>NC_134172.1:1294087-1620879 GCF_964188355.1 Buteo buteo | reverse complement strand
GGGGGTCCTGCCTTGGGGGTGTTTGGGGGAAGCTCGGGATACCCCCGTTCCAGCAGTGGGTTAGGGTGCGGGGGCTGTAACTGGGGTGGGGTGCCCAGGGAAATGGGGGTGAGTGGTGGCCACCGCGGTGGGATACGGGGTGCTGGGAGCAGGCACAGGGAGGGCTGGGACCCCCCCCCCCCCGCTCTGCAGTTTGGATGGGGTGGCAGAGTCCCAGGATGGTCCCGAAGCAGTCGGGCACCAGGGCTTTGCCCCCGTCCCGTGTCGCTAATTTGGAGGTGCTTAACAAAGCCGGGCTTTGCCCAAGCCCAAGGGAGGCGAGCGAGGGCTTTAGCAACGAGACAAACCACTGTCGGGTGCAGAATTATATTTACCTGTAACAAATACTCCGTACAGAAAGCATACATACACAGCCTCCCCCGGGACCGCCGCGGCCCCCCCACGCCGTGTCCCCCAGTGTCAGGGTCGCTCCAGGGCTGGCGATGGGGAAATGGAGGCGGCAGAACCCCCCCCCCCCGGCTGCTGCCATCTACTTGCTCCCAGAACGCTACACCCCGCGGGGTTATTTCCAGAATTAAGTCCTGTTTCCCACTGAAGTATAAAAAAAAAAAACAACCACCGTGAGCTGTTACGGCTTCTGTTTTATAGCTCTCTGTATACAATCATGTCAAAAATAGGGCTTTTTTTTTCTTCCAAATTTCCTTAAGTCTTTAAGGACTTGAACATCCCCATGTGCAATTTGTTTTTAATCTGTAAATCATAAAAAGGCACTAAAACTACCCCCAGCTCTGAGTACTCCCAGCCCTGTGCTGTGCCGCTGCCTCCTGGGCTTAAGAAGGAGGAAAAATCTTGGTTTCCCCAACTCCCGAGGCCCTGGAGCTGGTGCCCAGGGGACGGAGCTGGGACCCCCATCTCCCCTTCCCTTGGCTGATGGCAAAGACACCTGCCAGGAGGAGGAAACCCCAAGCTTCTCCATCAAGGCTTGTTTCTAGGGAAGACGCTCTCCGGGATGGATGTATCCTGGCCAAACCCTTTCCTCCAGGGGCTGGGGGACCCTCTTTGAGACCCCCCCCTCCTCCTGCTCTGGAGTTTATCAATCAGCCTCAAAACTGTAAGGAAAGGGCTGTTGGAGGATGGAGGGATCCTGTACCTGTCCCCGGCTCTCCAGGGAGCCGGACACCGCGGTGACTTGGCTGCTTTCACCCCGTAAAGTCCAGGGGAAGGAGGGATTGGGGTGATGGGGACCCCCCCCCCGGGGAGCAGAAGGGGGTCACCCTGACCCCAGCCTAAAGCAGCGCGGGATCTGTGCAGGATCGTACCGAGGGCCGGCGCCTGCGATCCTGGGAAAGGGCAGGTAAGAAATGGCTGGAGCAGTGGGGCTAGGGAGGGGGAGGAAGGGGGAGGATGGTAGGGATGAAGGCTGCTGCCTGCCTGGGACGGATACCGGTATGGGTAAGGGTTAGGTGGGGAGCTGCAGGGAAGGCTTTGGGGACAAAGAGCAGAGGAATGTGCAGGAGGAGGCCAATTCTCCGTCCCCCCAAAAAAATCCTGCTGAGCCAGTGTCTGGCTGCAAAGCACCCACTGCAGCCAGCCCCCCCCCCAGCTCGGGGTGGCTGCCAGAGCCACCCATGGGTGCCAGAGCCCCCATCTGACCCCTGGGGTGCTGCCCCAATCCTCCTCCAGCCCCATCCTTCCTCCTGGTTGTGGCTCTAAGATAACTGGGGACCCCCACCCCAAGCCCTGATCCTTCTTAGGTGACCCCCCCGCCCCAGCAAACAGCATGTCCCCTGCGGGGCCCAGCCGGCACCTCTCTCTGCACAGGAGCGCTCCTCTGGCAGGGGATAGAGATTAAAAAAATAAGTGTGTATTTATAACTGTATGTAAAAATATATACAACATGTACAGCACACCCTGCAGCACCCCCCCCACCCCCCAAGCTTCCCAGAGTGGGTCCTGGATCAGCTCTCCTGTCCCAGCGGTGACCCTGGGGGACAGCAAAGTCCCCGAGGAGCCCCAACAGACACCCAATGCCCTCCTGCTGGCACCCCAAACCCCAGGACGGGTGGCAGAGGAGGACCAAGGGGTCCCCCAGACCACGGGGGTGGGGGATGCATGGGGCAAGTCCTTGTGCTCGGCAGGCTGGCGTGCAGGAAGGGGATGCCCTGGCAGGCGCCGGCAGCTGCCTGCCCTGTGCCCATGGGCACACACAAGCCCACTGGCAGGTAAAATGGCATCCGTGTGGCCCCCCCCACCTCCCTGGGGTCCCCCCGCTATTCCTGAGCAAAGCTGGGGCTGGGGTGGGGGTACGGCAGCGTTTGCAGGCCAGGTTGCGGCAGCCCAAGCACAAAGCTCGCGGCGCGGGTGGCATCGGCAGCTTCTCCTGTGGGTCTGGAGCCGAAATGTTTCGACAACATCGACAATAGGTTTAAATAATTCACATTGTGGTAAACTTCATTCAAAAAACAGGGGGAGGAAGAAGAAGAGGAGGAGGAGAGCAGTTACAACAGGGATACCATGTGCAAAACTGTAAACCAGGCAGAGGGTTGTAGCCGACTTGTCTCCCCAGCCTCGCTCCCTGCTGCGCCGGCAAAACCAAACCAGGGACGGCGCAGGCTGGGCTCCTGCCCCGGCATCCTCCACCACAGCGTGCCGGCGCGGTGAGAGGGTGCTGGCTGCCTGCCAAGGGCCACTTGGAGCCGTTAACGAGGACGGGAGAGTAAGTACATCCTGATCTAGCCCCAAAAACCTCTTCAGGAACGACGGTCAGGATACAGGCACTGCTGCAGGGGTCTCTCCGAGAGGGTGGGAAGGTGCCAGAGTGAGCCCCTGCCCCGGCGCGGGGAGCTGCCGGGGCTGTCCTCCCCCCCTCGCTGGCTTTCAGGAGGAATCACGGTCCATGCTGCACCCCAGGGCTTCAATGTCGTTGCTGATGTGCGAGATCATTCGGTCCCACTCGTCCTCCTCCGAAGGGACGGACTGGTCATCTGAGCTGCCGGCAGCGCCATTGCCGTTGGTGGTGGAATTGGAGGTGGTGCTCAGTGTCCGTCTGTACCTCCCGAAACTGTCTGTGATGATGCCTCGGCCATCCTTCACCCCGATGGTTTCAAGGAAGTTCTCAAAGTGTTGACTGTCCTTCTCGGGGATGAAGGGGCGAAGACCTGGATCAGGGAAGAAAACCCGAGGAGGAAACAGCATCATCGTGTGTTTTGTACGGCACAGGCGTGCAGGGGAGACATCCAGGACAGATTTCCACATGGATTTGCTCAGCTGTCTGAAATTCCCCATGGCTTCTGAGCCATCCAGCAGAGCCCAGCTGCTGAGGCTGGCTGTAATATCAATTCCCAGCTCCCTGAAATGGCAGAGGGCTTGGCAGAGGAGCCCATTTCAGGGGGACAGGGACCACTGGAGTCTCCAGCTTTTGTGGCCACATCTCACACTTACACCCCTGAGAACTGCAGCCGCTGCCCACCGAGCACAAAATCCCGCTAAAGCAGGATTTTCCGAGCTCGAAAGGATCGTCTGCTAATTCCCCACTGAAACATATTGCTCAGCTCTATTGAGCTTATTGGTCTAACGGCATCAGCCCACAACTCCTGCGCCCGAAGGAGCACAGGCAGGGCGGCTGCAGGAACATCTGTCCTGTCTCTCTCTGCATCCCACTGTGGGCTGGTGTCCCTGGCAGGGTGGCTGTCACCCGCTGCGAAGCAGAGAGGGTCACTGGGACACAGGTTAGGCACGCTGCTACTTCTCCTTTGGGGATTTTAAGTAACTAATTCTGTTTTCTTTGTAATTAGCAGTAGGGTGAGAGTCCTCAAGAGCAAGTGTTTAAGTTAAGGCTACGTAAATGGCTTTTCCTGATGGGCCCCATCCTGCTCCAGCTGCAATCACAGAGCAGCTGTCCTGCCGAGCATTGTCCCTCTCCCTACCCCCTCCATGCTGAGTGTCCTTGCTGGCCAAAAACAAGATACCCCCCAGCCCCCTTCCCAGAGTCAGTCACAGCTTTAGGGCTACGGTCACTACCCAAACTGCTTGGAAGAAAACTCTGGACACTCAAAAACTTGAAAGAAAAACCTTTACGGGAGGCTTCCAGCATAGTCTGAGCCTGGGCAGAAGCTTTTTCTGCTCCTCACCTCTCTATCTCACATCAACCTCCTCAGTCAAACCTGTGGGGAGCAGCCAGAGCTCAGCCCAGCTCTGTCCTGGGAGAATATGGCACCGCTGTGACCACCCAGGCTGGGAAAAGCAAGTTGGATTTGCTTTTTGGTGACATGAAGCCAATATAAAGTCAGCCTCCCAGCACAGCGACCTTGCCTTTGTGCCAGCTTTGGTACAGGCGATGTTAAAAGCAAGTCAGTTGCGTGCGCACCACTGAAAGAAAATGCCTTTGTGCTGGCGGAGGCACCCGGCTGCGCTGCTGGATCCCCAGGACAAAGAAAAGAGAAGCCGGCTGGCGCGAGAACTCGCTGAGAGCTGCCCCGCTCCCCGCGGCACGCTGACTCCGGTGAGCAACCCCCAGTGCTTTCAGCAGATCTGCTTTTATAAGAGGGTGAAAACCCAAGGCATCGCTTTTCAGCGACAACAGGCATCTCTGTTTTGGTCCCTGCGCTGTTTGAAAGCCCCGCCAGCGCTGGCTGAGTGCCCAGCTGAGAACCTGCCTGCCCCAGGGCCAGTGCAGACATCAGGTCAGGCCCACGTTCTCCTGCCCCAAGCCATGGGCTCTTGTTACTGATGCTCTTTCAGCTTATTAAAGCCAAAATCAAAGTAGAGAGTTTGAGCAGGAAGGACTTGCAAGAGCCCCGGAGGCTCTCAGCCTCCTTTTAACAAAGGGGAATGAAAGGGTCCTGCTCCCCTGCTAGGGTGCACACCTTCCCCCCAGGACTGTGAAATTCCTCTCCAAGGAATGCAGGTTCAGTACGCCTGGATGAACGGCACATCCAACACCAGAATCACCTGGTGTCAGGCACCGCTAGGCTGGCCAAGGACCAGAACCCTCTTTCTTGCTACCAGCAGGCACAGAAATGCCTGGTGTTCGGTCTGGAGGAGGTACCCAGGCTCCCTCTGCAGTCAGAAGGAGAGGTCAGCATCTGGAAGGGTGACTCAAGCCTCTGAGACCAGGGGCCTGAGTTAGATGGACCCAGGTGCCCTCAGGAAACAAGTATCTCCAAGGAGGGATGGACTGAGATGTTGCTCCCTGCTTGGTGACACCCCAAGGAATCTTTGTGCCATCCACACCCACCCCTCTACCCCTTCACATCCCATCGGACCGCCCACATCGAAGGTCCGTGCATCAGCGATCGGTACCAGACACATCACGAGGGCTTGGGAGAGGACCGACGCCAGGTCTCACCCTCCACGATGAATCCCTGGCAGTTGACACTCACCTAAGAGCAGAAACTTTCTGCTGTCCCCGTAGAGCTGCTTCAAGTTGATGCAGAATTCATGGATCGAAGCCCCATTGCGATACTCGTGCAGGAGCATTGCGAACTGCTGGATCTCTTGGGAAGAGAGTTTTGTTCGGAGCTGCGGAAGAGAAGCACACCACAAACATCACTGATTTTTTTAGGAAGAGATGATGGGAAGTCTGGGAACAGCATTTACCAGATTTATTGCTATTTGACAAGAGCTGCGGTAATGAACCAGCTCATCCTGATGGAAAAGCAGGACAGGCTGCTGCAACCCACTACTGAGCTGGCAGCTTTCAAACAGGGACAAGCTGTGAGCGTACACAGGGACCGTGACACGCAAAGTGATGGACCTGGCGTGCTGCGGATGGTGTGACATGCCTTTACATGGTGAGAGGGGACAAGGGGGTGGGGATGCGCTGCAGAAGCATGTGAGCCCACGTTCAGGTCCCATGAGGCCTCCAAGCACAATCTGTATGAAAAGGAGGAGGATGAGATGTTCCTACACCAGCGTGGGCTCACATTCTACACGCCGAGGCAATGAACCCAAATTCCAAGAGTACCCTAAAGGGAAGAAAATCCCTCCACCCTGCCCTGCAAGCCAAGGACACCCTACCGTCATCATATAGTCCTGGAGCAGCTCTGTCGCCGTAGTGCTCAGCTCGCTCTCACTGACTGTCTTAATGTGTGGAGACTGTTGTGTGGAGAAGGAAGAGGGGGAGTTGTCACCTGCATCCAAGGTTTCTGGAAAGGAACTGAAATGGAAAAAGATTGTGAGTCCTCCAGAGCAACTCGGGCACCTCCTGCATCACCATCGCTGGCTGCCGCAGCACAGGAGAGCCTGGAAGAGTGGAGAGGCACGTGGGCATCTGAAGGCTCCCACCCAGCACAGAGTACTTTAACTACATTGGTTTGGTGACCTGCTGAAAATGAAGCCCTACATGGGCAAATATCCCCTCCAACTGCTTTCTTGTTTTGCAACAGTGTGGGTAAAAGTATCCAACTACCTTATTGTGGCATTAAATGTGAAACTTTCAAATAGCATCAGTCAGTTTTAAACAACTGATTTGCATGTCAGGTTTTCAGCCCACAAACGCCATCAATGTTTTCAGCCCACAAACGTCATCAATGTTTTCAGCAGCCACCGATTCAGGAGGGAAAAAGTTTCCAAAATAAAAGGGTTTGGGGAAAACCTTTTCTCCCAACTCCAGCTGGACTTCACCAAGGCAAAGCAGCTGGGCAAGCATCATGTCCCCACTTTGCTGACGCGTGGGACTGCACATACATTGTGTACGTGACCGTCTCTGGAAACCTGCAGCAGCAGAACAATCCAGCCACGGATGCTGCGGAGGCAGGGACCATGGCACCGCACACGGACAGTAAAAACATCGCCCAATGTTTCAGCCAGACTGAGCAGAAGCTTTTCAATGTGCAGACCACAGCAGTTCCTGCTCTGGGAGCTTTAAACCCGGCAGCGAGGCTGCACTAATAAGCCCGAGTGCCGAGCGAGCTCAGTGTACCACGTTTAACTTACAAAGTGCTTGCTTCCGTTTCGTAAGATTCCTTAACATCCACTTTTGTAGAAGAGTCATCTGCAAGGAAAACATTCAAGACGTGGACTTTGAGAGGCAGAAATTCAGTGTTTTTCCCAGCCCATGACCTACACAAACACACTGATTTCCAACTCGGCTTTCAGAGCTGGAAGATGAGAGGCAGGCGGGGCTGGGGCCAAGATTGTGCTGTGTCAGGACTGGATACAGACTCAGCAGAGATGCAGAACCGCAAAGGGATTGTTTTATTAAGTGCCTCCGTCCAACATGAATAGAGAGGCAAAGGGTATGGGGGACAAGGACGGTGGCTGATGTCCCGTAGCCCAGCTGGGGAAACATCTGCAGGCAGGAGACAGCCCTCGTGCCCATCCAACTCGCACACAATTAAAGCAGAGGAGGGGTTTTTTTCAATACCCTGCAGGAGGGAAGCCACCAGGCTGGCTCTGTCCTCAGAGGGTGGCAGAAGAGATGTGATGGATATTGGTGAAGATGGGGAGAGACCCTTAGACAGGTCCGGTAAGAAACAAGCAAATGGGGAGAGCACGGACTTACCGCTGTGTAAGGACATGTGCCGTGTCGGCGTGGACGCCCCATCAAATATTGCTCTGTCCAAGAAGTCTATCGTGGACTCAGTGTAAACAATCTGGAAGACTTGGCTGAGAAGCGAGCACAGCTCCTCGGCAGTCACCTAGGGAGGGAGCAAAGAAGGGCTGGTGTGAGGCAGAAGATACTGTGGTGGCCTTTCTCTTTGGCTCCCTACGTTGGGTATCCCATGTGGGACATCGGTGTGCTGTATTTTTAAGTGTGTCGTCCTCCCAGCGAGGACAGGGAACCCACTCATCCAAGATCCTGGACACTGCTTGACCCACAGGGTCTCCAGGGCTGGAGGTGACAAACCTTGTACCTCGTTAGCTACCTCCTGCTGTCCTGCAGGGTTTTCCTCGGTGCTAGAGGAGACAAACTCCTGAGACAAATCACCCCTCATCACCCTTTCATACTGCCACAGAAGCATCCCAGCCCTTTTCAACTGGTCAGACCAGGCAATAGGAGAGCGGATGCTCCATCGTCAACTCACAGCTATTAATTAGCACCCAGATTTTGTGTTGATGCTCTGTCCTACTCCTCAGTTCAGCTCTCTGGGATTTTGGCTACATAACCTACATCCCAAATAGGTGCAGGCACCCCAGAGAGCGTTAGAGCCAAAAACAAGGCAAGCAAAACTCCACCCTGAAGGCAAAGGGTTCCTGCTGTAGAAGTAGGAGCACACAGGCTGAGATCAGAATCTCTGGATCCAGATACTAGATGAAACAAATTTCCAGGTCAGCATCAGGAAAATGCCCCAGTTAGCAAAATCCTATTGTGGGAGAGATTCAGTTGTCTTCACAGATTTCCTGCTGCTGGAGAAAGACCTGGGCAGCAGGCACCACCACCAAGGGAAAACCATCTTCTCATACCCTCTCGTGTCCGAACTAGGTCCTGGGCCTGGAGCAGGGACCAGGTTTCCTCCTCCAGGTAGCACCTTGTGTACCAGCAAAGCCCAACCCACACCCTGCAGTCTTAAAACCAGGCCTATGTGTGTCACACAACGTATGGCCAGGTAAGCATCTGGTCACATAACAGAGGGTACACTTGGTGAGAGCAGGATGAGGCCACCATGGTCTAAGAGCCAGAAAACCTCCCAGCAATCCCAGTCCCTGTGGCACTGCAATGAGACAGTCACTCTGCAGGCAACCCCAACGTGGGACAGAGTTGTAATCGAGTGTTTTGAGTCTTACTTTGTTCTCCGTAGCCAGGACCACCAAGCAACAAGCTTCAACGGGAACCACCCCACTCTCAGACAGCGAGCCCGAAGTAAGCGCTTTGGAGCTCTCGGCACAGAGACTCTGGCTTGGGGAGATCCCGGGGTCCTGAGCTGAGAAAGAGAGAAGTCATAATGGAAAGGTCGAGGCAGGGAGAGAACAGCAAGGAGTCCTCGCACAGTGAGCTGTCATCCGAGCAGGCTGCCTGTGGGGACAGCAAAGCCCCCAAAGCAGGAGAGCAGAGGATCCCACAGGTGGGAGAAAATGCCCTGGAAGAGGGAGATCTTGGGAGCCCGGGAACTCCACCTGAACACTGCACAAGGCCAAAGTCTTTGAACGAAAAGCCTAAAATTTAGAGCTAGTTTCTGACAACTCTGTAAATCACCAGCTTCATTTCCATGGCTTAGCCAGCCTCAGAAATCCACTAGCAGAATTACAGCCTTCTAAGTCACTTACTCATTTATTCTATAGACTGTCCTTTACTGTCACGGGGTTTATAATCCGATAAGTCTCTGTCATTACATCTTCTAAGTAGCTCAGTGTTCCCCAAACACTCCAGCCCAAAAACAGGCAGGTCTGACACATGCAGAGCTGCTGGGGATGGATTCAAGGCCCTCCTCAGGTATTACAAGAAGTGAGGTGTGTCAGAAGTGATGGCTATCATCCCGGTTATTCCACACGGGCATTTAGACATGCAGCATCACGATGAAATCCTCCCAGCAACCAGCACAAGGGTTGTGAAGAGCGGGGCAGGTCCGACACACACCTCTGGCAGTTGCTGGAGGACAGGCTACAGGAGGAATTTCTAAGCTGTACGTGAGCTTGCACTTCATCTCCAGATACAACCCAGCCCAGCTCCAACATCCTTCATCTCCCCCAACGTGCTCGCCCTTCTGCAAGTCACAGCACCCTCAGGAGACACGCGTACCCCCAGTCCTTCCTCCACCCCCACTAGAAAAGGATGGACTGGAACAACTCAAGGCAGGAGCTTAGATAAAAGGAAAAAATTGTTTCCACTGAGGGTGGTGAAACCCTGGCACAGGTTGCCCAGAGAGGTGGCAGATGCCCCATCCCTGGAAACATTCAAGGCCAGGTTGGACGGGGCTCTGAGCAACCTGATGTAGTTGAAGATGTCCCTGCTCATGGCAGGGGGGTTGGACTAGATGACCTTTAAAGGTCCCTTCCAACCCAAACCATTCCATCATTCTATGATTCTGTGAAGGACACCGATCGTTTTGGTCTGTTCTCACCCAGCATTGCCTTGTCCTGTTTCTGGTCAGGCCGGCTGCCGTCCTAAACAAGGGCAATGCTGGCTGCTGTGGGGCTCTGCCCCACAACCCCAAAACACACGGCAACCCCAACACACAAGGCTACAGCCTGCCCGTGCTGGCCACAACCTACCTGTTTTCAGCACAACCAAGTGAGAGGAGTCATCTCGGATGTAGGAAACAGACGCGATGTCGTGGATGGGGACCCTGAGGATGAGATCTTCTCCATCCCGCCACACCAGCTTGATGTTGTAGGCAGAGAGACTGATGACAGCATCATGTTCTTGGGTCAGCTGCCCCGGGAGCTGGTGTGCTCTCTAAAATAAACTTATTTACATTGATTTGCTGAACTGTTTCCCCTTTGGTAACACCCTGGTAACAGGCTTCCCTCCCATGTTTGTAACACTAGGATGGAGGATATCACTTAGACCAGGACCCAGCCCCAAGGAAACCCTTCAAGCCTTTTTTTTTTTTTTTTTTTTTCTCCATGCTGCATGTTAGATAGACTACGCAGAGCAGGTCATTCAACAGGCTGAGTGCTCACCTTTGCATTATCGATCAAATGCAAGATTTCTGTGCGGCTGGAGGGATTCAGGTACCCTGGGATGGATGTGAGTTGACCTAAATACTGGAAAAGAAGAATCAAACCGTTACCACTGCACATACACGCTAAACACGCCCCTGAACATGCCAGCTACTGCAAGAAAGACACGATCAACATAGAGCATAGGGCTGGTGCCCCAAGCCCTATTTAGAAGCTGCTAAATGCACCTGTGTATGGAAGATCTCTCATGCCTTTAAGTTATCTTAATGCTATATATACTATACATACTATATACAAGCCCCAGCCCCAGCCAGGCAGATACTACCTTCACTTCTTTCTCGATGTAGTCATTCAGCAGCACATCTGGTTCGACGCGGTCAGGCAGGGACACTACCACTGTATGCAGAGGCCGTCTCTCTGTAACCTTCTCCTGGGCTTTTTTATCCCGACCTTTTTCGCCCTTCAGGAAGACTCGTTTGAAAGGAGACACTATTCCAGGCTGCGGAGAGAAAGGGAAATGCCAGGGCATTGGGGTTAAGGGCAAGAGAGGGAGTTTCTGCACTGAAATGGGGGGTGGAACCAGCAGCACCCAGTGCTCCTCCAGCCCGTACATCTATACTCACAGCCTGGTTTTACCAGCCCCAACCACGGACAGGCTGGTTTTAGAGCTACGAATCCACAAGTACGTGATCTTTCACTGAAAACCCCTTTCCGCAACTTGTTGCAAGAACACAAGTGCTGATAAGCACCCTTTTACCAAAACAGGATTTTTCCCCCAAAGTCATGATGTCCAACCATTTAGTTAAGAACAAATACAAATATATATTCAGATTAAGAGCTGTAACAGTGAGCAAGCCATGGCCACACGCAAAACGGGCAAGCTTCCTCCTCGCCTCGGTGCAATTTTGTATTTCAGCCAAGCATTTGCCCTGAGCAATTCAATGAAGGATTGCAAAAGGAAAAGGCAGAGATGCTGCAAACTGGTCTGAGGTCTCCGGGGAGACCCACAAACGCGAGTACACGACCCAGACGACGGCCTCCCCTGCGAAAAATAGGTCTTTGTGGTTCCCAAACCATTGAGTGCTGGGTTTGGAAAAATATCGGAGCCAACACGAGTCCGGCCGGCGGCAGCGTGCACGCACGGGCTCCCAGCTATAGAGGGAGCATCACCACCGTCCGTCTACCACGGCACGGGTGGACAGCCCAGGAATGCTGCGCACCCAGGGGCCGTCATAGCAGAGCCGACCTGTGGTAGATCTTCACCAAGCTCCACACCAGCCTGCCTGATGGCTAAATGACCGGGATCGTGCACAAACGTCTCCAATTCCAAGTTTAGCAGCTCAAATGGATGTTTTGAAGTGGGGAGATCCAATGCTCGGGATTCACAGCTATGTTAAATGCCAGTCCAGAGGGGAAAGGCAGAGCTCCTTGGTGGCCTCACTGGCTGCCTGGCCATGCAGCTCGGCTCCGGCTGCCCTGTCCCATGGCAGTGATGCTCTCTGCTTCCCACCCCTCAGGGCAACCACACTTTGGCTTTCCTGATTTTCATGGGCAAGAAAAAGGATTGTACTATCTGCAGAGGCAGAAAAGATACTTCGAAAGGCAAATTAATTAAATATAAACCGACTGTTCCTGCTCAGAAAAGTGTGGAGTACTTTGCAAGCTCAAAGAGCAGCAGCCTCCGGCAAATTCAGTTCATCTCTTGCTGCCGTCCACCACAGGACCTTGCCTTGGAAAACACCGTCAAGAAGAACTGCCGCAGACCCTTAACCTAAACTGCTTGAGCCTTGCCATAGGACATATTTGGTGGGGGAGTGCCATCACCACGTCACCTACTCCCAGCAGTGTCCCTCCCCGCACAGCAGCTGATGCACCGTGTTCAGATGCATGCGTGGGACCTGCTCCCATCAGGCCAGCTTCAGCCTCTCTCATTGCTTGTCTAAACGCAGACGAGCATGAAAGATCCACAGGAACAAGAGAGATCAAAGCCAGACCAAAAGAATTTGAAACTGTCATACCAGGATGGGAAAGTGGGATGGAAAAGCTCCTGGTTGGATAGTATTTAGAAGCTCCCAGAGCGAGCCAGGCACCACAAGGACGTTGGGGACAGCCCGGCCCTGAAAAACATCCCTTGGACCAGGGAGATAAAAATAGAGAGAGTTTATAGGACAAAAGGGACAGAAAACACAGCTACACAATGCTGGCCCCGTGAAACAGCTCTGCCTTTACAGCAGCAGGACCAGCACCACCAAGCACTGCAGATTTTAGAGACAGCATCCTTCCCTTCAGCTGGGCTCCCGAAATGGAGCATCACCCTGCACTGTGCAAACCAGCTGGCTCCTGCCGAGGGGCTGGGACTGTCCCAGGCTCCAGAAAGAAGAAAATCCTGAAAGCAACAGGTCTGTTTGCCAAGACTGGAGCATGGGGCTCGACTTCGGCTCTGCCGCCCCAACTACCAGGGTGTCTGACCTCAAACCTTAGCTGCTGGTACGTAAAGTTCTCGTTCCACCATCTTTTAGGAATCAAAAGCAGAGAGGTGCAGAAATCTGCCGCCGGGGTCAGGGCTGTACCACAACAGTCCCCCAGATGCTTCCCCCTTCACCAGCCGGAGGCCAGTGGCTCCAGCTCAGTTCACCTCTCTGTGCCAAGGCTGCCGGATCTGGCCCAATCTGTACATAGCAAACCAGAAGAAACCCTCGCTTTTCCCTCGGGGATGCAGGCAGCCTCCGTATTGCTGGGATGATGCTGCAACGGGACCATCATTCCCCACCATCCTGCACCCCCGAGACCCGTGGGAGAGCCACAGGCTCTCCTTGAAGGAGGGTGTCCAAAGCAGAGGCGTCAACCCGGTGTGACGCAATGTGGAACAACAGCTTCTGCATTTCTGGGAGCCGATATAAAACCAGCACCTACCTCGTTCTCCATCGAAGTACCCAGCTACAGAGAGCAGAACCAAACCGTGCCGGTGCAGAGCCTTTGGTGGCTCACCGAAAGCACCTCCCGGGGGGAGAGAAGCTGCTATCCTCGTCTCGGGGGCTTCCGAATCTCACGGCCCGTGCCGAAGGGCTGGCAAACCCGTGAGCTTTCATTCGCCTGCCGGCTCGTGGCCAGGAAGTGCAATAACCACAGTTTCCTTCTGTTACACACAGCAACAGCAACAAAATAAAGTTGTTGATCAAGAACCAGCAAGGTTTGGCAGCAACAGGGCCGGGTGCAAGGCGAGATGAGGCGCAGAAGCCCATTTTGCAAAGCTCGATCCCATTCCCAGCTCCCAGCCATGCCATCCCAACTCCTGCACCCCTAAAGCCCTGGAAACTCCCCAGCAGCCTTTGTTGCTAAAGCCTGGACTCGCACCCAGCTGCACCCAGGATGGAGACATCCCCAGCCCACAGGACTTTTTAACCCTGGTTTCTCCTCCGAGTTTCAGAGCTATTTTGTTCTCCAGCATCTATGGAGACCAAGGGCTGTAAAGCTTTTTCAGGGCCCATATTTCGAGTCCTTAAGTTTTGCATTTGAAAAGCAAAGCTTGGAAACGAGGTTAAGAGCTCCCTGCCTGAGCCAAGGCCTCCCAGGAGGCACTCTGGGAGAGTGCAAAGTGTTCAAGTGAGCCTTGCTGGGCTCAAACGTGAGCCCAAGAGTCAGGCTCAGAGGATTAACGAAAACAAGTTGCTAATTTCACAGATGGAGAATCAAATTAAAAAGGCAAAGGTGGTAATTTCCCCAATGAAACCCACCCATTGAGCAGATGCAAGAAAGTCAGTTGGAGAAGAGGCACCCGAAGACCTGCCGGGCTGCCAGCCACCCTCAGCCCCTTGGCACTTGCACCGAGCAGATTCCCACCTTGGGATACAAGTGAACCCCTCTGGCACGCTGCCTAGTTAGTAGATCTGGGGAGAGCAGGATCCCATTTCTCTTTAAAACTCATAAAATAAAAACTTGTTTTCTTCCCCCCCAATCCCCTCCTTGCCCACTATTGCAATCCCTAAAGGTGATTTCCCAGGCCACCTCCCTGCGGGTCTCTCCAGTCTGGAGACATCTCCTGCAGCAGAACAGCTTGGGAATCCACTGTAAAAACCACTGGGATGGGGAATGGAGCTCAGCCAAAACAACACAGCTTGTTTGGAAAGGATGGGTCCGTCCCCACGCCGGGGAATCAGCCAGGCACTGGCAGCACAGCGCAGGCAAGAGCTGCCAGGAGCTCATTCCCACACGGTTTGCTTCTCAAAAAGCATTTACATCTTGAAGTCAGGAGAAGAGGCAGGGAAGGGATACGTGAACACCTTGTGCCAGCCAGAACTGGGCATTTCATGGAGAGCTGCAGCTCCCAGCAGAGGACGGGCCAACGTCGTCACTCCTCAGGGCCTCCTGCTGTCAATGGCTCCAAAATTCAGGAGGGAAACAGTCATTTCATCTACTTAGTGAGGCATTTAAGACTTGACTAACTGAGAAAGAGCATCTCACAGCTGGCTTTAGCCCACCAGGCCAGACTGACAGGGAAAGGCATGCCACGAGGCAAGGGAGGGGGCTCAATAAAGAAGAGCAGATGGCTTTGGTCGTATTTTTTAGGGAAGACCCAGCTCATCCGATGTACATTCACATACATTTGAACGAGGAACAAGGAACACGGGTGGAACGTGCCCCACCAGCACCCCCCAAAAACCTGCCAAGGCACGCAGCTCTGGCAAGTGCCAGGGACTGGCTGCCACCAGGCTCCGGGGACACTCCTGGCCACGGCCAGCCCTTCCTCGGATTTGGTGGCCCAGGTGGAAGAGGTCCCCTTGGCCAAGCCACCTGCTGCTGCTGCTCCAGGGGCTGCAAATTCAATGGAAATAGGACAAACCTTCAGGAAAAAGCCCAGGAGACCAGACTTAGCCTGGGGCTAAGCCCCCCAGCCTGGGTTGGACACAGCCAGGAGCTGCCAGGAGAGAGAGACACGGCACAGTCCGGAGAACCCCTCAACATCCCAAGCTTGCATCTGTGTCAGGGTGTTCATCCCTCTGATGCCGTTTCTCCTGTCTGAGGCCAATAAAACATATACCAGCTACATTAGGACTTGTCTGCAACTATTCACCTCTCAGTCGCTGGGGAACAGCCACCAGTGAGGTACGAGGCTGAGATGGCAGAGGCAGCTCCCTGCAAGGGCTGGCACTGCTCGCAGCAGCAGAACCTGGTGCTGTCCTGCTCTGCAGAGAGCCCTGGGTGCAGGACAGGCCAGGGGAGGTCATTAAGCCAGTACTAATCTCAGGGAAGATAGCCTGACCCATCAACAAACCTTCAAGACACTGTTCAAGCAGGAGGCTCTCTGCCCTCCTCCCCTCAAAAGCTCTCAAGATGACTGGGGGCATGAGGAGTTAAATCAACAGAGTATGCAACCTCATTAATACCCCAGTAAAGCGCGTGCAGCTCTCCACAGTCCCCCAGTATCTCATGACACAGAGACTTCAAAAACCACTTTATTTGGTGCCCCAAATAAGCAGCCCCCGCCCTCAGATGGCAAGACCGGGGCTCTTGTGGCATAAGCACAGCAGTCCCCAGTCCCATTAGAGGTAAGATGACCGATGATGTGCACCTTCCCCTTGCTGCTGGGAAAAAAATTGGGGTCCCCTGGATCATCATCAGCACCCACTTCATCAGGGTTTCCTCACCCATCCCATTCTCCCTGCAACCCCTAGCCAGCAGCACATCCTGTCCCCAGCTCCCAATTGGCTTCAGAAATCCCAAGAGAGCCATTTTGGGGAAAAGGGAGGGTTTACCCTTCATCTATATTGTTATTACTCTGGCTGGAGCACCAGGGGGGGTTGGAAAATTGCTGGGAGGGGATTTGCTGCTGAAGACCATCTGGCAGCCCTTCTTCCTTCACCATGTACCAGGGGTGGTGGCAAAGCCAGGAATTAAATCCCAATCGCCTCAATCCCAGACCACGGAGCAGGCCAGGAACTTCTGCCATGCTTCAGAAGCTACAGAAGATGCTGGAAAACACATCTCTAGGACCATGAGTGCACACAGGAGGACAGGGCTCACATTAAGATGTCAACCCACTTCCATGAGGCTGAGCAACTCCACATCACAGGGGCTGCTCATTACAGGGAACGAAGCTGGTTCTAGTGTAGTGCTTGTTGGCCACCGGCACTGGAGTTTGGACTGCTTTTACTGGGGGCCCGGCTGCTTGTATCCAGTCAAAAATCAATGATGTCTTGGCCAGCCCATTTAAATACATTCAACCCTTTGAGCTGAACACAAAGGAGAAAGAGCATCCCTCTCCTTAGCAGCAGAAACAGCTTCTTAATCCCCTCGAGTGGATTATCTCAAATGCAAATTTGTAAGGCTAATTCTCCCCCAGCACGTCTGCATGGAGATTAAGGGAGCCCAAACTCTGAACAGCCCCCCAGTGCTGCTGCTGGCCAGCAATGGTGCATGTCCCGAGGGACAGCCTGCATCCCAAATCCACTTATCCTGTTCCTAAAGGGACGCAGGGCATGCTCGCTTAGGGTAAAGCCAGAGCACTCTCCTAGAGAGCTGCCAGCAGCGCTCCAGGACCAGGCTACGTCCCCGAGCGGATCAGAAAGCCAACCTTGAGCGTACCGACGATGCGAAGGCTGGGCTCAGCAGAGGAAGTATCTGCACAAAGGGAGCACGTGATACAGCAGCGGGTGAAATAATTAACCAAGCCCAAAGGGACTCTGGGTCAGCTTACTGCCAGCGGAGGAAATGAAGAAAAGGACGACAGTGGCGTGCGTGGAAGGACAAGAAGTCATGGGAGGTGCCTGTAATAACAAAATGTGAAACCAAGCAAGAAAAAACAAGTTCAGCATGTTTAGAGAAGACTCGGTTGTTAAGAAATAAACTCCAAGCAGCCTCCAGCATGGCAATGCCACAGAAACACGGGCTCTGTGGGTTTGGCTTTGCCTGGGCACAGCTTAAGCCTGGGCCAGGCTCCACAGCACTGGCCACTGTGCTCCGTGAGCCGAGGGTGACGAGAGCGTGTGTGAATTATGACCTGGGAAAGCCAGACATGTGATGAGTACATAATTGGTAACCTTAAGGTAAAGCTGCAAGTCCACAGCCCCACCACAAGAAGGGTTTATTATTTATATTTCTTTGCCCCACAGAGAAGCGCTGCAACACAAGCGGGACAAGGGGCTGGTTCAGGGCTCAGCCCCCGAGAAACCCACGCAGAAAGCAGAAAATAGCCTGGTTTTACACCAACCTTCACATTTGCCGTTCCTTCTCACCACCTCAGCATAAACACAAGCTCCAAACACAAAGCTGCAAACTGCCACAGGTACATCCTGATGCCGAGCGGAGGTTTATTTCCAAATTACTTCCTATTTCTCAGCCTGTTGGCAGAAGAAAGCCGTAACAGCCATGTTTTGCTCTGGCCTGACCGAGGCAGGTTCCCATCCAGGTGGTGAATTACTTGGGGGCTCTCTCCAGCCCTTCAGCACAACACAAAGTCGCTCAGACAATGAAACGCCAGCTCTCCTCCTGACCTGGCAGTGCTGGGATTACAGCAGCAGCCACTTAAAACCCATTTTAAATCCCAGTAAATGCCCTGCTGCCTCAGAAACAGGCTGCAGACCTTCCAACGGCCCATAACTGCTAGATATCCCCATCCCTCCATCCTTAACAGCCAGGTCTGTAGCAGCACCACACGTTTAGGGGCAGTGAAGCTTGGCCAGGAGTACCAGTGGGAAGCAGGGGGTCAGGACCACATCCAGTCAGGCTTTGAGCATCTCCAAGGATGGAAAACCTGTGGCCTCTGGAGCAGCCTGCCCAGTGTTTGACAATCCTCACACTAAAGAAAGTTTATTATGCTTGAATACAAGTCTGTGTTTCAGTTTGTGCCCATTGCCTCTTGCCCTGACACTGGGAAGAGCCCAGATCTTCCTTCTTTTCGTTTCTCCCCCTGTGAGGGGTTTATCTACATTAATAAAACCCCCACAAGCCTCCTCCGCTCCACGCTGAACAGTCCCAGCTCTCTCAGCCTTTCTTCATACAAGAGATGCTCCAGGCCCTTCACCGCTTGCTGAACTCACTCCAGTATATTCCCATTTCTTGTATTGGGAGCCCAGTGCTCCAGGGGATCACCTCCCGCTCCCAGGCAGCCTGGTAGCCATCCCTGCCATGAGCAACATGTTCCTGGCTCACACTCACCTTGGTGCCCACCAAGATCTTCTCCGGTCCTGGACCAGAACAGAGGAAGAGAACTCAACCAAGTACCAGGAGCAGCTACAGGTATTCAGGTAGATGTGACCTGTTCTAGATCATCCTGTTCCTGTAATTGGGTTTATTTTGATTCAGCCAGCACTCAAGCTCTTCCCCAAAGAAGCCACCTACGTATTTGAACTTGTAGGGGAATGGTCAAGGAGGAGATTGCTCCTGCCCTTGCTACGCAGAGGACTGAGCCACTCAGGAGGCCACCCTCAACTGTCTTCTACAACACAAACATCTAAGCACATGCCAAAATCCACGCTTTGCAAGCGGCTCAGCAATGCACGCAAAGCCAAGCAGCTTCCCAGTTGTTTGACTAGCAGCAGCACCCAGCCCACTGCCGACAGCCACAGCTGCAGAGCAGGGATGCCAGGTTACTTCAGTGCTGCCTAAGGAGCAGGACCCTCTCCACATTTAATTTTGCAGAGGCAGTTTCATTGAGGAACACTATTTAGTGCTGGCATGCTCGGTATGAAAACAGCTTTGAGTAAGATGGGAAGGTCCCCACCGTCCCAAATTCATCATTCAGTCCCCACCCCTGCACACGGAGAGGTCAGCAACTCCACAGGAGCCACAGAGCAGGCTTGGGAACTCCCTCAAAGCTCCATGTGGGATCTGGACTGAAAACCACCCATAGGACATGGTCCCATTACATGCCCCTTGCTGCTTCTTCCTCACCCTGCTGCTGGGATCAGAACATCAACACCGCAGCACACCAGCTGGCAACACCTTCCCAAATCCCTTTTATTCCGCTTTCCTCCCATTTTTGTCAACGGGAAGCATTTGATAAAGTGGCAAACTGGCACTGGGGACTTATTCACACAGGAGGCACAGCAAGATGAGGGTGTGTCAGCATTTGGTTTGAGAAACTCCAGACAGGGCAGCTCCAGGTTCAACACTGAATTTGGCACGCTGACATCTCTGCAGAAGAGCTGCTCTCCTCCCCACAAAGATATCTGGATGCTAAAATGTTAAATCAAACCAATATTCAAGGGATTCCTTTTTGAAGCCAAGAGCTAAGAACAGCTTCAGCTTTTTATCAGCTTTAGCAAAACGCTACAGCAAGGATTTAAGAGGGGGGCTCTGGAATAATGGTGTCAGGCACAGAGTCAAAAACTAATCAAGACCAAAGCTGCAGGCAGGCTGCCAAGGCTGCGAGCAGGAGGGCAGCCACTGCAGAGCTGGATGCCACCCATCCTCCTGACCTCCGCTAGCTCCTGTCCCTCTGCAAGGTCACAGCTACAGACCCTTCTCCCTTGGCACTGGGAGGACACTGAAGCCAGATCTGCAACGCCTGCACCCAAACACGGCGCACGGGCACTGCAAAGTGTCCTCAGTTTTGTCTCACCGCACAGAGCTTCGCCGACACCTGCCAGGATGAGGCTGTTGGAGTAAGAGACCTTCGTAGCCCATCCGCAGCCCCTGGAGTAAAAGGCCTTCAAAGCCCATCCATGGCCTCCCCATCAGCAGCAGGCTGGCCAGAACAGTGTTTCAAAATTTGTCTGCATCAGCCCAGGTGCTTAGCCACAGCTTTGCACGTGGAGTGAGAAACAGCATATGGAAAGTTCCTCCGATGATTTCCAGAGTAAGCAGAGCACGTTCCCTCTTCAGGAGGGTCATCCAGGCAGCAAAGTCTCCATTGCTGCTGCAGACTTCAGCCTCCTCACAGGCAAGATCTGCCTGTGCCTGAATCAGATACCAAAGCCCCAGAAACATCTAAGCAAGTGGGATGCAAAGGATCACCTGGGGACCTGCATCTCTTCCTACGTCTTGCTGAAGAGGCTGCTTAGACAACTCTGTTCCTAGGACTGGCAGAGCCAGCAATGCTTATCTTTGAATGGGATTGCATCTCAGTTCCACATGGCTTCTCCAGTGCAAGATGTTACTGCAAGCTGACCACCAGAAAGGGCAGTTGTAGCGGTGTTCCCTCCTCTCCCTGAGGAGCTGAACATCTGAGACCACAACCCGATGTGCTGGGGGTCAGGAGATGAGGGTTAAAGCTCAATTCCTTCAACAAGGAGGCTACAGTCCTCTTGCAGCCTTGCCTGCAGAACAGACAACATGCAACTCTCGCGTTTTAGCACCAGGTAAAAATAGCTTTGTGCTCACCAGGGCATAAAGGAAGGGTTTTGGTTGAGGTCACTGTCCCTCCTCACCCCACCCTGTAGGCAGTTCTCCAGCTTTGTTTGCACCATGTTAGTCATCTATCTCCCTTCTAACCCCGACCACTTTCCTCAGACCCAGCCAGAACGTGGATCTTCTCAGACATCATTTTGACCAGCTTGTAGGGAAGCCTCTGGAGGTGATCCTACCACTCTGCCCAGCAGTTTTCCAGTGGGACAGCCGCTCCAGGTCCTCACACAGCTCCACAAAACCTGGCTTCATCTCCACTGGGTTGAATTAGAGACAGGGTCATCAGGAGCAAGGGGTCCCTGCTAGCTTCGGGACCTCTCACTCCTCCCCTGCTCCCAGCAGGCTGATGTGAGGCTGACAGTGACAGTATCAGAGTGAAATAAATAAAAAAAAAATCCATATTTCAGCCAGAAACACTGTATTTGACTTCAAAGCCGCTCCTTCAAACAAGATTTAATAATGTGCTAACTAATGTTGAAACACAATTTTCCTAAAAACAGTGAGCTGGTGCCCAAGTCAGTCTTAAAAAAAAACAAACCAAACAACGCAGCAACTCAAGGCTAAAGGCAACCGTTGCACAAAATCCACTTCCAAAACAAGGCTCAGCTCCATGTTTTCACGTTTCAGACCGCCTTGCCAGCTAAGCTGGGCTCCAGCCTCCCTGACAGGATTTTCCTCTAAGGCAAGAAGAAAGGAATTTTCCCCAGCTATTTTTAGCAGAGCCTTGTTCCTCCTCCCGAAGAGATTCCTACGGCCCGGCTCAGCCCTCCACCCTCAGCTTTCATCTCCGGGTGTGCAGCCGAGCCAGGCTGAGCTGATGCATCTGGAACAAGAGGCCGGAGGCTCACCCTGACTCAGCTTAGCAGTTTGTGGAGGATCCTCGGAGCAAGCAGCTCCCTCGACAAGAGGGAGGGGAGGGCATCAATACAGCCTCCAGCTAAATCCTTCTCCTCTAAAAGCAGTACTTCCTAAGCTAGGCTTTAGCTCAGGCTGTTCTGCGTTGCAGTATGAGCAGCTCAGGATCTCATGAAATAAGAGCTCATGGGCTTGATTTAATCTCATGCTGCCTCCCTTCCTGATGTCAGGAATTTGTGTCTGCAGGACTGGGTAGACTAAGCTAAATTTAAGACCTGTGGACAAGAGAGGAGAAACCAATACCTTCTTGCCCGGGTGATCCAGGCCCAGCACATCCTCGCTGCCTCTCCCCCTCTGATGCACGTTGACACTGAGGGGTCTTAGGGGTGGGAAACAGACTTCTGCTGGTACCAGGAGCACCTAGAAACAGCCAGCCAGAGGAGGGTCTCCAAGGGCACAGTGTCAGTAGCAGCTAAGCCTTTCATCTTTAGCCTTTACTGGTATCTGCAGGGGAAAAAGGTGGTAAGACCAGTTTATTTGCACCCTTATCAGCACCAGGAGCATGCTTTGGAGGGAAAGTTACTGTTTTTCCACAGTTTCCAGGGGGTCCTGCCAAAATTCAGACATCAAAAAGGTGCCAGAGTGCAGAAACCAAGTGGAGTTTTAATGTGAGAAAGCGCTGGAGCTGCCTGGTCACAGGCAAGCCCATTCATTTAATTCATGGGACTGTATTTTGCATTGCTGGCTGGGAAAGGGAAACATGAGCTAACCAGCCTCCCTGGCTCCAGCTGATTCCTCGGGATGCAATGTCCTCCCCTTTCCCAGAGGGGTACCAGTTACACACAGGTGAGTCCAGAAAAGCAAGGTGAGGAGGAAAAAGGAAGCTCACTTACCCTGTTGTCCTTTCCCTATTTCCCCAGTTTTTAGCTGCACATACTGCCCTTAACACAGAACATTAGATTACTTCAGTTCATGTGTTAAGCCCCTTTCTACTCAATATTAACAACATCAGCTGCTTGCAAGATAAACATTTATTTATGCCAAGAAGTCAACCTTTAGATCTAGTACCCTATTTACAAGCAAGGTGCAGAGGAGTGATCCCCAATTAGCCTGACACATTTCCATCCAAGGTATCAGAACTAAACAATTTAAACACTCTCCTTCTTTCTGAGTTTAAAGATTTGCTTCACACCTCTAAGCTTTTTTCCTGTCCAAAGCCAAACCTGCAGCGTCCTCTCTTAAGTCCAGCTTCTACAGTCTGGCTGAAATTGGAGCTTCATGCAAACAAATCCCTAAAGACGAGGTTGCCATACGTCCACCCCCAAAGACTCGAGGTTTTCCAGCATCCAAAACAGCTCCAGGAGGTCTCTCCCAGTTCCCACCATTTCTGTGCCTCTCTTGGTTGTGCCAATCCAGCCAATCATGCAGCCATGTAGCGAACGTGGTTGTGGAAGCAGTCAGGAGTAATGCAGCCATTTTAATTAGTGTATTAAACGGTGACGAAGGAACTGAACCCCCTGAGCTCCCAGCCCCACGCAGGTCACTCCTAGGCAGAGCTGGGTGCGTCCCTCCCCAAAAAGCCTCTGCTCCTCCTCCACGCGTTCAGCACCGGCATCATCCCGGCTCCCACGAGCACCACGCAGGTTTGTGATCCATGGGCCTTCCCAGTGAGCCTGGCCAGAGCAGTGTTGTTACTCACGGTCCTTCATCCACATAGATGACTCCTGCAGCATCAGTCAACGCTTCGGTACAACCACCCCCGGAGACCACGCATGCCATCCTGCTCCCTGGTGCTCCCAGGATCCCACCAGCTGCAGGGATGATTTTAGGGGGGGAAGACCACATTTCCCAGCCCAGCTGCCTCTTCAAGCCTTGGAAGCAGATGTGAAAGGCCACCCATGCAGAAGAGATCAACACTCCAGGCCCAGAAGGTGGATGGCCACCACAGGGAGGTCAGGCAGCCACAGATAAGGCTAAGCTCTGGCATACTGGTGTTTTCCATTTGAGGTCTCTTCCCAGTTGTAGGCCACCTAAGACCCCAGTAAAGCCTATAGCTTTGGTTCCACATACACCGAGGAAAGCATCCAGGAAGTTTTTGGCCTAAAAACGGAGCGCGCAGCCTTTTGGCATCTTCCACAGACAGCCAAGGTGGTGGATTCACCTTAAAAGAGTTTGCAGCATAGGTGAACACAAGAATGAGGTTTATGGGAAGAAGATGCCACCACCATCAAGGATATAAAGCTTTGAGAATGAGGACCATAAGACTGATGTTATCAGGCAGGACAGTCAAAGTTGTATGGCTGCAAACAGCATCCGCATCAACACAAAGCCTGCAAAGATCTGTCCTGAGCTACACTGGAAAAGCACACTCATGTCACAGCATCTAAAAGCAGGTAACCTGCTTATCTCAAAGCTCAAGAGCATTTGACACAAGGCTTTACTCTTGCACAGACTACAAAAGCCACACAACTCTTGATTAAGGTGATCAGGAGACTGCTGAGCCTCGACGCAATGCACAAAACAAGCATTTGGTAACACTGACCACTCCAAGCCCAAAGACTTCGGAGCTGGGGAAGGGAAGGAAGCAGCAGCCATGGGAATGTCTAAGCTCCCCCGTGCCCAGCCAAGCTGGAGGCCCATCCTCCAGCACAACCACCTTAGTTCCAGCTTTCAGAAGATTATTCCCATTCTTTGCATACTGAAAGAGGTGAGGTGAAACATCCAGACCTGCAATCACATAGTTATGGCTGGCTGCCGAGAGGACTGTTTCACAGGGAAATACCCTTTGCATTGATTTGGCATAGACATAAACTGCCCAACAGGCTTTAGTCTAGACTGTCAGATAAAGGATGTGGGGAGGATTCTAGCAGTAGGAAACAAGGTCTGGTTTGTTTTAGCATGTTCTCTGGGATGTGTCGTTATTCATTTTCACCAGCCCAAGGAGCCAAAATCGCTGCATTAAGAATGCATGTTTGCAGGTTATGCACCTTCAGGTCTTTTGTTTCCTTCTCAGGACACAGACTGCATGTAGCACTGGGGGCACAAAGTAATCTCCTCCTTCTCTTCCCATAAAATCAAAGGGTGCAAAGTGGCACCAGCTCCTTTACAAGTCCTTAGAGAAAAGGTGGCTCGCAAGAGCCATGCAGCAAGAGACCACTCTGCAGTCAGAAACCACTAAGGATGCTGCAACCCAGCCTTTGCCCAGCTGTTCATCCAGGCATGTACCAGGCACAGAGGCCGGTGGACTGATGCTGCCAGCAGCCAGGGAGCCAGCTGCGGGAGAAGATCCCAGAGCTGTCTTTCCACATCAGAGCTACTCAGGGAAATCCGTAGAGGTGCCCAATGTACCACCTCCCTGCTTGGCTGCTGTGCTAAGCTGTGCAGCTAAAGGGTGGTGGGTTAATACCTGCACATCTTCAGCAGAAGCTCTCCAAGGATCATTATTTTCAGCAGGCCACTCAAGAACAAGTTCTCCAGATCACTGCTCAGGTTATCTGTCCCTTTAGTCCCACTGAGGAAGCAGGGAATTCACAGTGTCCCTGGAAAGCCTCGGCACACCCCAAACCCAATACCACTCTGAGATAATCACATACAATTTACAGCACAGAGAATAGAGGAGTCTAGCATGGGGTGACTTGGATTTGTGTCCACATAGCTCAACGATGATTTCCAAAGCTATTTTAAGACACCCTAGAGCTACCTCCTCCCAAACCCAATCTCCCCCTGTGCACAAAGATCCCTTAGTGTTTTCCATGAACAAAGCCAGCTGAAGATGCAGTGGCACTGGTTTCCCCATTGTAATCAAGCACCAGCCCCAGGCAGGTCCTGCAAGACACATCTCCTGAGGTGACACCCAGCTCCCCGAGGGCAGAGCTGCTCCCCTAAATCCAGCACTATTCCAGCTTCAAGGGCAACTCTAGCTTTATTAAGCTCTTCCAAAAAGCAGCTTGCAGTCTGTCTGGACCCACACAGCCAGGCACTCCCATTAGAGCCGAGGCAGACAGCTTGTCTAACTTGGATGGAAACAAGCATGGTTCAGACAGGTTGCATTTTTTTTCCAGCAGTAAACAACAAAAAGCTTTTACCCACAGGGAGACACCTCAGCCTTTTTTCTTTCATGCCAGAGGCCCAAGACTTCGTGGCATTTTTGAAGAGGACTTGGCAAATCCAACCTTTACTGGTTAAGTTCTTCCTTGTCCTCTTAATATGTACCAGCTCTTTCTGCACAGCCAGGCTATCCAGAACACCCAGGGAGGCACACCCTGCCAAACCTGAGAGTATCTGAAGGCACTACATCACAAGATTAATGACTTCTCAGACTCTTCTCAAAGAGGCACTGATTTTTAAGAGAGATATGGAATACAGCCACCACGCTAGCCCAGCTGTTCCAACGTCTCCTGCAACACCCAGAGCTTGTTCCTCTCTACCAAACAAAGCTTCTGGCTGACACACCGCACTCATATCGCTTAAGCTCCTGGCTTCACCAGCTCCATCATAATCTTTAACAGCAAGATCCACAGAAATGCACCTGTCAGACCTATATCCAACAGCCCAGTGCGTTGTCACTCCCGGCGTGGGGAAAGGAAAGGGATTAGACCTTCCCCTTTGGGCAGCACCAAGCTGCCAGACCAGGTCAAGTCATCTCAAGTGACTTCCACGGCTGAAAGCTCAGCACTGCAACCAAGTCCTCAACCCCCTCCTGTTTCACCTCCTGTCTAGGGCTCCATTCACCCAGCACACCACGCTTCCTGAGCTACACACCTACCAATGCACACACAAGCTTAAAAACAGGGTCTCTGATGGTAGTAGCATTTCATAGAGGAACACAAGCCACATTTGTTGAGCCGTGTTCAGCTCCTGACCTCCACCAGCAGCTGCTGCCTGACTTGCTGGTGTCCCTCACCCCAGACATCTCCTTCCTTCTAGCACTGGATCTCACCCCCAGCAGCTGCATGTCTCCTTCCCCCAGCTCACCACTGCTGTATCCAGGTCTTCATGACATCTCAGCAGAAGACCAGCCTTTGGCTCTCTCCAGGCCATGTACAAACCCATGTCACCCTAAAGCCCTTCCTGGTCTGTGCAGGCAGCCCTGAGCTATGCAGATACCCTGATGACATTACTAATTAATCTCTCTAGCACAGCACTAATGAGGCCTCGGCTCTTGGTTCCTGCAAGAAAAGGATGTGCAGCCTCAAACGCTCCCACCCAAGAGCAACGTGAGTGCTCCAGGCAGCTGGAAAATACTTCTAAGGAGAACCTGTGGGAAGCGTGCTTTGGAAAGTAAAGCCCCAGATCTGCTGTAGCAGTGGGGCCTCTTCAATCCCTGCCAGCAGCATCCAAGAGAAACAGGTCAGCAATTACCGTCCTGGTGTGAGAGGGGATGGAGTGGATCATCTCCTTCCAGTCCACTGCTGAGGTCCTCAAAGCCCTGCTCCTCCTCCGAAGAGGCAGTGACAGGCTCGACCCAACAGTCCCACTGAAACACAGCCCTTCGGCTCTTTAGACGTGGGCTGCTTGGGATGGTGGGTCACAAAGGCAGCATCCCACCACCACCACCAGCTCTTCACATTAGCTCAGCCAGGCACCGGAGATTTTCCACATTTCCTGCCTCTTGTGCAAGCTGCTCTCAGAAGAGGTTTCATATCTCAAATTAAACCAGGAAAGGTGGCCATTTCCTCTTTCAATAAAGAAATTACTTTATTTCACTAATGTAACAAAGTTACAAAACAAAAGCGGGAAAGCCCTGAAGTTCACTTCGCCTACTGTCCAGGTCTAGGCACCATGAAGTGCACTTTCTATGCTGGTTTTTAGAACTTAGTATATTTGCTTTGGTTAAGAAAACTCTGCTTGGTGAACTTTTACTGCATCAACACTAGAAGGGTTTGGTATTATGCTTCTGGCTAGGTATACACAAAAAGGTACTGCAGGAGACGAAGAGAAGCCTATTAAAATGCTGGTGGCCAAGTCTGCAGACACACGCTAGTCAGATGAGACTAAGCAGAGAATTTGAAGGACTTTATGGAAAACACCACTTTTAAGTCTCTCTTCTGAATGGTATCAAAGCCAGTAAACCAGGATGAAGTAGAGCAGAATTTTATGCAAGTCAAACTAAATTTGCAGAGACATTTCAAGAAGTCTCTAATCTCTCTTTTCAAGATCTGTGTGGGCTTACCAGATATTCCCTACATCCTCGCCTGGTTGGGCTCCCATGCACTCCCCACACGGGTTTAGCCATCCAGTGAGCACAGACGTAGAAAGTGCTGCTAGCACAAACTCCCAAAGCTGTTGTGAAATGAAGCAGAGAGAAGCCATGCTGCAAGACAACAGCTCTCAGGGACATGATCATGCATTTCTGGAGGGTAGGTGACAATGCAAGGTACTGCCCCAACCCACCTTCCTCTGGGGGTTCACCCCGCTCTGACACAGTGGCATAGCTGCACATATAATGGCCAGAGCCAAGTCAGGAAGCAAAGCAAGCCAGCACAGACCTAAACTCAGAGGTTTTTTTATGCTAAAAGAAAGCTTCACAGACTTGGTGAGGACCCAGACAGGCTGGCAGATGGGAAGGCAGGAGGTAAGAAGCCAGGGCAAGAGCCTTTGCCTGGCTCAGCTGCAGCCAGAGCAGACCCCAAAAACTCCCTGCAACTGCATCCATTGTAGCTCCCCTCTGGAGAAGTAGGATCAGTCAGCTGTCTCTGACCAAGGTGAGGTGATACCTGAAGGATGCTGATGGTTCAGGTGGGGCAAGGCTTCCCGACTTCAGGCACACATGTAAGACAGCAAGCTCCTGAGCAGGCCACGGGCAGAGTTCAAAGCCTATGATTTCACCACTGCTCAGACTGGCTCCTGACATTTCCTCTGTTAGGAGCCAACCACTCCAGAATATTTATTTACTTAAAATTTTGCCAAGACTTTAAGAAACCAGCGATTTGGGAATCCTTGTACCATTGGTATTTCTGCTCAGGGGAATTCAGTTGCAGAGGGGGGAAGTACAAGCTCTTGTTACACACAGCCCACAGGCGGGTCAGCCAGGCTGACCTTTGTGCTCTGCATACTCTGGCTTCAGCAATTAGCTTGGCAGTTTCATCAGTTTCCATAAATCCTTTCACTGCTTTCCTGCCAAAGTCCATTTATTTCAGATTTTTTTTTATTTACAGTGTAAATACACTGCCCTGTAAATACACAGGCTGACCCACCTGAGACAGCAGCTGCCTCCAGCCCACTACGGGTCAGATCCAGACCTCCCATTTTGACCAGTTCAGCCATCCAGAACAGAGCGCTGCATTAAGGAAATCACACAAACTCTCTTTATGCTACAGAGTGTAATTAATCCCATTTATTTCATCCCCTAGTTCTGCTTTTACCTGCCCTTAAGGCACCATAAGACAGTGACACCAGGATGGCCAGTGCTGCTGCAGTGATTTTACAGCTCATCTTCCCTTGGAAATACCAATAGAGCTGATGGGGTGAACTTTGGTTATCCTACCTTGCCTCTGGGGAAATCTCAGTGTCTTAAAAGCATGGCATCAAAATAAAGTTTAAGGCAGGAAGCAGCTGTAGTTTGAGATAAAAAATGTGAAACAAGTTAAAAATCCATGTCAGGCTCCCTGTGCTGCCTGTGGAGACCTTCACCAGTGTCTGGGCTGGTCCCATCAGCACCAAGTCTCCCAGTTCCCAGAGGGGAGAGCAGGAAAGGACAGCCCCATGCTGTACACGCTTCAGCCTGGAGAAATAAGCTGTTTATAAAGCAAGGTGCAGAGTGTCTGACTCCCATCCTTTCAACTCCCATCAGAAACAGGTACACAAGCTCTGCAACCAGCCCACCCCAGTGCTCTCAAGTTCCTTCTCCTTCATCTGAGTCTCCTGATTTCAATCCCATTTCTGGCTCGCCCCATTGAGTGGTTCCAAAGCTCTGCCAGTCATCAAGGGGATTTGCCAAGCTGCACGGACCGTGTCCACAGCACATCTTGCAATGCTGTCAGCCTGTCATCGCCTCTCTCCTAACGGCTGCCAGTGCCAAGCTGCTTGCTGCGATCTACCTCCTCAGTCAGAAGCTTGTTCTTCTCTGCCGGAGGTACAGCTCTGGACACAGGTACAGCACAGCATGGAGACATGCAATAACCAGGTAACATTCTCAGACTTGGAGGTGAGGATCATGAAGCTTCTTTGGAAAGAAGAAAAATGGAACAAAGTCACCCAAAACCTAACGATCAGAGGGCTGGAACACCTCTGCTGCAAGGAAAGGCCGAGAGAGTTGGGGTTGTTCAATCTGGAGAAGAAAAGGCTCTGAGGAGACCTTATTGCAGCCCTTCAGTACTTAAAGGCGGCTTGTAAGAAAGATGGGGAGAAACTTCTTAGCAGGGCCTGTAGCGATAGGACAAAGGGTAATGGCCTTAAACTAAAAAAGGGTAGATTCAGACTAGACATAAAGATGACATTTTTTATAAGGATGGTGAAACACTGGCACAGGTTGCCTGGAGAGGTGGCAGATGCCCCATCCCTGGAAACATTCCAGGTCAGGTTGGACGGGGCTCTGAGCAACCTGATCTAGTTGAAGATGTCCCTGCTCATGGCAGGGGGATTGGACTAGATGACCTTTAGAAGTCCCTTCCCACCCAAACCATTCTATGATTCTAACAGTGGGAGACTTACAAACTCAAATGGATGCAGAGTTAAGTTTCAAACACATTAACCCGCTCACCTTTGCCAGGTGTATTGGCAGGGGAGAAAGTTGCTCCTGTTCTGCTCTATATTCATGAAGCTTCATTAATATCTTGGTCACACAGAGCTCTCGGGGTACTTACTGCTACACAAGAGCATCTTGTTCCCACCCTAACTTTGGCTAGAAAATACCTGCATGGGTCAGGTTGGACAACTACTACAGGTGTCTGTAAGGGCACAAGCCAGAGTTTATTAACAGGATATACCATCAGAGAAGCCAGCAGCAGTACTAGAACACAAGACCTCAGGCAAGTACAAATGCAGTTGGGGACTGTGAACCATAGCTGCCATTGCAGTATTGGTACCCAAACCTAGAAGGGGCAAAGGAAAACTTTCCAGGTTTTGGCCAGCCACAGCTTTGCTTCCAGCAAAGTCCAGCTGAGAGCCAGTCCTGGAGACTGCTCCCCAGGGATCAGCGCACCTTCCTACAAAGCAGCATTTGCTGCTGTATTTTTAGCACCTTCTGTGGGCTGAATGTAAATGAGACCCGAAGACCTTTGCCAAATGCAAGGCTTGAGGTTTCCGAAGTTTCACAGCAATGCTAACCCATCTCTGTCACCTACAAGTACGTTCCAATTACCTACCAAGATTTAGTGGCATACAACTGTTGTTCCCTATGGTAGTCAAGATAAAGCACACAGCTAGCCCTGGGGCACAGAGCCGATCAAGTATTGGGACAAGTGCAAGTTCATACCTCATTTTCTCTGTTTGGTCAGAGGCAAGCACTTTTTGTGGTCTCCTCTCCTTACACACCCCCCCCCCAGCTCTGGAGGGACATTAAACTCTGTGGTTCTGCAGAGCACATTCTCCCTTGATTGACTTTTTTTCTGCAACTAAATGCTAGGGGGAAAGAATCAAAAGGCACTAGAAGCTGATATGGCTTTGTGAAAAGTAAAATAGAGTTTAAGCCTGTGCAAGACTGAAACACTGTCCTGGGAGCAGATGCCACAGGCTGGGGAAAGGATTAGGGCTCTGCAGAAGAGCCACCACTGAGGAGATGAGTCAATAACTTTTTACTAAGTCACCACTTCAAGACTTGTGATCCTGGTGGTCCCACAGCAAACCTGGGGGCTTCCTGGTCATATCCCTGCAGAACCAGGCTCTGCAGCCTGCCACAGATCTGTGGAGATGAGCCTCAGACCAAAACACATCCCACACAGCAGAGCTTCATGTCTGCTGGCTCAGCCAGCCTGCCAAGTCCCCGCGCAACAAAGCAACATGCTGGAAATATGGAAGCTGCTCATGTTCAAGAAGGTCTCCGGGCTAAACAGACATCGTCTCATCCCAGAGCGCTACTCCTGTGTGGCTTCAGGCTTTCACCAGCACAGAAACAGGTTGCACCTCTGAAACAGAAAACATTACCTGCTTTCTGGATGTTACACATACAAAAGGGAGACAGAGGCTTAAACCCAGAGTATTCGGTGTTGCTCTTCAAAACACAACTAACAGGGACTGCAGATAGCTTTTATCTGGGGTGGGAACCAGACTTGTGTTGGGTCAGGGCTTCTGTCATGGAAAGTTTTACAGAGTGCAAGTTACACTTTTGAAAGCTGGTATCATTACTTCAGCCAGCATCTTGCATGAGCGATGCAGTTTTAGGAAGCTTGAGCTTTGTCTGCCATTCTCTGACCAAACAGCAAAGCAAGTATTTACCCAATTACATGGTAGAGTTATTTTGTACCAAGCAAAACCCACAACAGCAAAACTATTTTGACATAGGCATGTGAGCCCAGGAAAAATCTGTGTTACATTAAGCACTGCTGCAGGATCTGTCCTTTCCCATGCTGGCCTCAGCAGCAAAGCAGCAGTTTGGTGTACAGTGAAGGCTACCAGAGGCTGAAGATCCAAAGCAAGACCATTAGCTTCCACGGTTGTGAAGCCTTAACCCCAAATAAGTGACCCCTCTCATCCCCCAGGCCATGGCCGTCACTTGCCCTGGATGAGCTCCCCAAAGAGACGATCCCCCAGCAATGCCCCTTGCCCCCAGCCTGACTCCCTCATGCTGCTCCACGCTCAAAACCCATAGGAGCCGCAACCAGGACATACACAGAGGTGGAACGTAGCAGGGTAGATACACCTAGATTGCAAAAGCAGCAGCAGCCAGGTTGCTCTCCCTCTGCTTCCCATGACTACCCAGGAGAAGACAGCATGGTTAAGTTGCACATGAGCACCAACCAGAGCTTTCAGAAGAGCCATCTCCCCAGCTTCGAAGGAGATAACTCACTACCACACTGGTGCTCTATTTGGGCAAGTATTTCTGCACATCCTTGCAGGTGAAAGCAAATACAAACCAAACACACCTCAGTAGCTGCTGGGAGCCAGAGCAGCCAACACCCAGCATCTGATTACACAGGTCATGGCCAGCTGGAAGGTGTTTCCTACAGCTGAAGTCAGGATACTGCTGTGACTCAAGCAGAGCTTTGTCCTCCCCAGTGCCTCCCATCTCGGGGAACTGATCTCCAGTCACAGCTACTATTCATGTTCTGGTGCCAGCTGGCACCAGGGAGTACACAAGGATGCACAGGAAAAGGGAGGAGGAGCTGGGAGCTCCTGCCGAGGCAGAGCCAGTCAGGATCAGGACGACTGTCTTTGGGGTCATCAGACTCCAGGAACCTGCACTGGTCAGCACTGGTCATCTGGAAAAGGGACACCGGTGAGGTGGCAACATTTACTGAAAACATCAGTTATGCAAGGGTAGAAATGAGGACAAGAACAGAACATTTCAGGTTTGTCTGCAGCCAAGCAGCTGGGCAGAGGCAGAGCTCTGCCAGAGCAAGGCAGGCAGCACACTCCCCACCTCAGGTACCCGGCAGACTCTTGCCTGCTTCCACCCAGGAAGACACCAGGTTTCTTGGAATCACCACCCCAGTGCCAAGCTCTGATCCACCCATCTCACAGGTACGGGTGAAGACTGGGAAAGCCAGGAAGGTGCTCAAGATGGGGGTGACCACAGGCCCAGAGGAGCTGTGTAACTCAGGCCAAGCCTCCTTCAGCCTGGACAAGCAGCAGCCCTGAGATGCCATGTGCAGATCCCTGCAAGTCAGCATGGTGGATGTATTTATAACGCCAATAGAGGTGACCTGCTTGCTGCCTCTCCCAGTTCAAGATGGGGGAAGCGACGCTATCCAGAGCAGGGTCAGCCCAAGGATGAAGGAACCACATTGCTTCCCAACAGCATGCCATGGAGAACAGGCCATAGGACAGGGTGGGAGCCTGGTCTGCAGAGCAGCTTGTGAACCTCAAAGGTCAGCTACAGACACAGCACTGGCTCAGTACATCCCTGATCTGAGAAGCAAACTGGAAATGTATCCCTGTTCCCAGCCACTATGCCAGTGCCTGTTGATGGCCCTCGCTGGTTTTAGGGACAGCCTCTCTCATCTTGAGGCAGACCATGGTCCTGACAGCAGTCGCTCTTATCTAGTGGCCGCCTGCCAGAGGAAAGGCCTGTCCTGCTCCCACCACGGCACACACCAGGCGGTGCAGGAAGCCAGGCAGGCAGAAGACGAGCCCTGGAGCCAGTGCCAAGGACGGGGCAGGAGCTGAAGTGGAGGGAAGCAGGACTGCCCCTCCCAGCAGCCTCACCACCCTCAGCCACAAAAATGCCAGGCACCCCATGTTCAACCAAGTCAAGTGCCAGGTCTCAAGTGGCCTCTCACACTTTCAGTATCCCTATTTTGGGGACATACATTGTGTTTGAGACACGCCTGTGTTTCCTCCCCAGCCCACTGAGGCCCGGAGCAGCAGTACACCAGCGTGGCCATACAACTATTGAACACGCAGGACGATCTCACCTACCACAAGAGTCCCAAGGCCATCTGGACACGAGCAGTGCAGTCAGAACAGCCCTGCTGTGAAGCCCTTGAACCCTGGTCCTCAGGGTAAGCTCCTCCTGAGGAAGCACCGTGTGAGATGTGCTCCGTACCCACCTACAGCCACAGCTCCATGCCCATCTACAGCCACTCTTGGCCCTCCAGCCAGGAGGTGTAGACCTAAGACCAGGAGAGGGGCTGCTGGAGATGTCCCATGCCATAGTTGCCACCACCACCAGCAGCTGAGACCCTAGAGCTGGTAAGAGGCCGCCCACCAGGCAAGGAGACCACCCCAACAGCACACCAGACCCCTGGGAGAGGTAGGAGCAAAGCTCCACACTGCCAGGCGACACCAACACATTTTTCCAGAGTCCTCCAGTCCTTCCCGATACCACAGATCCTCACTCTGCACCAGACGAAGCAGAGGGTCTCCTCTGTAGGGCACCGATGAGACTAAAACACATCCTACAAGAAGACAGACTCACACTGAATTTCAGCTGAGTGAGTCTCAACTTTCACAGGCTTCTAAAAGTACAATTAAGCTTAATTTTTCAAAGTAAATGTTTTAAAATCACTCCTTGCTGCAAGTTGGACAAGTACAGTTGTATGGCATCACAAGGTCCACCGGAACCGTCCAAACCTTTGTGCCAGGTGGCTGAAGTTCAGCAAGAGGAAGATGCCACCACCCAGAGCAGGACACAAGACCTGCCCTATTTGAGGCCAGCACACCAGAGCCCCATCTCTCCTGCCCCTGCCCAGCCAGCTTTTACCCCACATTTCCTCCCACTCCAGACTTCAAACCTAAACCCAGGATGATCCCACCTCCATTCAGCCTCTGCTCCTCGTATTCCAGAAGATTTTCTGCTTCCTCCAGAGCCAGGAGGAAGCACTGAGAAGAGAAAAAGAGCAACTCCCTGCTCATAACTGGGCCGAGGCCAAAAGCAGCCAAGAACAGCAAGGACAGGATTGTCCCGCTGAGCCCCACAGCAAGCCAAGCACTGGCAGTTCAAAGGAGAGCAGCTGCTAAAACCCAGTCTAGCGGGTCTGCTGGCTTCCCCACGAAGACTTAGATCATGAGACAGCTCTCAAAATGAAAAGCCCGTTTCCCAACCCAGAGGCCATCCCTTCAGAGGGAGCAGGGACTCCAAATTTACTCGTTATTGAGCTGCTGAACGTAGGCAGAGATTTTAAGCATGATTAGGTAAACGCCAAGTTGCACTTGGGAGGTTTTCCCAAGCTTCATCTGAAACAGCACTGGGTTTGTAACTGCAACCGTTAAGGTTTAACAGGATAAGCAATAGAAACCCAGAGGATATCAGAGAGCCATATCATGGATCTTTGGTTGTTCTTACCCACATGAGCCCCAACTAGGCTTGCATAAAGCAGTGCAGAAGAGAGATCAAATATTAGCCACTTCAGACGAGTCCATTGTCTGGAGATGTCAGCTAAGGTACACAGCAAATCATGTTCTAGCTACAGAGGAAGACCAGAGACTACTGTCCAAGCAGGAAAACCAAGGATGGCCTCCTAAGTGCTGTTCAGCTTCACAGCAGTAGAAGTGCCCAGGCATTTGGATTAAAGCACAGAGCAGAAAGGGCAGCACCTCAACCAGCAATTCACAACCCATCTGCATCTGTCTCGGGAGCCTGATGTGCCTTGATGCTTGGTAAGAGGGGAGAAGGGTCTTGAGTTGATCTTTCACAGCTGGACCCTAGTTGTACTTTAAACCACATTATTTTAATCAGCACAAACACTTCAAGTTAGATCTGTCAGTGAGGGAAGCTCTGAAGCCAGGCTCCTGTTTTAAGAGCAGCAGGTACCCCCCACACCACTGCCACACTGGAAGAGACAGCAGTTTGTAGCATGCCAAGCTGTCCCCCAATGCCCAGACGGCAGTGCCAGCACACCAAACTGCAGTACCCATCGATGCCACAGCAAGGGACAACGGCAGCCAGCCTTACCCCTGCCAAGCCTTTCCAGCGATTGAAGCCCAGAACCCCAGTTTCCTCCCCCCTCCACCAGTTCCCCACCATCGGGGCAGTGCACCAACCCTCCTCATTCACAAGCACAGCAGGTATTTGGCCACCTACTGCATTTCTACCACAAGTCACATCTGCTCACGAGCAGCAGCATGAACCCGGGGAAAAGAGACATGCTGGGAGCAGAGGAGAAGACAGCAACACTCACCGCACTGCAGAGAAAGTGGCTAAATACCCCTCATCATACCCTCTGTGCAACCTTCTGCAGCACGGCTTCAGAGCAAGGCGTGAAGCGACCAGACACCATGCCAGACAGCAGTAGCTGGAGCTTTATCACAAGGAGTCACAGCCTGCCCATCAAATTTACTCATCCCAAAAGGGCTGGGGATCAGGTCAGGGCTGCTGCATCAAGTCTTGGAACAGGAGAGCGCAACGGGTGACAGGCAGCCTACAGGAATGATCCTCACGTGGCTTGCTTTAGCTGAAAGTACAGACCTAGGCTCCATACGCAAAGCAGTGTAGGGTCCAAGTACACGTGGGTGCTTTCGTTAGCCTAAAAACCTCCCAGCAAGCTAAAAATACAGATACTGCATTCACTCAAGTGGCCTCAATAAGTGAAGTCATGGAAGAACCATCTCTGCAGCAACAGAGTCTCAGACAGGAACACAGGCCAGGGGCTTGTCAAAGCCCAGCAGCTACTTCGGCATGAACAAGCTGGATATGTGGGATAATGAAGGAAGCTCAAGCAACTTGTCCTGCAAGCAGAAACTCTCGCAGAGCTTCCAGCTCAGCCCCTCAGTATTTTTTATACTAAGGCTGGGGGCTTGCCCTGCACCCAGCTTCAAGGGGAACCAGTTCCATTTCAGCTGTTTCATAACCACCTCAATTCCCCCCAGAAGTTTCTCGGCTTTCCATTCCCCTCCGCACACACCAGCGCGGAACATGACCCTGCTGCCCAAGTCCTCTGGCGTGGAGCAAAGCACACTTCAGAGTTACAAGCTCAGTCTTGGCAGACGTTTACCAATGATCTGCACAAGAAGGAATTGCTGGACTGGCCAATATCTTCAATGTTAAACAGCATTTAAAACCACAAAGAATTCAGTGCCACAGATCGAGATCAGCTTTACGAGGAAGATCTGGCAACTGCCAAAGCAGCTGCTGTTAAGAGGCCTGGGAAGAGACAAACTGAGCCAACATCAGAGATCTAGGGCATATCTGAGCTGGAAAAGTCAGGAGTTTTATGCTAACACCTGATGTCACCCACAGAGAATTACTTCGGGAAAACCATGCAAGCACTTTGCACTGAATCACCTGCAGCAGCCTGGCAGCCATCCTACAGGTTTGCGATGTTGTAAGAGCCTCTGCAACAGAGGCCAGCAGGAAAAATCCTCTCTACAGGCAAATAATAACCAGGGTAGCCAAGAAATCTGCCTTCATCCTCCCTCCGCCCCTTCTCTTTCCAGGAAGGAGTGCACCAGGAACATCCAGCCTCGCCTGAGGCTGCCGGGCACGAGACCAGCTGCTCTCCAGCTCCGGGCAGGTTCCTGCGGCCCAGCTGACTGCACCAGCAAGCACCAAGGAAGTCTCGCAGCACAACCGGAGCCAACACACTTCAAATCGATCCATCCTTTCTCACAATATTAGCAAGAAATGGGTGTTTTATCCCAAACCTGTTTAAGACGCAGCTCTCACAACCACAGCCAAAAGCAAGCTGGATATGCTCCATCCCACCGCTGCCGCATTCCAGTTGGGATAACCTTGTTGGCGTGAGCCACCAAAAGCCAGAGCCGGGGAACGCAAGTTCCTGGCAGGATTTCCAGAGCTCCAGTTTAACAAGTACATGCTTTGTCTAAAGCTAGAGTTAGCCCTAAAGCAGGGCTGGGATTTTCTGCCTAGTCCTGACCAAACCTGCCCTAATAACCCTTTGGAGCAACGCTAAAGCAACTCAATTGCCCTGTTTCAGCCTGTAATGTTGCTGGCTGAGGGCCAGACACCTGCCTTCTGGAATGATCCACAGTGTGTGAAAAAAACAAACAGGAAAAAGTTTTTCCCTGTAGCTGGGAACTGCTGTAGCACAGTGGATGAATATGTCCCTCTCCAGAGGCAAATTAACCACATTTGATAGCTGTCCAAGCTCAAAAGAGCTGCAGGCGCCTGCTCCAAGGGTTAATTAGCTACCACTACGATGGGAAACTTGCACCAAGGAATGTCCGCAAGCCCATGCCTTGGCCCAGGAGGTGCCACCCCTGTGCGACACCATGTTCCCCAGCTGCAGCCCAACTCCTGAGGGTCTTGGGATGCTCCTCATCCATTGGAATCACCTACAATGCAGCAGGGAAGCAGGGGGGGGACTGGAGCAGCCAGGTCTGGGGTCACCAGTACACAAGAGAATGGAACAGGTGGGAGCAGGCCCAGGGAAAGTGCTGTGAGGAGGGTTTAGGGATCAGAGCATCTATCACATGAGGAGAGGCTGGGAGAGGTGGGATCATCCAGCCCAGAGAAGAGGAGGTTGTACACATCAACATGTACAAAGACCTGGTGGGGTTGGAAAGAAGAATCCAGACTCTTCCCACTGACAGGGCACAAACTGGAACGCAGCAAATCCTGTTCAAGCATAAGGAAAAAAACCCAACAACTTTCTTTAGTGTGAGGATGAACGCAGAACAGGTTGCCCAGATAGACTGTGGTGTCTTCATCCTTGGAGAGACTCAAAACCCTACAGGACACAGTCTGCTCCCAGAAGAAGGCTGGATTAGTCCATCTCCAGAGGTCCCTGCCGCCTCAGTTATCCTGAGGAGCCATGACCACAGGAGCTGGCTGCCTCTTCTCACACTAAAAGTCCCCAGACAGCAGCACAAAGGTCCCAGATTACACTGGCTGGTATGACAGCACTCTCTGTGGCCAATCCAGCCACACAAGCAAGCAGCATGTCCAGGGACCACTGTTTTCTAAGGCAACCCCCCCCAATTTTTCCCAAATAGCAAAAAACCATTTTTCAGCAGAGACAAGAACCAATTCCACTTCCAGAACGTATCACATCTTGTCTCTGTACTTCAGCTGAGCACCGCTTCCAGCCCTGCAGTCACTGCCTACCACAAAGGACAGGCATTTACCTACATCTAAAGTTACTCTACAATTATCCACAGCCCCAGGAGCAAGCACCTGGAGTTGTTTCTTCTAGAAAACAGGAACATGACATATCCAGATGAATAATTTCTCTTCCCACCTGTGCTGCAGATCCTGCCACACCACACACAGGTCACCAGACATCGCAAGGGGACATCAGTGGTTTTATTTTCCAGCTGTGGGAAGTCTGTACAGTAACTCCAGGACAAAAAAAAAATCATTCAATATTTCTAATTCAGTGAGTATTCCAATCACTTCAAACCAAAGTTTCAGCAGGAGACTCTGCTGCCACCTTCTGAGATTGCCGTTACTGCAGGTGCCCCCAAAACAACTAAAAATAGCTTGTTTCCCCCCAGTTATGTCGTCAAACCAAGGGAAGGGTTTCTTTTGCAAAGAGCCAACCCCCTCCCCGTTCAGGGAGCGCTGCTCTCATCAAGCATCCCAGCCCCAGCCTTCAGCTCGAGTTTCACCTCCCCCACATGACATAAAAATAGGTTTAAACATGAGAAACTAGAGCAGCCTGTTCGCAGTCAATGCAGACGAAGCTTGCTGACCTTTGAGGCGGTTACAGCGCAGTACTCCTGACTATAGCTGACTCAATATATACATAAAAGCATAAAAGAGACACATGAGTGTATAGCATTCCCAGTTTAGCACTACAATCAGTAGCCAAGACAATCCAGCGCTGTTACAGAACGTGTTTTAAGTTGTGTCATTAACCAGCCATCTCGTTTCCAGCCTGGGCAGAGAAGCAGAGGAGTAAATCAGCCCCTGACCATTGATCGGTGTCTGGACACAGGCAGAGCAGTAGGAGTGGACCCGTATCATGGCCGAGTGTGAGGGATACCTGGAAGGCAGCAAGGCCGTGGCAGCGCTCCCCCCAAGCCCTACATTCACACAGCAAAGAAGGGTTTTTTGGTGGGGGAAGCGAGGTCCCAGCCCTCAGCGCAGCCACGCCAACAGGGAGATGCTCAGCTTGGACAGGGCCAAGCCTGAAGCCACCACAGCGAGGGTACAAGGCCCGAGAAGCCAAGAGGAGCTCCAGACACCCCTGGGAGGGCTTCAGCAGCACGGCCCGTGGGCTGCAGAGGCCCCGGACAGCCACGACCCACCGGACAGGGCAGCCCCCCAGGCCCGGGAGTGAGGGAAGGCCCCGGTCCCGGGGGCACAGCAGGGCCCACTGCCGCCCCTCCACCCCCAGGGCGGCCCCACAGCAGCGGTGGACGACCCGAGAGCGGTCGGTTCTCACCTTTTTGCCTTTCTTGCCCTCTTCCTCCATGTCTCCGGCGGCGGCGGCCCCGGCCCCCCCCGGGGCATCCCCGCAGCGGCCGTGCTCGCCCGGCCTCGGTGCTCGGCGGGGCCCAGCAACCCGGTCTCACTGCCCGGTGGTGACCATAGCCCGCCCGGCTCCCGCTCCCGGCCGCGGCCCAGCCCGGAGCCGCCTCAGCACCACCAACAACTTTTCAATCCTGCCGCCATCTTGGGCGGCGGCTTCCCGGCGTGCACCGCGCCCCGCCCTCCGCCCGGAGGACTGACGTCAGTCCTCCCCGGCCGCGGGGGGCGGGGCCGGGGAAAAAGAGCCGCACCGCGCATGCGCTGACCCCCCTCCCGCGGGGACGGGCCGGCCCCGCCCACTACTGGAACGGCAAATGCGATTGCCACGCCCACCCCCGTCCGACCACGCCCACTCCGGTGGCCCACTCCGCCCACCGCCCGCTGGCCTCGCCCCTTCGGAGTGGCCCCGCCCCCCTCCCGCGCGCTGACGTCACGCGCCAGTGCGGCCCCGCCCTCAGCCATGGCGGCAGCAGCGGCAGGTAGGGGAGCGTGGCCCGGCCCGGCCCGGCTACCATCTGCCGCCATCCTTCGCCATCCGCGGCCAGGCCCGCTCCCACGGACCGGGAGAGGAGCGGGGGCTTCCCGGGGCAGCGCGGGGTGAGGCTCTTTTCCCCCATCGGGCCCCGATGCCGCCGCTGCGGGGTACGGTGCATGCCGGGAAGGGTAGTCCTCCATAGGCCGCGTCTGCCCGCCCGGGGTCTTCCCCGGGGGGAGCGGGACTCACCGGGCCGAGGGCTGCGTGTCCCCGGGGGCCCGGCCGTGCCCGCTTCCCACTGCCCCCCACCCTGTCCCAGCAAGCCTACCAGCGTGGGGGGGCCTGGCGTGGCCCCCACCATTCCTGCAGCGCTTGCCAGAGCAGCCCCGGGACGGTTTGAGGCCTCTCCCCGCTTTCCCCGGGGGGGGGTTATAGAAATCCCGGACACCCCCGTGCCCGGGGGGAGATCGGGACATTTTGGGGGACCCTCCGGCAGGGCCCGGCCGCCTGCTGCCTTCCCCGGCCCTGCTGACGCTGTTCTTTCCCTCTTCGGTTTCAGGCTCCCACTCCGACCATGCAGAGGGACGTAGGAAGGTGCCTAGAACAGCGGAGGTGGGTTGCGTCATCGTAATTAGCCTGTCTTAATTAGCTCTGCCAAACCTCCTCAGCCACCGAACGAAAGTCTGACAGGGCCAAAACCCTACCACAGAGCTGCGGCGTGGGGTCCTGCTCGCGCCAGGTCGTGCTCCTGCTGACGCGAGGCGAGTTGGGGTGATGTGAGGCAAGTTGGGGTGATGCCACGAGATCCTGCTCGTCCCTCGTCACCCCTCGCTCCGGTTGGACCTTGGGGCGTGTCGGAACGCAGCCGGCGAGGCTTGCCCATGCCGTCCGGCTGGGCGCAGAGAGCCTCAAAGGCGGTGACACCACGAGTCACACCCTGGTCTCTTTGACAGCTCGGCGGATTTATTTGGCAACCACCACCGTTATGGGCGTTGCCGCAAGCCTACCAGCGTGGGGGGGCCTGGCGTGGCCCCTGCCATTCCTGCAGCGCTTGCCAGAGCAGCCCCGGGACAGTTTGAGGCCTCTCCCTGCCTTCCCCGGGGGGGGTTATAGACATCCCGGACACCCCCATGCCCAGGGGGAGCCCCATGGCCCTCGGGCTGGGCCCAGCTGGCCATGCCAAGCGCAGCGGTGCCGGTTGCCGCCTCCTCCGACCCCGCTGACACCGTTCATTCCCTCTTTGGTTTCAGGTTCCCGCTCCAATGTGGAGGGACGTAGGAAGGCACCGGGAACAGCAGAGGTGGGTTCTGGCCTCGTAATTAGCCTAATTTGGTCTAATTAGCTCTGCCGAATGCCGCTGCCACAGTCTTGTCTCGTCGTTAGCCACCAAACGAGCCTCTCGGGGCCGAAATCCCATGGGGGGAGCGGGGCTGGGGTGACCCCCCTGGTTTCTGCAGCACTGGCCGGAGCAGCCTGGGGGCAGTTTGAGGCTCTAGATGTTCCTCCCCCCCCCCCTTCCTAATTAATCCAGCTAATTAAATCTACAGGCAAACAAGCGGCTCCTGCGTGCCGGGACAGACAGGATAAGGCAGCGCAGGTCAGCCGTGCCCACCCACGCGGGTGTTTGTTTGGCTCTAACCGGCGATTCTTGCCTGCTACCGCGATGCCAGGGCTGGAAAGAGGAGCTGGTGTGAAGCTGCTGTCAGTGATGCTTTTGCCACACGGCCGAATCCTGCCAACGGTAAGAGGAGTGACGTGGATTCGGCGATGCCAAAAGCCACCGGTGTCAGGAGATTTAAATATTGACTCTCAACTTGTCATCATCGTGACTCCAAACCTTTTTTTTTCCCCTCGATTTTAGGTGAAAATCTATTAGATCACCTGGTTTTGGCACAACCGCTGGAAAAACTGGATGGCAACCCTCCTGGAAAAGTTGCCGTGTTCCTCGCTTGCTTGGTGAGGAGGTTTTTTGATACCTGGGCTTTACTGGGAGTAACTTACTGTTTAAAAACTGGAACTGGGAATACTGGTGAGCGCTGGTTTGCCGTGATAACCGCAAGTGGAGCTGTGGAATTTATATCCCACCTCGTTAATGCTGTAATCCTCATTGTCCTAACGATTACCCCCTTTCTTTTCCAGCTGGATACTGGCACAGGGGTCCCCTCTCCGATGATCCTCACCTTGGCTTGTCCTCCCCAGAGCTCCCAGTTACCTGGGTTTAGCTGGGGATACTGAGATGAGAATGGGTGGCGCCAGCATCTTAATAAATAATCGATTTCCCACTGGGTTTTTGGTGTGATGTCATGATGGGGATGAGGACACATGGTGACAGGTTTGGGGACGCTGCAATGCTCCCGTGGGACTCGGCAGCCCCCAGCGACTATCACCGTGGCGTGATGACCCCAGCCCCATGGCCACCCCACGGCCGCCCCACCTCACCATCACCCCACGGGAGGTGACGATGACACCGGGTCCTCCCCGTCCCCCCCCGCGCCTGCGCCGCGGTTTTGGCGGTCGTTGGCAGCGCAGGAAGCCAGCGTGGGCGAGTGGGGGAAGTGGGTGCGTGACGGGCGCGGCATGGCGGAGCTGGAGGGTCCCGAATTCGGCAAAGCCGACTTCGTCCTCCTGGATGAGGTGACCATGGAGCAGTTCCTGGAGAACCTGCGCCGGCGGTACGTGGGGGGGGGGATGCGGTGGGGCGGAAGGTGGGGGGGTGAGGCGGGGGGCACCCCAAGGCGCTGTCCCGGTGCAGCCAGGGCGTTAAGCTGGGCGCTGGCTGTTACCGGTGCGGGCGATGGGCCATGGGACTCTACGGCATCACCTTCCCGGCAGCCGGGACGTGGGGCTTTGGTGTCGTGGTGATGGGGGGGACACCGGGGACCCGGAGTCCCGCTGGGGGATGCGGAAGCGACCGGCGCCAAACCCCGGCTCTGCAAGAAGCATCTGGGCGGTGCCCCGCGGCCCCTGGGGGGAAACTGAGGCACGTCCACATCTTCCCCCCCAGAGCGAGTTGGGGGGCTGGCGTGTGACGGGAGGGGCTGGGGGGGAGTGCACCCGTGTGTCCCACCGCGGGGGCCCCCACGTTTCCTGCCTGCTCCCGCGCCTGCAGGCGCTGCCTACAGGAAGAGCTGCTCTCCCGCTGCCCCACGGCACCTGTGGGGTGGCTGGTTCTGCCCCATAGCGTGGTTCTCGGGGTGGGGCGGGGGTGCCTAAGCCCTGTGGAGTGGGGCTTTGCCCCATAGCACGCTGCCCAGGCCCCACAGGGAGGCATCCTGCCCCACAGCGCCCGGTATTCTGCCTGTGCCGTGGATCCTGTCCCACGGCGCGGCGCTCTGCGGGGTGTGGATCCTGCTCCACGGCACGGCCCCCCACAGGATGTCACCCTACCTCTCACAGCACCCCACAGGATGCCACCTCGCCACACAGCCCAGCACCCCACAGGATGTTGTCCCACCCCACGGCACAGCACCATCCTGCCCCATGGCACAGGGTGCCACCCTGCAGCCTACTGCCCTGCCCCATGGCTCGGCACCCCACGGGATGCCATCCCATCCCCCCCCGGCTCAGCACCCTGCAGGGTGACACCCTACCCCATGGCACAGCACCCCACAGGGTGTCATCCTGCCCCACGGCACCGTACAGGGCGTACGTCCTGCCCCATAGCGCAGCACCCCACAGGGTGCCACCCCAGCCCCACGGCCGCCCCTGCGCGCAGGTTCTCGCAGGGCCGCATCTACACCTACATCGGGGAGGTGGTGGTGGCGGTGAACCCTTACCGAACGCTGGACCTCTACGGCCCGCCGGCGGTGGAACGCTACCGCGGCCGCGAGCTCTACGAGCGCCCGCCCCACCTCTTCGCCCTGGCCGACGCCGCTTACAAGGCCATGAAGCGCCGCGCCAAGGACACCTGCATCGTCATTTCGGGTAGGTGGACGGCAGCGGTTTGGGGAGGGGGGGAGGCCACGTGTGGGGCACCCTTGGGTGGGCTCCCCTCGCCCAGTCCCTGCCCTCATGCCAGGCGAGAGCGGGGCGGGCAAGACGGAGGCCAGCAAGTACATCATGCAGTACATCGCCGCCATCACCAACCCTACCCAACGCGCCGAGGTGGAGAGGTGGGTCCTGCCCCGCGGCGACGGCGGGAGGGACGGGTGCTGGGGCTGGGGGGGTGCCCATAGGGTGGGGGGTCCCCGGTGGCCTCGTCTATGGGGTCGGAGTGGGGAGACGGGGGTGCCCCACGCTCATAAGGGTGGTCTGGGTGTACCAGGGGTGGGTTCTCCATGCCCGTAGGGATTGTGGGGGGCAAATGGGGTGCCCCACGCCTGTAGGGGGGTCCTGGGGGGCCCCATGGCCATAGGGGTGGTGCGGGGGGCCCAGGGGTGCCATGTCCTGTGCCCATCGGTGAGGCTGCAGCCGCGCCACGCCATGTTCTGTGCCGTGCCATGTCATGCCGTGTTGCACCGTGCCGCGCCGTGCCGCGCCGCCCCCACGCAGGGTGAAGAACGTGCTGCTGAAGTCCAACTGCGTCCTGGAAGCCTTCGGCAACGCCAAGACCAACCGCAACGACAACTCCAGCCGCTTCGGCAAGTACATGGACATCAACTTCGACTTCAAGGGCGACCCCACCGGCGGCCACATCCACAACTACCTCCTGGAGAAGGTGCGGGGGTGCCGCGGGTGGGCACGGCCGGGTGGGTGCTGCGCCCACGCGGACACCGCCCGGCACCCACCCCCTGCGCCCTCTTCCAGTCCCGAATCCTCCAGCAGCAGCCGGGAGAGAGGAACTTCCACGCCTTCTACCAGGTGAACCGGGGGACGGGGTGGGGTGGATGAGGTGGGATCTGTGGGATGGGATGGGGATGGGATGGATGGGATCTATGGGATGGGATGGGATGGGGATGGGATGGATGGGATCTATGGGATGGATGGGAACTACGGGATGGGATGAGGATGGGATGGATGGGATCTGTGGGGTGGGACGGATAGGATGGGATGGATGGGATCTATGGCATAGGATGGAGATGGGATGGATGGGATCTATGGGATGAGAAGGTTGGGATGGAACAGGTGAGACAGGACAGATGGGATGGATGGGATCTACAAGATGGGATGGAGTATGATGGCGTGGATGAGATGGATGTGATGGGGACAGGATGGATGGAATGGGAGGGACGAGAAGGGATTGGATGAGATGGGATCTCTGGGATGAGATGGAGATGGGATGGGGACAGGATGGATGGGATGAGAAGGTTGGGATGGGTTAAATGAGATGGGTTAGATGAGATGAGATGGAGATGGGATGGGGACAGGATGGATGGGATGAGAAGGTTGGGATGGGTTAAATGAGATGGGTTAGATGAGATGGGATGGATGGGATCTATGGGGTGGGGTGGGTGGGTTTGATGGGATGCGGACAGGATGGAGTGAAAAGGCTGGGATGGGATGGATGGGATCTATGGGATGAGATGGGGATGGGATGGGTGGGATGAGAAGGTTGGAACAGATGGGACTGGTGGGATGGATGGGGCAGATGGGATAAATGGGACGGCGACGGACAGGGCAGGGCGAGATAGGACGCGTTGAGATGGGACGGGATGGGCTGCGACAGGGTACGGGGACACTGAACAGCACCAGCCGGGCGGGGGGGCTGCCGAGCTGAGGCTTTCCACCCCCGGCGTGCCAACAGCCCCCCCCTCACCCCCCAGCTGCTACTGGGAGCCCCGGCGACTCTACTGGCCTCCCTCCACCTCTGCCGGGACCCCGGCGCCTACCGCTACACCCGGGAGGGTGCCCAGGGCTCCGTGAGTGGGGCTAGGGTGGGCACAGTGTGGGCAGGGGGTGGGCAGGGGGGGTCCCAGCCCCTCACGCCGTGTGTCGTGTCCCCCCCCCCAAACCCCGACCCCAGGCCTGCGGGGACGACGCGGATGGCTACCGGGCGGTGGAGGAGGCGATGGCCGTCATCGGCTTCTCCCCGGAGGAGATGGGCTCCGTGCGCCGCATCCTGGCCACCATCCTGCACCTGGTGAGACCCCCACCAGTATGGACACCCCCCCCCCCCCCCGTGCACCAGTATGTTCCCAGGCAGACCAGTATGGCCACAACACACACCAGGATGGGGCTGGGCAAACCAGTATGGCCCCCATACACCAGTAGGGTCCCCATGCACCAGTACAGCCCCCCATACCCGTATGGCCCCCACACACCCCAATACGACCCCCTCGCACCAGTATGCCCCCAGGCAGACCAGTATGGCCCAGTGCAAACCAGTATGGCCCAGTATGGCCCGGCACAGTGCAATGCAAACCAGTAGTATGGCCCGGCACAGTGCAATGCCAACCAGTAGTATGGCCCGGCACAGTGCAATGCCAACCAGTAGTATGGCCCGGCACAGCTCAATGCAAACCAGTAGTATGGCCCGGCACAGTGCAATGCAAACCAGTAGTATGGCCCGGCACAGTGCAATGCAAACCAGTAGTATGGCCCAGCACAGCTCAATGCAAACCAGTAGTATGGCCCGGCACAGTGCAATGCACACCAGTAGTATGGCCCAGCACAGTGCAATGCAAACCAGTAGTATGGCCCAGCACAGTGCAATGCAAACCAGTAGTGTGGCCCAGCACAGTGCAATGCAAACCAGTAGTATGGCCCGGCACAGTGCAATGCAAACCAGTAGTATGGCCCGGCACAGTGCAATGCAAACCAGTAGTATGGCCCGGCACAGTGCAATGCAAACCAGTAGTATGGCCCGGCACAGTGCAATGCAAACCAGTAGTATGGCCCGGCACAGTGCAATGCAAACCAGTAGTATGGCCCGGCACAGCTCAATGCAAACCAGTAGTATGGCCCAGCACAGTGCAATGCAAACCAGTAGTATGGCCCAGCACAGCGCAATGCAAACCAGTAGTATGGCCCAGCACAGTGCAATGCAAACCAGTAGTATGGCCCAGCACAGCTCAATGCAAACCAGTAGTATGGCCCAGCACAGTGCAATGCAAACCAGTAGTATGGCCCAGCACAGCTCAATGCAAACCAGTAGTATGGCCCAGCACAGCGCAATGCAAACCAGTAGTATGGCCCAGCACAGTGCAATGCAAACCAGTAGTATGGCCCAGCACAGCTCAATGCAAACCAGTAGTATGGCCCAGCACAGCGCAATGCAAACCAGTAGTATGGCCCAGCACAGTGCAATGCAAACCAGTAGTATGGCCCGGCACAGTGCAATGCAAACCAGTAGTATGGCCCGGCACAGTGCAATGCAAACCAGTAGTATGGCCCGGCACAGTGCAATGCAAACCAGTAGTATGGCCCGGCACAGTGCAATGCACACCAGTAGTATGGCCCAGCACAGTGCAATGCAAACCAGTAGTATGGCCCAGCACAGTGCAATGCAAACCAGTAGTATGGCCCGGCACAGTGCAATGCAAACCAGTAGTATGGCCCGGCACAGCTCAATGCAAACCAGTAGTATGGCCCGGCACAGCTCAATGCAAACCAGTAGTATGGCCCGGCACAGCTCAATGCAAACCAGTAGTATGGCCCAGCACAGTGCAATGCAAACCAGTAGTATGGCCCAGCACAGTGCAATGCAAACCAGTAGTATGGCCCAGCACAGTGCAATGCAAACCAGTATGGCCCAGCAAAGCCCAGCACAGCCCAGTGCAAACCAGCATGGCCCAACACAGCCCAGTAAAGCCCAGTTCAGCCCAATGCAAACCGGTATGGCCCAGCTCAACCCAATGCAAACCGGTGTAGCCCAATTCAAAGCAGCGTGGCCCAGAAAAGCCCAGCACAGCCCAAATCAAACCCGTATAGCCCCATACAAACCAGTACAGCCCTGTATGGCCCAGTCCAGCCCGGGGTACGGGAGCGGCTCGCGCCGGGACACGCCAGCCCCTTCCCGGGGTGCTCCCGGGTGTCCCCCCACCTTCATCCCGTGACGGGGCTGCCCCAGGGCAACGTCGGGTTCGTGGCGGAGGGCGAGACGGCGGCGGTGGAGGACGCGGCGCAGCTCTCGGCGCTGGCCGAGCTGACGGCCACGGCGCCCGGCAGCCTGCGCCAGGCTCTCCTGACCCGCACCGTGGCGGCCGGCGGCGGGGAGCTGATCGAGAAGGGCCACAGCCCCAAGGAGGCCGCCTACGCCCGGGATGCCTGCGCCAAGGTATGGAGGGGACGTAGGGTGATAGATCCCCCCCCACACAGCACCCTTGGGTGCCCACCACCCTGTCCCCGTCCCCAGGCCATCTACGAGCGTCTCTTCTGCTGGATCGTGGGGCGCATCAACGCCAGCATCGCCGCCCACGACTACGACGTCCGCCTGCACGGCAAGAGCACCGTCATCGGCGTCCTCGATATCTACGGCTTCGAGATCTTCGACACCAACAGGTGACCTGGGGTGGGGTGGGGGGGGACACGGGGACGCTTTGGGGGGACAGGGCCAGGGAGGAACACGGTGAGGGGATTGGGGATGGGAAGGATGTGTGGAGGGGACGGAGGGGGACACGTGGAGGGGACAGGACCCAGGAGGGACACATGGAGGGGACAGGGCTTGAGAAGGATGAGTGGAAGTGACGGGACCCCAGAGGGACACGTAGTAGGGGAGGAGAGGATGCCCAAGGGACACACGGATGGAACAGGACCTGGGAGGGACAAAGGATGCGGATGGGACCTAGGAGGGGACCCATGGAGGGGACAGGACTTGGGGGGGACACATGGAGGGGGAGGATGCTCAAGGGATACGTGGAAGGGGACGGGACCACAACGGGCACGTGGAGGTGACGGGACCGGGACCAGGAGGGACACACGGAGGGACAGGACCGTGAAGGACAGCAGCAGGGCCGTGCAGCTCAGGGGGTGCACAGGGGATGGGATGGGGGGGACACCGGGTGGCAGTGACCGTCCTGACCCCCTTGCCCGCAGCTTCGAGCAGTTCTGCATCAACTACTGCAACGAGAAGCTGCAGCAGCTCTTCATCGAACTGATCCTGCGGCAGGAGCAGGCGGAGTACCAGCGAGAGGGCATCGCCTGGCAGAGCGTGAGGGGACGGAGGGGGCCGGGGGGGACATGGGGGGGACACGAGGGACATCGCCTGGCAGAGCGTGGCGGGGACACGGGGAACACGGCGGAGGGGGACACACACGGATGCCATCGCCTGGCATGGTGAGATCTGGGGGCAAATCAGGGTACCTGGGGGGGGGCAATTCGGGGTGCCCACCCCCCTTCCCGCCCCAGATCGAGTACTTCAGCAACGAGCCCATCGTGGAGCTGGTGGAGCAGCCGCACCGCGGCATCCTGGCACTGCTGGACGAGGCTTGCCTGGCGGCGGGGACCGTCACCGACTCCCTCTTCCTCGCCTCCATGGATGCCCGCCTCGGCCGCCACCCCCACTACACCAGCCGTAAGGTGCTTCTGGGGGGAAACTGGGGGGAGCTGGGGGTCCGTGGGCAGGGAGCTGACAGCCCCCCGCTGCTCCCCAGCTCTGCCCCACGGACAAGACCATGGAGTTCAACCGGGACTTTCGCATCAAGCACTACGCTGGAGATGTCACGTGAGGGGGGGACGGAGGAGGGCCATGGTGGACCATGGGCAATCGTCGGGTGGCCATGGGGCTGTGGGCCACCATGGGGGTCTTTAGGAGGCCGTGAGGGCCATGGGGGGGCCGCTTGGGACCAGGGGGGTCTAGGGGCTCTTGACGGTCTACAGTTGACTGTGGGGTCTTGAAGAACGGTGGGAGACCATGTGGGAGCATGGAGGGGGAACACAGGACTGTGGGGGGGATCTTGAGGGACTGTGGGAGGTGGTTTGGGGTCATGGGGGACCATCAGGCTGGGGGGACTGGCAGGGGGTCAGTTGGGGCCGTGGGAGTGTGGGTGGCCATTGGGGACTATGGACATCATGAGTGGCCATGGAGTTGTGGGAGGCCGTGGGGGACCATGGGTGGCCCTGGGGCCATGAGGGACCTTGGGAGGGCATGGGGGGGGACTGTGGGGACCACTTGGGACCAGGGGTCTAGAGGGGCTCTTGGGGGTCTATGGTTGACCATGAGGTCTTGGAGAACCATGGAGGGCCATGTGGGAGCATGGATGGGGGACGTGGGACTGTGGGGGGGCCTTGAGGGATTGTGGGAGGTGGCTTGGGGTCATGAGGGACCATCAGGCTGCGGGGATCATGGGAACCGTGGGAGTCTGGGGGGTGTCAGTTGGGGCCATGGGAGTGTGGGTGGCCATTGGGGAGTATGGACAACGTGAGTGGCCACGGGTTTGCGGGTGGCCATGGAGAACCATGGAGGACCATGAGTGGCCTTGGGACTATGAGGAACCTTGGGAGGGCATGGGGGACAATGGGGGGCCACTTGGGACCATAGAGGGCCATAGCGGCCCCTGGGGGACTATGGGGTGGCCTTGGTTGACCGTGGGGCTTTGAGGACCCCCGGGGAATTGCACAGAGCCATTTAGGACCACGGGAGGCCATGTGGGGGACCGTTGAGGTCCGTGGGGTCTGGGAGGTCCCCAGAGACCATGTGCAGTAGGACAGGCCGTGTAGGACATGCCGTGCCATACCCTGGGGACAGTGGGGACAGGGTTGGGGGACTCCGTGTCCATCCAGCACTGAACCCCACAGTCCCCTGGCCTCCACGGGTGCCCCCAGGGCCACCCCCAGGGCCACATGTCACCTCTGCATGGAGCTAGGTGTCCCTGGCAGCCCCTGGCCCACCACGGGCAGGAAGGACTGCCCAGACACCTGGGTCCTGTAGGATGCAGCTCCCCCCTCGACCACCCCAGGGCGCCTGGAGGAGCCCCCCCAACATGATGTCCCCTCCCTCAGGTACTCAGTGGAGGGTTTCCTGGACAAGAACAAGGACACGCTCTTCCAGGACTTCAAACGGCTCTTCTACAACAGGTTGGGGACACGGGGGGCACAGCTGGGGGGGGGGCTAGTGGTACAGCCATGGGGCAGAAGCGGGGTGCCCAGTGCTGTCAGCCCCACGCCAACGCTGTCCCCAGCGCGGACGCCGTGCTGCGTGCCATGTGGCCTGACGGCGAGCAGAGCATCACCGAAGTCACCAAACGCCCGCTGACCACCGGCACGCTCTTCAAGAACTCCATGGTGGCCCTGGTGGAGAACCTCGCCTCCAAGGTAAGGGACCGGGGACAGCCAGGCATGTCCCCGTGCCAGCCTGGCATCTCCTCGCACCAATTTGACGTGTCCCCACGCCAGCTGGCCACATCCCCAACCCATCTTGGTATGTCCCCATGGCAGATGCGCATGGCTCCAAGCCCCACGGGCATGCTCCTGAGCCAGCCAAGATGTCCCCAAGCCAGCCAGGCATGTCTCTGTGCCAGCGAGGCATGCCCCCAAGCCAGCCAAGATGTCCCTGAGCCAGCCTGGCATGTCCCCAAGCCAGCGAAGATGTCCTTGAGTCAGCCAGGCATGTCCCCAAGTCAGCCAAGATGTCCTTGAGTCAGCCAGGCATGCTCCTGAGCCGGCCAAGATGTCCCTGAGGCAGCCTGGCATGTCTCCAAGCCAGCCAAGATGTCCCTGAGCCAGCCTGGCATGTCCCCAAGTCAGCCAAGATGTCCTCGAGCCAGCCAAGATGTCCCTGAGCCAGCCTGGCATGTCCCCAAGCCAGCCAAGATGTCCCCAACCCAGCCAAGATGTCCCCAAGCCACCCATGCCCAGTGCAATCCCACCCTGCGTGCCTGGAGCCCCCCAGCCCGGGACGCCCGTGGGCTCGGTGCCACTCGCGAGTGCCACCGCGGTGCCATCCCCTCCGTGTCCCCGCAGGAGCCCTACTACGTGCGTTGCATCAAACCCAACGATCAGAAGTCGCCGACGCTCTTCGACGAGGAGCGCTGCCGGCACCAGGTCTCCTACTTGGGGCTGCTGGAGAACGTCCGGGTGCGCCGCGCCGGCTTCGCCTACCGCCAGCCCTACCACCGCTTCCTCCTGCGGTACGGCTTGCGCCCCCCATCCCGGGACCCCCGTAAACCCCCCCGCACCCCCTCACCTCGCTCTGCCCCCCAGGTACAAGATGACCTGTGAGTACACGTGGCCCAACCACCTGATGGCCACCGACCGGGAGGCCGCGCAAGCCCTCCTGGAGCAGCACGGCTTCCAGGACGACGTGGCTTACGGCCACACCAAGGTCTTCATCCGCACGCCTCGCACCCTCTTCTGCCTCGAGCAAGAGCGGGCGCAGCTCATCCCCATCATCGTCCTGCTGCTGCAGAAGGTGGGCACGCGCGGCACGAGCCGGCTCGGTCTCGGCACAGGGCTCCACCGGGGAGGTTTTTTTGGGGGGGAGCAGCATTTTGGGGGTCTTCCAGAGCCGCGATGCCGAGCAGCCACCCCGGTGCCACGGCCGCGCTCCCGTTGGATGGGGGGGGGATCCATGGGGCAGCGGCCGCCCTGACCGTCGGCGTTCGGCAGGCCTGGCGCGGTGCCCTGGCACGCCGGCGGTGCCGTTACCTGCGCGCTGCCTACACCATCATGGCTTACTACAAACGGCACAAGGTGAAGACGTACCTGTGGGAGCTGCTGCGGCGCTTCCAGGGTGTCCGCACCCTCCCCGATTTCGGCAAGAGCGTGGTTTGGCCGGAGCCGCCGGCGGTGCTGGCGCGCTTCCAAGACGCCAGCCAGCGCCTCTTCCGCAGGTACCGTCCCGGATCCCGCTCCGCTCCCGCGTTGGGATGGGGACGTGGGATGGGGATTTGGGTTGGGAATGTGGGATGGGGACATGGGACAGGGATGTAGAAGGGGAATGTGGGATGGGGACAGAGATGCGAGATGGGGATGTGGGATGGGGACGTGGGCAGGAATGGGGACGTGGGACAGGGATGTGGTCATGGGATGTAGATGTGGGATGGGGACGTGAGATGGGAATGTGGGACAGGGATGTGGGATGGGGACATGGGACTGGAATGTGGACCAGGGACATGGATGTGGGACAGGGATGTGGATGTGGGATGGGGACGTGGGACAGGGGCACGGGATGGGAATGCGGGACAAGGATGTGGGACAGGGACGGGGACATGGGACAGGGACATGTGTCACAACTCAGACTGGACAGACCAGGGAGTTGTGTTTAATTCAAAATTCTCTTAGGCTAAATTAAGGTGAAATGACACCAAACGATCAGTTAAAGATTTTATTCATGACAGAAGCAAACGGAACTGGGGAGGTGTGGTAGTAGGTGGCAGGGTTTCTCACAACAGGAATTGGCATAGGACTACTTCTGTAAACCGTGTAACCCAGGGTAACCATATACATCGATTCAGGGAATAAGGAGATGCCTCCCGTTGAGTCCCGAGGTTCAGAGCAGACGCCCTTGCTTTCCAGACTCCTTCTCAGAGAAGGGTCTAGGGGTGGCTGGATCCACTCTTAGTCTCAGACTTGGTCAACAGTTTATGTCTTGAAACGGATGAGGTGTAGGGATTGTGGAAAAGGAAAAGGAAAGAGAGAAGAAGACAGAGAAAAAGGAAGAGAGAAAGATTTCACCGGTCCTGGGTCCAGCGTTGGTTCAGTCAGCCAAGGGGTCCAGTCCCGGTGGGCTTGCGCAGCCGGGGCTTCATTTTGTGTCCTTTTATCATCCTTGTCCCTCCTTCGGGTGGGCACCCGAACTCGTCAGGTTAATGAGCAGTTTGTGAGGCTTTGGGCTTGGGGGTCATTTGGGGAGTAACTTCTCCTTCGCTGCAGACATGGCCGTTGTTTGATCTTTGTATCAGAACAGCTTATCAGAACGGGGAGCTGCGCACCCTCCAGCCCTCCCCTCCTGTTGCTGCTGAGCTGATGGGCTTTCCACCTTGGTTCCTTGCTGCGCGGCGTTTGTCTTTAAGCACAACTTGCCCCACCACAATGTTTGAGACATTAACTCTTTCGGTCTTTCACAACGTGGGACAGGGACATGGGATGGGGATGTGGGACGAGGCCGTGGGATGGGGATGTGGACTAGAATGTGGGACAGGGACGTAGGACAGGGACGTGTGGGATGCGGACGTGGGATGGTGACGTGACCGTGCTCCATCCCCCCCCGCCGCAGGTGGCGAGCACGACAGATCGTCAAGAACATCCCCCCCTCGGAGATGGGGCAGATCCGGGCCAAGGTGGCCGCCATGGAGGCACTGGAAGGGCTGCGGAAAGACTGGGGCTGCCAGCGCAGCTGGGCGCGGGATTACCTCTCCTCGGTAAGGGCTGCCGGCGGGTTTGGGGGTGCCCCACGGCGCATCCCGGGTGTGCCACCCCCACCCCATGCCTCGGCTCCCCACAGCCCAGCGAGAACCCGGGGCAGGCGCTGCCCTTCGCCCGCCGCCTCCAGACCCTCAAGGACAAGGTGCATTTCGGCTCCGTCCTCTTTTCCTGCCACGTCCGCAAGGTGAGGGGAGCGGGTGGTCCTGCCTGGCCACCGCGTCGGTGTCACCCCCTCGCCCTGTCCCAGCGTGTCCCCTCGCCTGTCCCCGTCCCCGCAGATCAACCGCTTCAGTAAGAGCCGGGACCGGGCCATCCTCGTGACGGACCAGCACCTCTACAAGCTGGACCCCCGAAAGCAGTACCGGGTGATGCGGGCGCTGCCCCTCAGCACCGTGAGTGTCCCCAAACCCACCGGTGTCCCCTACACCCTGTCCCGGCGAGCCACGGTGAGGGGCACCCAGGTGTCCTGGCTGTCCTGCTCCCACCCGGAGGTTGAAGACCCCTCCGTGGTCCCCATGGCCCCATCCGCATCAGGACGGTGAACTCCCCTGGGACAGAGGTGTGATGCCGTCCCCACCACGCCGTCCCCACCACGCCGGCCCCACCACGCTGTCCCCACCACGCCGGCCATGCCATGCTGTCCCCACCAAGCTGTCCTCACCACACTGACCACGGTGCCTTGGCCACACCACGCTGCCCATGCCGTGGCCCCAAGCCCCCCCCCCGCCACCACGCAGCCGTGACACCCAGACGTCCCCGCAGGTGACGGGGCTGAGCGTGACGAGCTGCCAGGCGCAGCTGGTGGTCTTCCACACCCAGAGCCAGGACGACCTGGCCGTGTGCCTGCACAAGATGCAACCGGCGGAGGACAACCGAGTGGGCGAGCTGGTGGGCGTCCTCCTGGAGCACTGCCGAGCGTGAGTTGCGGGGATCGGGGTTGGAGAGGTTGGGGGGGGTGTCCCCGGCACCCCGTGAGCTCCCCCCGCACCCCATTGATGCCGGCATGTCGTAGGACCAAGCGGGAGCTGCAGGTCCGGGTCTCCGACTGCATCCAGCTGAGCCTACGTGGGCGCCGGCGGCTGCTGACGGTGGAGACGCGGCCGGGGGCGGTCACCCCCGATTTCGGCAAGAGCCGCGACGGCTTTGTGCTTTACTGGCCTGGGAGATGAGGTGGGGCGGGGGGGGGGCAGCTGCTCCATCCCCCCCCGGCCGCATCCTGCCCGTACCCTGCCCCACTGGCCTCTGCTTAGGACCCCGTAGCCCCACTGTGACCCCCAACCACGTGTCCCCACGGCCCCCCCAGGACGTTGCCGAAGCCTCTGTGTGTGCTGGGAATAAAGAGCTGGATGGGACCCCCGCAGCCCCCTCCCCCCGCCTGCCAAGCATGTCCGGGACCCTCAGGACCACGGGGCTGGGGTACCCCCCAAAACTGCCCCACAGCTTGGGTCCCTGCTAGCTTGGTGGGGGGCGGGTGCCCCCAGGTTGGCTGCGGTGGGGCAGGGATGGGGGCATGGATGGAATTGGGGTGGGAAGGGGGTGGTGGAGGATGGGCTGTGCTGGGATGGGCTGGGATCTATGGGATGGGGCGGGAAGGCAGCCCCCTGTGCCGGGGCCCTGGCTCCCAGGGTCCCCATGCTCCTGGTCCTGATGTCCCTGACACCCAGTATCCTGATGTCCCCAGTACCCAGTGTCCCGAATTCCCTGTGTCCCAGATCCCTGTGTCCCTGACATCCAGTGTCCCGATGGCCCTGGGCCCTGATGTCCCCAGTACCCTGTGTCCCAATGTCCCCGTGTCCTGTGCCCTCATGTCCTGGGTCTCAATATCCCTGACAACCTGTGTCCCAACACCCCTGTGTCCCTGGGCCCCAGGTCCCGATGTCCCTGTGTCCCGGGTCCCAACGTGCCGTGTCCTGGGTCCCAATGTCCCTGACACCCAATGCCCCTATGGCCCCCGTGTCCTTCTGGCCCTGATGCCCCCGTGTCCTGGTGCCCCCGTGTCCTGGATCCTGATATCCCCGACACCCTCTGTCCCGATGTCCCTGTGTCCCGAATCCTGATGTCTTTGTGTCCCAGATCCCTGTGTCGCTGAGACACAGCATCCCAATGTCACTGTGTCCTGGGTCCAAATGTCCTGATGTCCCTGTGTCCCAGGTCCCAATGTCCCTGACACCCAGTATCCCGATGTCCCAAGGTCCTCGTGTCCCAATGTCCTCGATGTCCCTGTGCCCATGTCCTGTGTCCCAATGTCCCCGACACCTGGTGTCCCTGTGCCCTGGGGAGTGAAGAACTGGAAAAGGAGGGATGGGAAAACAGGGGAATTTTTCGTGGTTGGAAGAAGGTGGTTCCTGTCCCACTGGTATTTGGGAAGCCGCTAACGAGCCGAAAAGCTCGTCCCCTGCCAGAACTCATCAAACAATTAAATTAATGGGGAAAAATTAGGAAAAAAACCTGCACCATTATTCTTCTGATAATAACCACAGTTTTAGAACAGGCCTGGTCGTGGTCTCATATGGGAGAACAGGGCATCACTGGGGACCACCGAAGGGGTATGGGCCTGGAACCTTAAATTTAAATATATGTCCCGATATTGGGGAAGAAACCACAGGAAATCAAGGGACAAGGGCTAATTAACAGGGCTAATTACCTATGCCAATCCAAAGGAAGATGCCTTAAAAGTATCTGAGCCCTCGCTATGGCTGCAGCTTGGAAAGAATTCACATTTCCATTTTTCAATTAATCCCTTGACGGGCGAAGATTTGGCCAATTCCTCTCGGGACCTGGAAGCCTTTGCAGTGACAACGGGATCGATCTCCTCACCCCGGTCGGGCTCACGTGGACTGAACAGGCGATATTTTATTTTTGCACCGTTTAATACAATACATCGTTAGTCGGGGGTCCTCTCTGGGGACAGGGAGGGGGACGGGGGGGGGTGGTCGGGGTCCCAAATGGCTCCCAGCTGCCCCCCACCCACCCTGGGGCCCAGCCCCAGGGGAGCCCCAGGCTCCGGCCTAGGCCAGGCCCGGGCCAGGCCTGTCCCCAGCTGTGGGACCGAGGCCTGCGGGGACACTACGGGCAGGGCCCAGCGCGGGGCTACCGAGCCGGGGGGGGGAGCCCGGGACAGGCCGGGGCCGGGCCCGGTCGCCTCGGGCCTGCACCGGGACAGGCCTGACCGGGGCCGGCCGTTGCCATGGGAACGGTCTGTGGCCTCCCCGGGGGGGGTGTGGGCGGAGCGTCGCCATGGGAACAGCCCCTTTGCCACGCCCCGCCTTACGAACAGCCCCGCCCCTAGGAGGCGGGCGAAGCGCCGCCGCGCCAACCCGCCGTTGAGAAGCCGCAGAAGGGGCGGGGCGTCTCCGTGGTAACGGCGCCACGGGGGCGTGGCGGCGATACCGGAAGAGGCGGGGCGAGGCTCGCCAGGGAGGACTCGGTTTCCCGTCAGGCTCCGCGTCGCGGTTCCGGTTGGGCGGGCGGTTCCGGCGGGCGCAGGCCGGGATGGAGGCCGTGCCCCGCATGCCCATGATCTGGCTCGACCTGAAGGAGGCCGGGGAGTTCGCCTTCAACGCCGCCGTCAAGAAGGTGGGACCGGGAAAGGGATGGCTGGGGCCTGCGAGGGGCCTGGGGCGGGGCGGGCCTGTGAGAGAGGGGAGGGCTTGGACGGGGGGAAGAGGGAGGGTCTGTGAGGGAAGGGAGTGTTTGGGGGGGTCGGGGGGCTTCGTGAGGGGTGTGTGGGGTCTGTGAGGGAGGGGAGCGTGTGGGGAGGGTGGGTGGGGGGTTTGGGGGGGTCCGTGAGGGTGAGGAGTGCTTGAGGGGGGAAGAGGGGCTCGGGGGGGGGGCTGTTTGGGGTCTGTGAGGGAGGGGAGTGCTTGGGGTGTGGGGCAGAAGGGTCGGGGAGGCTCCGTGAGGGGTGTGTGGGGTCTGTGAGGGAGGGGAGTGTGTGGGGAGGGGGGTTGGCGGCCGTGGGGGGTGCTCGAGGGGTCCGTGAGGGTGAGGAGTGCTTGAGAGGGGAAGAGGGGCTCTAGGGGGGGTGGTGTTTGGGGTCTGTGAGGGAAGTGTTTGGGGGGGTAGGGAGGGGGAGCTTGTGAGGGAGGGGAGTGTGTGAGGCTGGGGGCTTGGGGGCTGTTGGGGGGTCCGTGAGGGTGAGGAGTGCTTGAGGGGGGAAGAGGGGCTCGGGGGGGGGGGGCTGTTTGGGGTCTGTGAGGGAGGGGAGTGCTTGGGGTGTGGGGCAGAGGGGTCGGGGGAGCTCCGTGAGGGGTGTGGGGGGTCTGTGAGGGAGGGGAGTGTGGGGTAGAGAGAGGTTGGGGGGGTCTGTGAGGGAGGGGAGTGCTTGGGATGTGGGGCAGGGGGAGGTTGGGGGCTCTGCGGGGGGTGTTGGGGGTAGTCTTTGGGGTGCATAGGGAAGGGGAATGCAGAAGTTTAGGGATTTGGGGGGGCCCTGGTGAAGCAGGGAGTTATAGCTAGGGATATCTGGGGGTATGTGACTCTGGGTGTTGGGGGGGGCGGAGTGCCCGGAGATGGGGAGGACTGGGGCAGGGCTGCTGGGGGCACCATCAGGCTGCTGGGGGCACCATTAGGCAGGGCCCTGGGGGGCTCCTGGGAGTGGTGGGGCAGAGAGGGGGGTGAGGTGCGCGGGCTGGGTCTGTGGCGGCCCGTCACCCTGGGGTGGCTCTGCCCTGCGTGTCTCGGCGGGAGCAAGGCCGCGAGCGAATTTGTGCCCCCGTCAGCCCACCCTGGCTTGGCCCCGCTCGCTTCGCTGCTTCCTCAGGGCTGTGGGACCTTCCTCGGTGGCCGGGGTCAGTGTGTCCGCGCTAATGCGTTGCTGCCGGGGGACAGAGTTTGGGGAGGGGGGAGTCCCTGGAGCGCTCCCCAACCCGGGCAGAGCCTTCCCCAGCCACCTCGGGGGCGAGCGGTGAGTTGGCAAGTCTGTCCCCGCCGCATGTGACTGCGCTGACTCCCAGCGTCGCAGCCGCCCTTCCCTGAGCCCCGCTGCCACCAGGTCCAGCCTCCCCACCCAGCAGTGGTCGTTATTAATGCTGCGGCAGGCCTCATTAGGAGATCCGGGTCAGCGATGACCGATCCCTCACGTCTCCTTTCCCTCTACTCCCACGGGCTTGTGTAAAAGAGGGAACTGAGGAGGGGGGAGCTGGTTCTCCCGCCGCCAGCAGCCCAGGCTGACTGATCATCAGTAAATCAAAAGCCCCAATCCCTTTGCGGTGCTATTGGATGAAGGTGGAGAGTATGGTGGGTGCGAGACGACAGGCTCCTTCCTTCCCAGTGGCCTCCGAGAGCTGCGGGGGGGGACGACACAATCTGTCCTGGCCGCCCTGGCAGGGATTGAACGGGTGGCTTGAAGGAGGTGAAGTACTTAATTAAGCAGCTGTAAACAAGCTCCACCTATGACTGGCATTTCCTAGTGCCACCTACAGATGAAAAGCATGATTTATTGATGTGGAAGGAGGACGGGGGCGTTTCCCCTGCTTCCCACCCCTCTGGATTTTGGCATGCTGAGGGGGGCTGGCATCCCGTCGGACCCCGGCAGTGGCATTAGCGTGGCAGGGATGTCCTTGTGCCAGGAGGAAGGTGTTGTGGGATTGCTGAGCTGAGTCATGCCATGCCGGCCAGGACAAGGTGCGGCGACCGTCGGCATAGCTCCGGCCCCGCCGTGCCTGCCTGCCAGTGCCGGGGAAGCCGGCGGTGCCGTGGGCCTTGTGGTGGCAGCCCACGGAGAGCTGCAGCAGAGGGGATGGTGGCCTCCAGGTCCGAGCTCGTCCCAAGGGATGGTGACTTATGAAAAGTAGTTGTTCAGGGAATTTTTGCGTACGGCAGCAGGTGGAAATCTGTTTTGTAAACCAGGCTTCCCCACGGATGTTTGATGGAAACCCGCTCTGTTTTGCTGGCTCACGAGAAGCGACAGGGAATAGAAACCTGGCACCCTGGTCAAAATGGAGAGGGAGGAGAGGAAACTTCCCTCATTTCTCCAGCGCTGAGCTGCGTTAACCTTGAGTTTAAATGACAGGGTGTGGGCAGCCCTTCAAATGTCCCCAGCCTCCCTTAACCTGGCAGCCGCTGGGTTGGATCAAGCTCCCAGTGTCTGCCTGAGCCAGGGCAGAGTGGGGCTGTGGGTCCCCGGCTGCTGGGAAGGTTGGACGAATTCCTGCACGAACCCCTGGAGAATCCTGAGCTAGAGGCAGGTTTGGGGAGCTCTGTCCCCACAGCTCTCTTCGTGGCGGTGGGGAGACATAACTCGTTGCTGAGCACCTTCGTTGGAGATGCCAGAGCATTTTTGGCCAAGCCCTGGCTCCAGCTCCTCTCCACGGCGACTGAGGAGCCTCCGGCAGGGCCTGCGGCACTGTGCTGTTCCGTATCAGCATGCACTACCCAGTTTTGTTTCCCTTTCTGCCCTTGCCGCGATGAGCGGCCTTCCTGGCCAACCGCCAGCGTGACATCCACCCTCTGACAGTCAGCAAGAGGCTTTGCTTTCATGCAAATGCGGAGGGATATCGGGTGTGAATCTGGAGTGACTTCAGTTCGGTCTGTCCCCTTCACTGGCCACTTGATTCCGGCTTTCCTGCTCCAGCTCCAAGGTCCCCATCAGCTCCTGGCGTATGCTGGATCAGTGCCTCTCCCCAGGCTGTTGTCTCTGTGTGATGCTGCACCCTGGCTTTGCATTAAGCTGAGGTTCAGCAGGAGCGGGACAAGATTTGGGGGGTTTTAGGAGGCAAACAAGCTCCCAGCCAGGAGATGTAAGGCCCCGAGCCAGCGCACGGCCCTTCACACTGCCAGACCTGCCGTGGGGGCTTCTCCCAGGCTTCCCTGGAGAGCCGCCGGTTGTTGCTCGGGCACAAGGCTGGGAAGGTGCCTCTGGGTGTCAGACAGGGCCAAGCTCTCACCCCTTTCTTCTCCCTCCAGTTTGTCCTGAAGAACTATGGGGAGAATCCAGAGAACTACAACGAGGAGCTGCGGAAGTTGGAGCTGCTCCGGCAGGTAAGCCGGGCTCCGTCCTGAATCACTCACAGCCCCGGTGAGACCTGCTAGAGGCAAACCGGGGGAGCTGGTTCATCGCCCACCCCGTGCTCAAGGACACGTCTGCTGGCTCCTGCCGGCTCCCGCTGCCTCCCTGAACCGGGAGGTGTGCTGGAGCGCTGCCGTGGCTGCTTCTCTCCCTCACCAGTGGCCCACGGATGAGGCTTTCGGCAGCCGGGTTGCATCCTGGGCTTCCCAAGGAGCGTGCAGGGGTTGGGCATTAGGGCTCTGCTATATCCGCTTCCCTGAATTTGGTGGGTTTTGTGTTGAATGCAAGTTCCCTGTTGGGTGGAAGGAATCGCTTTGTCTAGTCAGGTTGGTGCCTGAGGTCTTCTCAGGGAATAAATAAGCCCTTCACTCTCAGCTCTGGAGCCCACATACTTGTGTTAGTCACTGGGGTCATCAATTTTGGGGCCACTGAGCAGATTAGAGATGACCTTGGCCCCGGACAGCTGGTAGCTGAAACACGGATGGCAAAACCAGCTGGAGACGGTCGGAGACTCACCCTGAGCTGGGACCGGTGCCAGTTTGTGCTGTGCTGTAGGTTTTGTAGCAGGTCCATAAGCCTGATGCACAGGGTGGAGCTGGGGTAACTTGTGGTGCTGGTACTGGGGTCATCTCACCAGCCTCTTCAAAGCACAGTGGTGGGTGGGTGCCCTAACATCTCCAGCCTGGGATCTGGGGAGTTCTGGCCTCTGCCTGTGGCCTTAACCCTGAAGCAGGAGGTTGGGAAACCTTTCCAGGGTCTCCTGCTCTTCCCTTCCTTCTCCCAGCACAGCTTTGCTGTAGCAGCAGGTCCTGTGCCCTGTCCAGGACACCCCTTTGTCAGTCGCTCCCAAATTCCACCCGTTTATTTTGCCCTTAGGAGCCTGTGCTGGGGAGAGCAGAGGCTCTTTTTCCCTGAACCGGTTGCTCCAGATCCATAAAGCGGCTCCCTCCAGCCTCGTTTTTAGGCAAACAGACCTGTTTTTCTAGCTGTGTTACGCAGGTGTTTTCCGTAAGGTCTTGCTCCTTTCTGTGGTGCCGCTTCATCGCGGGGGAGCTGGCCGATGCCCGGCTCTGGCTGTCCCCTCCTGCCTGCAGATCTCACCACAAATCAGGCAGGCTCTTGTTCCTGCCTGGCACGTTACCCGTGAGCACAGTCCTGTCCCCAGGGCAGCCTCTTCCTCCTCCTCTCTCCCCTCCAGAGCGCTGTCAACGTTCCCAGGGACTTTGAGGGCTGCAGCACACTGCGGAAATACTTCGGCCAACTCCACTACCTGCAGAGCCGCATCCCCATGGGTGCTGAGCAGGAGGCGGCGGTTCCCATCGCATGGTGAGGAGGAGCTTCTTCCCCTTACGCTCTTTCCAGCGTGGGCATTATCAGTAGGAGGATCAGTTCCCAGCGGGAGCTTCCTGAAATGCGGAGGCTGACCCAAAGCAGAGCAACTGCTCCCTCTTCCCTGTGCACGTCCTTCACCGGCATATGGTATGCCCCTGTCCGAAGCCCAGCAGCTGTACCTGGGTGGCACAGGGGTGTCCTGGAGACCCCTTGGGAAATGGCGTCCTGCTCTGGGGATCTGGCAGGATGTCTAAGCCGAGCCGTAAGGCAACACGGTTGGCTCTGAGGAGACACAAGGCAGAGCCAGGACAGCGTCACCGTGCCAGGTGACAGTGCTGAGATCCCCTGGGGTGGCAGAGTTGCTCAGCTGTGTGTAAATGGGGTGTCTGTGTGATTACAAAGCCAAAACAAGCCCGCCACATGGAGACACACTGTCCCACCAGCTCCCACTGCCTCCGGCACCTTGATTTGATGTCCAGGGTGATGCCAGGCAGGAGGGCCCCTTCTCCGAACCTCTGAGGGAGCACGTCTCCCGACAAATCCTTTTCCTGGCTGGTGGCCTGTGCCCAGGAACACCAGTAACTCCATCTACAGCTGGTGACCAGGCTTCTCTCCTCGCAGGACTGAGATCTTCTCAGGCAAGACGGTGACTCACGAGGACATCAAGTACGAGCAGGCGTGCATCCTCTACAACCTGGGTAAGGGCCTGGGAGACTGGCTGTCCTCTTAGTCTGCCCTGGGCACAAGGGATGTCATCCCCCCCTGCCCAGCCTTTGCTCCATGCTCCATGTCGGCCTTCCTCGGAGTGGCCAGACAGCAGCACGGCCCGCCTGGTCCCACCAGCAGCCGTGGCTCAGCCTGGTTGTGCCTCTTCCCCTCCTCTGTGCTGCCTGTGGGGCTGGGTACTTAGCATCGGAGCTGCACGGGAGGTTGACTTTGGCTTTTGTCAGAAGCCTCCTCTCCTTTCCTCGTGGTCTGAGCATGCCCTGGTCGTGTGCTGCCCTGCATCTCGGTCAGAGGTTGCACCGAGGAGCCTGACATTGGGTTGTGGCCTTACAAATGCCCTTTCTGGCACAGTGACGGCCTCAGTCAGTTTTTGTCAAGGTCATCCAGCACCCCGTCTCCTCAAAAGCAGCAAATGGGTGTAAAAGCAGCAAATCTAACTTTTGTTCCCCCTCCCTTGCTCTCTAGCTGTGGACAATCATGGCTCAGAGTGGGGTTTTTTTGGTAGCCCCAAAGGGAATGTGACGCTCAGGCCCTGGCCACTTAATGCAGCTGGAAACACTCCCATCCCCAGCATCGCAGCTGCCCCTTGTGCTGCACTTCAGGAACTGACTGCATTTTCCCAGTGGACCACGTGCAGAGCAAAGTAGTTTAGCTTAAACCCCAGCCCAAGGCTGCTCCCTGAAGTTGGAAGAAGCACTTCTGTTAAACCAGAAGGATGTGAGACAGTTGCTTTTCAATACTGAGGTTTTGTTTCCAGCCTGGGACTTTCCTGTGCTGAATGACCTGCATGTGCAGTCTTTCACACTGGTGGCCTGTGAGATGGGCATCCTGAGTGCCACGGTTCCCTGCATCCTGCTGGCACAGAGAGCCAGCTGGGTGCTGCTGGGTATCTGTGGCCGACTCGCTGCAGATTGAAGCTTCTCTGGTACGAGACCCGCAGTCTCCGGGAGCGGTGAGCGGGGACTGGCAGAGTGTCCTCTTTCCGCAGGTGCGCTGCACTCCATGCTGGGCGCCATGGACAAGAGAGTGTCCGAGGAGGTAACGATCCCCTGGGTCCTCCCTCAACGACTCTTCTCTCCCGTGTGCTTAACAGCCACAAGCCGGTAGCACCGAGTACTTCTCCCCCGTAACTTGTGTGGTTACAAGTATCTCAATGTCAGACACCAGCTCTGGATATCTGCTGTGACCCAGGATTGCTGTAGAGTGTTACGAGGGGCCACCCCCCTCATGATTGTTGCCCCTGCCCCGTTGTTGCCGTCCCTGCTCCAGCAAGGCTCTGCCTGCTTGCTGGCCAGGCTGACCTTCCACCCTCAGCACCTAGGGCCAGGAGGGGAAAAATCTGACACAGTTTGGGGCATGCACGGCCAGGGGAAAGTACTGAGCTGTTTAGAGCCTTGTAAGCCGCAGGGACTCACTCCAGGCTTGTGGCGGCTGCTTTTTGGGGTCTCAGAGGAGGGCTGAGCAGCACAGGGAACATCTAACCCCTGCTGAGCTGGGGTTTATCACCCTAACCCCGCCATGTGAAAGGAGGTTGCTGCTTTTCCAGTCCGGCCAAGTCTCCACAAATTTCTAGCGTCCAGCAGCACGTGCCTATGGATGTCGGCTGGCTTGGCGCACGTGCAAGAGGGCTGTGCGCACCTGACACATGTTCTACCGTCTTTTCAGGGCATGAAGGTTTCCTGCACTCACTTCCAGTGTGCTGCCGGGGCGTTTACATACCTGCGGGATCACTTCCCTCACTCCTACAGCGTCGACATGAGCCACCAGATCCTCAACCTCAACATCAACCTCATGCTGGTAGGAACTGGGTTCTGCCTCCACCGGGGCACTGGTCACGCTGGGATGGCTTCTTGCGCACCTCGAGGGCAGCTGCCGCTTGAGCAAGAGAGGGGTGTTCCTAGGGTTGGGTGCTCCCTGTGGAGTCTAAGCGCTTGGAGCTGGGTGAAACAGGACCCCAGTGCCCCACGGGGGCTGTTGTCTCTGGGGTCCGGGCTGCTGTAGGCACAAGGGGCTCCCTTCTGCAGGAGGGAAGGAGATTTGGGGAGGCAGCAGGGAAGAGGGAAGGCTCTGTGCTGCTTTGCTTGTCCCCAGGCCGTTTGGGCATCCCTTGGGGCTGGTGTTTACTGTGCTCCACCAACCCCTGAAGAAAGGGGCTGTAGCTGGTGGGTCCTGCCAGGGGTTGGGGCCTGGTGCTGGCTTGGATACAGGGGGGTGTCCCAAGGTGTAGGGGAAACTGAGTGTTCCCCTCTTGTCTTCGGCAGGGCCAGGCGCAGGAGTGTCTCCTGGAGAAGTCCATGCTGGACAACAGGAAGAGTTTCCTCGTGGCCCGGATCAGCGCCCAGGTGAGCTCCTGGGCAATCTCTGCTGTGCTGACTCTGGCCGCTTCTGCCTCGGCACTTGCTGTTCCCAGCACAGCCCCGCTCCCACTGCATGGAGCGACACGTGGGATCGGGACCTCGGGGAGGGTGTCCCAGATCCTGCGCAGCGTCAGCACAGTCAAAGAGTGGTATGGGGTCTTGCCATTGCCTCAGGCTGTGAGTGTAACCACCAGCTCCTCAAAGGAGAATGTAAGATACTCTAGAGGGAAGGGATGCCATCCAGAGGGACCTTGACAGGCTAGAGAGGTGGGCCCATGCGAACCTCATGGAGTTCAACAAGGCCGAGTGCAGGGTCAGGGCAACCCCCAGTATCAATGCAGGCTGGGTGATGAAGGGATTGAGAGCAGCCCTGCAGAGGAGGACTTGGGGGTACCAGTGGATGAAAAGCTGGACATGAGCTGGCAACGTGCGCTTGCAGCCCAGAAAGCCAACTGTGTCCTGGGCTGCATCACCAGCAGCGTGGCCAACATGTTGAAGGAGGGGATTGTGCCCCTCTGCTCCGCTCTGGTGAGACCCCACCTGCAGTACCACATCCAGCTCTGGGGTCCTCAGCACAGGAGAGACAGGGACCTGTTGGAGCGGGTCCAGAGAGGGGACACAAAGATGATCGGGGGGATGGAACACCTCTCCTGTGGGGAAAGGCTGAGAGAGTTAGGGTTGTTCAGCCTGGAGAAGAGAAGGCTCCGGGGAGACCTTAGAGCAGCCTCCCAGTACCTAATGGGGACCTACAGGAAAGATGGAGAAGGACTTTTCACAAGGACATGTAGTGATAGGACAAGGGATAATGGCTTTAAACTTGTCCTGGTTTCAGCTGGGATAGAGTTAACTGTCTTCCTAGTAGCTGGTGCAGTGCTATGTTTTGAGTTCAGTATGTGAAGAATGTTGATAACACTGATGTTTTCAGTTGTTGCTAAGTAGTGTTTAGACTAAAGTCAAGGATTTTTCAGCTTCTCATGCCCAGCCAGCGAGAAAGCTAGAGGGGCACAAGAAGTTGAGTTGGCACAGGACACAGCCAGGGCACCTGACCCAAACTGGCCAACAGGGTATTCCATACCATGGGACATCCCATTTAGTGTAGGAACTGGGAAGGGGGGGCGGGGAATGGCCGCTCGGGCTAGCTGGGTGTTAGTCGGCGGGTGGTGAGCAATTGCACTGCGCATCATTTGTACATCGCAATCCTTTTATTACTACTGTTGTCATTTTATTAGTGTTATTATTAGTTTCTTCTTTTCTGTTCTATTAAACCGTTCTTATCTCAACCCACGAGTTTCACTACTTTTCCCGATTTTTCTCCCCCATCCCACTGGATGGGGGGGGAGTGAGTGAGCAGCTGCGTGGTGCTTAGTTGCTGGCTGGGGTTAAACCAGGACAAAACTTAAAGATGGTAGATTTAGGTTAGATGCAAGGAAGAAGTTCTTCCCTATGGGGGTGGGGAGGCACTGGAACAGGTTGCCCAGAGAAGCTGTGGCTGCCCCATCCCTGGCAGTGTTCAAGGCCAGGCTGGATGGGGCTTTGAGCAACCTGGTCTAGTGGAAGGTGTCCCTGCCCATGGCGGGGGGGGGTTGGAATGAGATGATCCTTAAGGTCCCTTCCAACCCAAACCATTCTATGATTCTAACCCTCCGTTGGGGTAGGTTTACTGGGGTGATGTCACTAGTCCCTGGCTCTGACCCAAAATGCATCTGCGAGTTCCCCACCGACTGACCATTTTGCTCTGCTGGCTGGGTGATCTGAAACCTTGGGCACAAATGCCGGTGCTGGTGAATCCTCCTTTCCCTTGCTGCTCTCTGTTCCACCTGGGATCTGGCTTTCTGGGGGGTTCCAAACACCCGTCCTTCTCTCTGTAGGTGGTGGATTACTACAAAGAGGCCTGCCGGGCGCTGGAAAACTCGGAGACAGCCTCGCTGCTGGGAAAGATCCAGAAGGACTGGAAGAAGCTGGTTCAAATGAAAATCTATTATTTTGCTGCTGTGGCCCATGTAAGTGGGGAGATCAACTGGGGGGCGGCTTAGCTGCACTGGGGGGACCTGCTCTTTGCTCCCATCCTGGCTTGGGCTGCTTGTGCCCGCTGTGGCGTGGTGCTCACCACAACATGACCAACAAACAGGCTCTGGCTGCTCTGTGGGGTTTTCTTGCCCCTTTCAGAGATCTCCCTTGAGTTAAGGAGCTCTGACACTGCTGATGCGTGTTTTCTTGCAGCTGCACATGGGAAAACAGGCTGAGGAGCAGCAGAAGTTTGGGGAAAGGGTAAGCAGAGCTGTGTTGGTCCATCTTGTCCGGTCCAGGCTCTGGATCGTGGTCCTGCCCTGGGGGGGCTGAGTCCTGGAAGAGATTGTCATGCTGGTGACGCTGGGTTTCCACAGCCCTGGGGACATGAGCGTGTCACCAATGATGTCCTGCCTCCTGCAAGCGTTTGTGGGTGTTCTTGAAAAGCCCCATTATGCTGTGGGAAGCTGCAGCCCTCAGGGACTAGTAGTTGTGTTCCTGTGCAAAGCAAGGGCATCTACTTCTGTGCCAACCCTACTTCCCTGTCTCTCTGCAGGTCATCTACTTCCAGAGCGCTCTGGATAAACTCAACGAAGCAATCAAGCTGGCAAAGGTGTGTTCCTGCTCCATCTGGTAGCAGTAATTGGGTTTTTGAAGTTCCTGTGCTGGGCCCTGGCTCAGGCCAGTGGGATGCCAGACTGGGAAGATGAGACTGGTGTCAGTTTAAAAGCTTTCCTTGCTGTTCAGTAGGTTGGCAAACCTGTGCTGGCTTCCCAAAGCTTCACTTTGCTTCCCTCTGGGACATCCAGCCAAGCCCAAGGCTGTGGTATCTCCTGGCCGCTTGGTCTACCAGGGCTTTAGCGGGGTTTGGTTTGGTTTTAATCATTCAGGAGCATGTGGGCAGCTCCAGAAGGGCCGTGGGTCTGCAGCGCTCAGCCCCGCTGCCTTGGTGGGCTCCCCACAGAGCCCCTGGTGTTGGTGCTACGGTGCTCGGGAAACCGAGGACAGCCCTGTAGCAGGGTCTGTGCGTGAAACTGAGACATGGAAGATTTGGGGCTGCTTCCAGGTGTCTCAGTTCCTTTATGGGGCACAAGGAGAGATGGCTGGTGAGGCTGCTGCTGGCTCCTGGGCACGCTCGAGCCGTGGCCACAGCACGCAGGGCTGCAATCGGCCACTGGGACAGTAATCCCAGTTCCCTGCCTGTGCTAACTCACTCTCATTTCTGCAGGGCCAGCCAGAAACCGTCCAGGAAGCCCTGAGATTCACCATGGATGTGATCGGTGGCAAGTGAGTCCGTGCACGGGGCTCCCCTGGATGTAACCGTCCTGCTTCTCTGTGGGTCAGAAATGCCTGGTGGCCGGAGCAGCCCAGGGAGCATCCCTGGTGTCCCCTGACATGCAGAGCCAAGCATGAGGCTCGCGGGATGTGCGGCTGCCGTGAAAGTCACTCTTTGCTCTCCCTGGAGCGAGCCCAAGAGACCCAGGGCCTGACCCCACTGGGAGCAAGCTCAGGGAGCCAGGGATGCTGTCTGCTCCTCACTAACGTGCCATCATTTCTTGGTTTTAGGTACAATTCGGCCAAAAAGGACAATGACTTCATCTACCATGAAGCTGTGCCTGCGCTGGACACCCTGCAGTCTGTGAAAGGTGAGAATGGGCAGTGCCCTCTCCTGCCAGCTCCTGATGGGAGAGGGGGAGACACACGGTGACGCACGGTAAATCCACGGGGCTCTGGGACCCTTGGGGCTTCGTGCTGTGATGCCGTGCTCTCCGGGGATCTGCCAGGAATGAAGGTTTTGAGCGGAAGGACCTGTCTCGGGAATAATCTGTTCCCCATGGAGGTTTCAGACAAGCATGTGTTGTGTGTTTGACCCCCAGGTGCCCCGTTGGTGAAAGCCCTCCCTGTCAACCCCACGGATCCAGCCGTCACCGGCCCTGATATATTTGCCAAGCTGGTGCCCATGGCTGCCCACGAGGCCTCTTCCCTGTACAGGTGTGTCCCGGGCTGCGGCGCAGGCGGGCACGGCTCTTGCCGGAGCAGGACAGCCAGCCGGTCACAGAGCTCGGGGTGCAGATCTCAACAAGGAGCCCGTGCCCTAGCTCAGCAACTCTGCAAGCTAAAGAGAGCTGGGAGCTGGAGGTTTCCTTGGGGAGCCACTAATGTCCCCGAGTCATTCTGGCCTCTGTCCAGTGTCTCTCCTGGCAGCTGGAGCTGGCCTTGCCACCCCAAAGGACCTGATCCAGCAGGCCCAGGGATGGACGAGGCTCCGGCCAGTTCCCGCAGAGCTCAGAGCACTTGTGACTTATGGTGGTTTCCCTACTCCTGTCACAGCACTAAAGGATTATTTTTTTTCTCTGCTCTGTTGCAGCGAGGAGAAGGCCAAACTGCTGAGAGATGTGATGGCGAAGATCGAAGCCAAGAACGAAGTGCTGGAGTACGTGTGAGCCATACCCAAACAGGGCCCTGGCCAATTTCTCCCCGCTGGAGATGCAGGCAGTGTTCTGGGCTCCCTGCAGCCTGGTGCAGGGCTGTCCCGTTTATCCCCTCACTGAGTTTCCCACCCCAGCGCCAACGGGAACACAAGACATCCCTGATCTGTCACCCTCGTGCTGAGTATGGTCAAGTCCCAGTTTGCCCAGCTCTGGGGCAGACCCTGTCCCCCAGCAGGTTCTGGTCCCAGTGACTGGTCCCCAAATTCACCCTGCAGCTTTGCTTAGGCCATCAGGGGTGACGCTACAGTGCTGCGCCCCAAGTTGGCCGTGGTTTGGGATGGGGGGACCTGTGGGGGGGCTCTGCCACCGCTCAGGAGCTTGTTCTCTCGCCTGCAGCCAGTTCATGGACTCCATGCAGCTGGACCCCGAGACCGTGGACAACCTCGACATGTACAGCCACATCCCCCCCATCCTGATGGAGAAATGCGCCGCGCTCAGCGTGCGTCCCGACACCGTGAAGAACCTCGTCCAGTCCATGCAGGGTAAGGACACGGGGACTAGGGATTTCTGGGCTGGCCCTGGAGGCAGGCGTGCCGCTCCCTGATGGGGGCTTTGGCGTTGGGAACGGCCACTCCGATGGCTGATTCTTTGCTGATATAAATTCCCGAACCCCAAAACATTTTTCCTGTTGGCCAGTTGTGGGGGATGCTGCTTCCTCGCAGGCCGGGCCAGCCGTCACCCCGCTGGTGGCTGCGGCCAAGGGGGTCGGTGCTGTCTGAAGCCCAGTGCAGGCAGGCCCTGAGCCCAGCACCCAGGCGTCTGGGCTGTGATGTCCTTGCCTTCTCTGGTCACCCACAGCCAGATTTATTCCCCAGGCTGCTGTGTCGACGCCTGGCTTCAGGCTCGGAGCAGGCAGGGGCCAGGAGAGCTTGTGGCAGTTCAGCCCTTTGCCAGCCTCTGTCTCTCTCCTCTGCAGTGCTCTCTGGGGTCTTCACTGACGTTGAGGCTTCCCTGAAGGAGATCCGAGACCTCCTCGAGGAGGACGAGGCTCAGGAGCGAAAGCTGCAGGAGCTGCTTGGGAAGGTCCCACCGCCCCAGGGGTCCCCCCTGCCGCCGTCCCCAGGGCTGGCCGAGGTCAGCAAGGAGTGTTCCAAGTACATGGAGGTGCACGAGAAGGCCAGCTTCACCAACACCGAGCTCCACAAAGCCATGAACCTGCACATCGGCAACCTCCGCCTGCTCAGTGGGCCGCTGGAGCAGGTCCGGGCCGCGCTGCCTTCGCCCACCTTGACCGAAGGTGAGCGGTGCTGCGCCCTGTGCTCGCGGCCATCCCGGCTTCCCAACGGCACCCCAGGCTGGGGCTGGGGGGGGAAAGTAGGTCCGCTTCTCCCTCCTGCCTCCCCAGTGCTCCCCTCGTGTCGCCTTCTGCCTCTGCTTGGCGCTGCTTTGGCATCAGCCGGCTGCGTGGTCCGTTGCGAGCCGGGGTGGGGGCTTGTCCCCCTGAAAAACCTGCAAAATGGGATCCTGGTGTGGGGACGGATGGGCCAGAGACCCCGTTACCGTCTCGGCAAATGCCTGCCTTTATTGCCTGGTGTGCCAGGACAAGCTGCAGGCTGGTTCCTTACCCCCGTGGTTCCCTCCCCTTGGCTGCAGCATGTACCGTGAGCAGGCTTGGGTCGGGGAGGCTGCGCCGGGCTCGGTGCAATCTGGCGCGGCCGCTCAGCCCTCCCTGTCCCCCAGATGACAAGCAGGTGCTGCAGAACCTGAAGCGAATCCTGGCCAAGGTGCAGGAGATGAGGGACCAGCGGATGTCCCTGGAGCAGCAGTTGCGTGAGATGATCCAGAAGGATGATATCACCACCTCACTGGTCACCACCGACCGCTCCGAGATGAAGGTGGGTGCCAGCCACCGTGTTTGGGGAAGACCCTTCGCGTGTCACACGTCCCGTTCAGGGCTGCAGCAAGAGCCCTGCCCCGTCCCAAACTACCCCAGAGCCTCCCCAGCCCCCTGCGACCCCTCAAACCCTCCCCTCTCTCGGCAGAAACTCTTTGAGGAGCAGCTGAAGAAGTACGACCAGATCAAGGTGTACCTGGAGCAGAACCTGGCCGCCCAGGAGAACGTCCTGAAAGCCCTGACGGAAGCCAATGTCAAATACGCGGCTGTGCGCAAGGCCCTGGGCGAGGTGGAGCACAAGTGAGTGGTGTGCGGGGCTGAGGCACGGAGGAATGGTATTCCCTGGTGGGGTCTGGGTGCCCTGGTGGGGTCTGGGTGCACAGGAACAGTCTTCACCCCCCACAAGGGAGAGGTGTGGGGTCACTGCCGGCTTCTCTAGTCTGTCCCCTGTCGTGCACCACTGCTGGGGAGCCAATGGTGGCTGTTTGTCCTGCACCTGGTGTCCGTCCCAGGTGGGTGCTGGTGAGCTCTCCAGGTCCTAGGAGTGGGGAGACCCGGTTTTGGCTTGGCGTTACATCACCACTCAGCCCTTCCACCCCATCTCCCCAGGTGGAACACCACCGTTCAGACCTTGGTGGCCTCCTACGAAGCCTATGAGGATCTGATGAAGAAATCGCAGGAGGGGAAGGACTTCTACACTGACCTGGAGGGGAAAGCCGCCAAACTGCTGGAGAAGGCCCGGGCTGCCTGCCAAGCCGCCGAGGCCAACAGACAGCAGATCTTGGAGAAGTAGGTGGTGCCGTGCCCGTCGCCAAGACGCGCGTGTGGGCTGGAGGGAACATAAAGCCGGGCTTGGGGATCCCTGATGTGATGCCCCCCGCCTCGCCCGGGGAGGTGGGAAGCACCTTTGGGTGCTGCTGGGTGATCTGGGCTGGGGCTGGAGTGTTTGGCTTCAGCGCGGTGGCTCCCTGCGCCTGAGGGGGCGGTGGGCAGCACCCACCCAGGCTCGCTGGGGGCCAGCGACCCCGTGCTGAGCCCCGCTGCCCCCCCCCCCGGCAGGGAGATGAAGAAGCAGCCGCCCCCTCGGCCCACGGCCCCCAAACCTGCCCTGCAAAGGAAGCCGCTGGAGCTGGAAACCGGCGGGCCGGATGCCGGTGACCTGCCGCCGTTGAGCTCCCTGGTGCTGTCGGAGCTGCCGGAAGAGCTGCGCAGCCTGCCGCCGGACGTGCTGGCCGGGCACCTGGCCCACTTGCCGCCCCCCACGCTGGCCGCCCTCGCCCTCAACCCGGCCCTGGCCGCCGGGTTGCGGCCCCCCGAGCCCTTCCTCCCCGCGGCCAGGTTGGCCAGCGCCCCGCTGCAGCCCTTCGCCCCTGCCCGCTTCCCGGGACCCCCTGCCCTCGCCGGGCACTACCGTCTGCCGGCGGCACCCACCTCGGCGCCGGGGCCCTTTCCCCCCGGCGGGGGGACGCCGGTGCAGCTCCTGCAGCCCTCTGCCCCGCAGGCGTCCGGACCCACCCCCAGTTCTGCCCCGGCCGCTTCCCCCCAGCTTTTCCCAGCCGCCCCGCTGATGCGAGCCCCGGCGCAACCCGGCACGGCCCCGGTGCAGCCTGGCGCAGCTCCGGTGCAGCCCGGCTTCGTGGGGCCCCACGTGCTTCCCCCCCGCTCGTCCCCGCAGCACGGTCCCCTGCCCGGCTCTGCTCCCGCTCCCGCTGCCTCCTACGGCCTGGGCCAGCCAGGGGTGCCCACACCCGGCCCCCTCAGACCCCCAACCCTGGGGCCAGCCCCCATGGGTGCCCAGCCACCGGCCGGTGGCCCCGAACCGGCCCCGGTTGCCCGGCCGGCCACCACCACAGTGGATAGCATCCAAGCCCCCATCTCCAGCTGCACCGCTCCCCCGCAGCTCCCCGGCCAGGGGCCGGCCGTGCCCCCAGTCCCCTTCCTGGCCCCGCAGCGCCTGGGGGGCCCCCCTGTCACCTTCCCTTACGCCCAGGGGGGGCTGCAGCCCTTCGGGCAGCCAGCTCAGCACCCGTTCCCTCCCAGGCAGCACCCACAGACCTTCGCCCCCGCAGCGCAGCTCCAGCCTGGCATGGAGATGCCCGCTCGGGCCCAGGGCCCCCAGCAGTTCCCCCCGGCTCCCTTTTTGCCCCCGGGGAGAGCCCAGGTCCCGCTGCCCTTCCAGCCGCCCGCCCGGCCCCCGCTGCCCCCCCAGGCCCAGTTTGCCCAGCAGTCCTTCACTGGCCCCGGGGGGCAGCTGCCCCCACCAGCCCCCGGGCAGCCCCCCCTGCCGCCGCAGCTCTACCAGCTCCCGGGGCAGGACAAGCTGCCCCCGCAGGGGCTCGCCCCGCACGGGGGGGCCCTGCCCTTCCCCAGGGCCCCCGGCCAGAGCGGCCCCCCCGCGCAGCCCCTGCACGCCACGCTGGGGGGGCTGCAGCCGGTGCCTGCTGGCTCCCCCGCTCTGCCCTTCTGCCCCAGCCCTGCCCCCCCCAGCAGCCAGTTGCCCCCCGGGACCATGGCCCTGGGCCCCCCTCCGCCTGCCCCTGCCAGCCAGGCCGGCCCCCACCATGTCACCCCCTCTCCCAGCCCTGGCCTGAGCCAGATGCCGGGCGCTGCGGTGGTCCAGGGTCCCCTGGTCCCCTCCCCGGCCCCCTCCCCGCAGCCGGCCTTGCCCATGCAGCCCCCAGCGCTGGTGCCAGGCTCCGGCAGCCTGCCGCAGAGACCCCCGCCCTCGCTGACCCCGGGCACGGCCCCGCTCCCCCAGGGCCCCGGCGAGGCCCCCTTCCAGCGGCAGAGCTCCTCCACCGATGACCTGCTGTCCTCCAGCCCCGAGAGCCAGCACGGCGGCTCCAAGGCGGCCGTGGGCCAGCCCCTGCTGCAGCCCACCAAGGCGGACGCCAAGGACGGGCAGAAGCCCAAGGCGGTGCAGCTGATCGAGAACGATCCCTACGAGAAGCCGGAGCGAGTCCTGCGGCTGCTGGCGGAGCTCGACCGCTTCCGAGGGCTGGTGGAACGGCTGGAGCGACCGGGGCCCAGTGGCACCTCCGAGCTGGACGCTGTCTGGAAGGAGCTGCAGGACGCCCAGGAGCGGGATGCCCGGCAGCTCTCCATCGCCATCGCCCGCTGCTACTCCATGAAGAACCGGCACCAGGACATCATGCCCTATGACAGGAACCGTGTCATCCTCCGCTCGGGCAAGGACGACTACATCAACGCCAGCAGGGTGGAGGACCTCTCGCCTTACTGCCCAACCATCATCGCCACCCAGGCCCCGCTGCTGGGCACCGCTGCCGACTTCTGGCTGATGATCTACGAGCAGAAGGTCTCCGTCGTCGTCATGCTGGTGTCGGAGCAGGAGCTGGACAAGGTAGACCCTTTCCCGGGCGCTCGCGGCTCCTGGAGCCGGCATCCCTCGCCCCTCCTGGTGCCCGTTGCGCTCTCCCAGCGTCACCGTGCGGCAGATCTGGGCCCTGATGGGGTCCGGGAGGGTCCCATGGCCGCCCCGGGTGGGGTGGTTAAGGGGGCTGCCCATGCCGGCTCCTGATGGCGCGCTCCCTTCCCTCCCCACAGCAGAAGGTGCTGCGGTACTTCCCCCCCGAGCGGGGCCAGCCCGTGGTGCAGGGACCCATCACCCTCATCCTCACCAGCCTGAAAGTCGCCCCCACCCACGTGGAGAGGATGATCACGCTCCAGTACCGGGACCAGAGCCTCAAGCGCACCGTCATCCACCTCCAGTTCACCTCCTGGCCGGAGCTGTATGGCACAGGGATGGGCTGGGGGGGGGGGGGGGGCCACGAAGTGGTGGTCCTGCAGCAGCTGGGGAGGGTGGGTGCCCATGGGACCCCCCCAGACTGCTGGTGGGGGACCTCAGGGTTCCAGCCCTGGTGTGGGGAGGGTCTTTGGGGCAGCGGTGACCCCTCCGGGGGGGGGATGTTGAGAGCAGGACCCCCACCCCAAATGAGTGTGTCGTTCCCCCCCCTCCACGCAGGGGCCTGCCGGACAGCAAGGGGAGTCTCCTCCGCTTCATCCAGGAGGTGCACGGCCACTACCTGCACCAGCGCCCGCTCCACACCCCCGTCGTTGTGCACTGCAGGTGAGCAGGGCTGGGGGGGGGGGAGGCGTTGCTCCTGTGGGGGCATGGGGGGCCGTGTCCACGTCGTCCCCTCCCCAGGGGCCTGTCACAGCCTTTTTCGGGGTGGGGGGGTTGTCTCTCCGCAGCTCCGGGGTGGGCCGCACCGGGGCCTTCTGCCTGCTCTACGCCGCCATGCAGGAGGTGGAGGCGGGCAACGGCATCCCCGACTTGGCCCAGCTGGTCAAGCGGATGCGGCAGCAGCGCAAGCACATGCTGCAGGAGAAGGTAGCGGGGCCGTGGGGGGGGGGGGGAGAAGGGGTTGAACTGAAGCCCCCCCCGGGCACTGACCCACGCCACTCTCCTTCCCTGCAGCTCCACCTCAAGTTCTGCTACGAGGCCGTCCTGCTGCACGCCGAGCAAGTGCTGCACCGCCACGGCGTGGGAGCCCCCGCCGTCCCCAAGGCCACCAACAGTGCCTCCCCCAAGGTGGGTGCAGGGTCAGTGTGTGTGTGGGGGGGGGATATTACCCTCGAGGGCTCACAGGGCCTTTCTCCCGCAGCTCTACTTCCACCAGGACCCCCAGGATCTGGTCCTGGGTGGGGACATGCCCATCAGCTCTATCCAGGCCACCATCGCCAAGCTGAGCATCAAGCCTGGGGGGGCCAGTGGGGAGCAAGGGGGGGTCTGGTTGCCGGATCCCGTCCCCCCGCCTGATGCCGTGGACACCCAGGCGATGCCACTGGTGCTTCCCGACAGCGCGCTGGATGGCGTGGGTGCCCCTGTCCCCGAACCCTCCCCGCCGCCGCCGGGGCCGCCCCTCCCTGAGCCGCCCGGTGACCCCGAGAGCAGCAACCACGTAGCGGAGAGCCCCGAAGTCCCGGGGGGGGAGCCGGCGGTCCCCCCCGCCGCGCCCCCCACCTCCTCACTGGAGCTGTTGGCATCCCTCACGCCCGAGGCCTTCACCCTGGACACCTCCCTCAAGGGCAAGCAGCGGATGAACAAGCAGAACTTCCTGCAGGCGCAGACGGGCGAGGGGCTGCGGGGGCCCCGGCCCAGCGACGACCCCCTCAGCATGCTCGACCCCCTCTGGACACTCAACAAGACGTGAGGGGGGGGCCATGTGTGTTGTGTGTCCTGTTCCCCCCCCAGACCCAGCACTACAGCCCTGGGCCCCTACCCTGTGGGTGCTGCCTTCCCCTGGGACCCCCAGTTTGGGATGGGAGGAGCCCAGGCAGTGGTGGTTGGGGTACCCCAAGGGGTGGAGGGGCATTGGGGGGGGGGGTGTCTGGCTTCCCCTACCCCCCCCCAATCCTTCTGCTTTGTACAGGTGTAACATTGGCGCTCGCCACATTATTTGACTCCAATTAGAACTGACTTTTTCAGCTCTTTGCTACTAAAATAAAGAAGAGTTTGATCTGCAGCCGGGCCAGGCCCCAGTGCTGCTGCTGGCGTGGGGGCTCTCAGCTCCCTGCCTGGTCCTGGGGGTCCGGGGGGATGGGATGGGACTGGGATGGAGGGTGGGGGGGGTCAGGCGGGGTTCGGCAGCAGCACAGCAATGCTCAGGTTAGTTCCGTTTAATGGCGGTGTCCTCGGACAGGTTATAAAACAGGATCTGGTACAAAAAGCGTCCCCTGTACAGTACAAAGCGTACAGCCGGGCTAAGGCCACCCGAGGCAGAGGGGGAAGCCGGGGCGTGGGGGGGGGAATGCTGCCCCATGGCCCCCCCTGGGGGAGCCCCCAGGCCTTGGGTCTCTCTGGCCATGCTCGGGGGGCTTCCCGCCTGCCCGGGGGCCGGCACGGCGCTGCCTCTACAATCACCAGGATTCAATTAACAGACGTCATCGGCATTTACTGGAGGGAAGAGCGTGGTAGAGGAAGGGTTCTGCCCCAGCTCTGCTTGAGGCTGGTGCCCCCCACCCATTGCCAGGGCAGGGTTTGGGGGGGCAGGGGCTTGGCCCCCCTGCCTCTCGCTGCCTGGGGCTGGAGTGGGGCCTGTACTGCAACTGGGGAGGGGAGCTGAGCTCCCCCCCTGCCCCAGCACACGCCAGAGGAGAAGCCCGGTGTCTCGGGGTGGGGGGCTGCCCACCAGTGCCAGGGCCCTTTGGTCCCCACGGCTCCCCTGAGCCCTCCTGGCCTCCCCTGGCCCCCCAGGGCTTTCTCCCTGCAGGGAGGATGGGGGCAAGGGCTGCCAGCCTGCTCCCAACCTGAGAAAATCCTCCTCTGGCCCTGCAGCGGGAGGAGGAGGAGGAAGGTGCTATTGCTGCAAACTGGGCAAAGGAGAAAGGCGGGAGCAGGTCCAGTGCCAGGGCAGCTCTGCCACGGCAGCTTGGTGGAGCGAGGGCGGGCATGTGGGCACAGGTACTGCTGGGCCGCTGGTCCCATGCTCTCCTGCCATAATAAATAAATATATACAGCATATAAATAAATAGGGCAGGGACTGCTGCAGCACAGAGCCCGCATGGGGCAGGGCCAGCCCGGAGCCGGGCAGGTGGGGGCCCTGCCCGAGCTCTAAGGCACGTGGAGGCCAAGCCAAGTGCCCGGGTGAGGTCAGCTCCGTCCTTCTCCTGACGTGGAGGCCAAACCAAGCGCCCAGGTGAGATCAACCCCATCCTTCTCCCAACATGGACCCGCTGCTGCCGTGAGCCGAGGGGCTACGGCCAGACCGCGGTGATGGCGGCACTGGGTGCCAGGGGTTCACTGAGGGCTGGCAGCCCCCGGCTGCTCCTCTCTGGCCGGGTGTGGGGGGAGGCCAGATATGCAGGGCTGCCCCCTGCGCCCTGGGAGCAGGCATTGGGCTGGGACAGCCCTGCAAAGGCAGGCTGGGCACCGCTGCGACTAAGCTGGAACCTGCTGAGACAGAGCTGGGCCCAGCTTAGCTCGGCTACCACAAGGTAACAGGCAGCGAGGCTGCCCCAGCCCTGCGCTGCTCCTCCTTCAGTCCCCCCCAGACAGCCGGTCAGGTCTGGGGAGCCACCGCACGCCGGCCCCATCGCCTGTCCTGTCCCAAGCAGGATGCTGGAGCAGAGCGTGGCACCCCTGCGCCAACCAGGACAGCCCCGGGAGCATCGCACCCCTGGGGAGCCCCGGCGACCACATGGAAGATGCAGGGAAACGGGGGACAGGGGCAAAGAGGAGGGCTGGGGCCCTGAAGACCTTTGGGTGGCAAGAGTCCGGTTTACAAGGAGGAAAGGCAACGGAGGTACAGACAGAGCGATGGAGCCGGCGTCCCCATCCCCTTGCCTGTGGGCAGCAGCGCAGCACTGCATCAAGCCTACCTTTTGTCCACCTACGCTGCCTTCAACTACGGAAGGGGCCCAGGTGCCCTGTCCCGCCTGCCTCCCTCCACCCAGGCTCCAGCGCCTGCCCCTCCTTCCTCAGTCCAGTTTCTCCAGCACCGAGGGCACATAGACCAGGCTGAGCTCGCTCCCGAAGTTGCAGACGATGGCGGCATTCTCCAGCACGAGGATCTGCCGCGCGGGCTGCGACTCGTTGCTCTTCCCCAGGTAGACTGTCTGGAGCAGGTCGCCGTAGCCGATGTCCCAGAAGGAGACGCAGCCTTGGCCTCCCGTCACCAACAGGTTGTCGGAGATCACGCCCAGGCTGGCGCCGCAGCCCATCTCCTGCGTGGAACGAGAGCAGGTCAGAGAGCCAAGCCCGCGGCAGGCGTCCCGGCAGGAACTCCTCCGCGAGGGAGGGCAGCAGCCTGCCCGCACCGCTTCTGGCGGGCAGCTTCTTGCCGTGGCTGGGAAGAGGCCGTTTAGCCGCAGCCCCTCTGCCAGCCTGGCCCCGCGGGTGCACATGTGCTGGAATGGGGCCACTGAGCCTCGCAGTGGGACAGCACCGTCTAGCCAAGCAACAGATTTGGTCTTTTCCAAGCTCTTGCACATTACAATTTACAACGGGTAAGTTTTCTAAAGCAGGTGGAGTTTATAAATAGAGATCCCTTCACACTACAAGCCCAGCAGAGGTGGTCTGCGGGGTTTGGTGGGGTCCAGAGAAGCACAGGAGCACCCTTAACCTTTCCCTGGCTGCTCCCTGCCTACCAACCTGCTGGATAGAATAGAGCTTGATCCCCGAGCTGCGGTCCCAGATGCTGATCACGTCATCCAAGCCGCTGCTGATGACGCAGGACGTTGTGCAGGTGAGGGACGTGACGTCCCCTCGGTGGGCGTACATGTGGCTGACCTTGCTCCCTGTCAGCACGTCCCAAAGGCAGATGGCACCGTCCTGGCCTCCGCTCGCTAGCACCATCGTCTGCAAGGACACAGGCAGAACCAGGTCAGGATCTCAGAGGACAGCGCCCTTGCCATCGCACCCCGGGGCTTCACAGTGCCACGGACACGCGAAGCCGCTGAACATGTGAGCCAGTTCCGCATACAAGCAGTTCCAGTGCTCCGGGCATGCTCCCAGGAGGGAGGTCACAGGAATGAGGGATGGAAAGCGGAGCTGCCAGTTCGGTGGCTCCCTTGCCTTTGTACATGTGTTCCAACAGGCTGGAGGTAACAAGGCCCCAAGCCCACCAGGACTCCCAGGTGCAGAGAAACCTAAATTCATTTAAACAGAGCTGTAAAGCACACAGGTGTGGCTCTCCTTTTTCTTTACAAGGGGACCTGGTACACAAAGCCTCCCTGGAGGCTCACAGCAGAGCAGGGCAGGCTCTGCTGAGCCCTGTCATTAGTCTTGCTCACCTCTCCAGCCCTGGCAGTGCAGGCTCTGTGTCAGCTCTGCTAAGCCTCTGCTCCCTCTCTCAGGAGACAGCCGGTCTCCCGGAGGGCAGACATTCACAGGGCAGGGAACATTTCCTGGGCCAGTTTCAGCCTGGTGCTCCCAGCTCTGCCTTCAGAGGCTCCCTGGCATCAGAGCTGCTGTCCTGGCAGGACGGGTACAGCAGAAACGGGGCTTTCCTGCTCCAAACAGGGCAGGGAGACAAACCCAGGGAAAGGGATTGCTGTGCTTGCAGTCAGCTGGGTGGGAAAATACTGGCTCAGCTTGTATTGCAAAGGAATAGGATAGGATAGAATACAATACAATAAGGTAGAATAGAATAAAATAGAATGCAAATGAATGCAATAAAATAGCATATGATAGAATAGAATGGAATAGAATAGAGTAGAATAGAATAAATTAGTATACAATAGAACAGAATGCAAATAAGAGGACAGGACAGGATAGGACAGGACAGAATTGAATGCAATAGAACAGGATAGGTTAGACTGAATAGAATAAGGTAGGATAGGATATAATAGAATGAAATAGAATAAAATAAGTTGGAGCAGAATGGAACAGAATTGAATCGAATGCAAATGAATGCAAATGAATGCAATAGAACAGGATAGGTTAGAATAAGGTAGGATAGGATATATTAGAATGAAATAGAATAAGTTAGAATAGCATATGATTGAATAGAATGGAATAGAATAGAATGGGATAGAATAGAATAAGATAGGTTAGGATTAAATGGAATAGAATAAAATAGAATAGAATAAAATAGAATGGAATAGGATTGAATAAAATTGAATAAAATAAAACAGAACTGAATAGAATAGGATAGGTTAGACAATAGAATAAGGTAGGATAGGATATAATAGAATGAAATAGAATAGAATAAGTTAGAATAGCATATGATTGAATAGAATGGAATGGAATAGAATAGAATTGGATAGAATAGAATAAAGTAGAATACAATAGAACAGACTGCAGTTCTGGTGAGCACAGGGTCACAGCAGCCAGCAAACCCTCTGTGTCCTCAGAGAAGCCCACATCAACTTCTCCAGGCGCAAACTAGAAGAGAGCCCCAGCTGGGTCCCTCCGGCTGAACCACTGGCTCAGCAGCGGTATATAAAGGCTGTTCTTCCCAGTGCAGACCCAGCTGCACCTTACCTGATCAATGTACACAGCTGTGATTGCTCCTGAGTGACCCTGCAGCGTGAACAAACAGCATGAGTCTTCTAGTCGAAACACCTGCAGGGCAGAAGAGGCAGATGTGAGTGTCGGCAGGGCAGCCGTGCTGCACAGCGATACTGCCTGCGTCTTACCACTCTTGCTAATGAAGCAACGGATCTCCCTGTTTCTATCTTCCTTACTGCTGCCCACTGCTCACGGCAGAGCCAGAGCCTGTCAGCAATTCAGTGAGGGCACTGGAAGCTGCTGCCAAGGACACAGGAAAAGGGTAAATGCCTGTCAGGCAGTGACAGGGCAGGGAAGCAACATGCATAGCTGAAGGGGACAGCTGCTGCTGGAAGGGACAAGGAGAAGACAAGGGACAGCCCAGAACCCAGACCCTGATATTCATGAAGTCACCCAGCCCTAAGGCAAGAGGATCTCCTGCTCTGCTTAGCCTTACTCTCAGAGTGTGGTCCTGGCTGCCCGTGACCAGCCGTCCAGCCGCAGCCTTCAGCGCCGTGATCGGCTTCTGGTGGGCGCAGGACACGGTGTGGGTGAGCTGACACATGATGATGTCGCTGCTGCTGAACACGGGGGAAGACGGGATGCTGCTTCTGCTTGGGGCTCCTGTGGCGAGACAAGCAGGTAAGTCCTTGTTGCAGCAGACACAGCCTTACGCTCCAAGACTAGTATCACCCAGAAATGGTGCAGTATCAGGGATGCCTGGATGCTGAACTTCAAGGAATTTTAACCTGGTCCTCCAATGAGCCAACACTCAGCACTCTGGCTGACCTTGCTGAAGGAGAAAATAAGTGAGAAGTGGGAAAGAGGTACAGGGCAGAGCTGACCCTGGAACGCATGTCTCAGCCTCCAGACCTATGCACTGGAGAAAACCAGCACTCGAGATGCTCTCCCTGCATAGGGAACTCCCAAAGTATTCCTTGCCTCTCCACAGCAGCTGATTCAGCATCCTGCAGCACAGGGTGTTTTGGAACAGAGCATTACTACGACAGCTTATGAAGTGGGTGTGAGGAAGAGTCAGCTGCAAGAAGGCAAGGGAAGAGGAAAAGGCTCAGAGGAGCTCAGGGCAGCGCACAGCACGCTCGGACGCCTGCTTACCTCGGAACTGCAGGTGGTTCAAGGACGTGTGTGTCTCTAGCGAAAAGAAATCTAAAGAGCCATTCAACCGGGCAGCGACAATCCTGAGGGAGAAACACAGGCACATGAGGAGAGGGCCTTCCCCACTCTCACAGCGTGAGGAGCCCTGAGACCAGACACCTTCCGAGGCAGAGCACAAACCACGCAGGCTCCCCCTGTGAGGAGGCACTCCTGATTGTAAGGAAGAGGGCTTGAAAATTGTATTAAGCTCAGATCACAGAATAAACTGGCAGGTGGCAGTGCCTCTTGAATAACAGCACACACACCAGCCCTGAATTATTCTGGATATTCAGCTACTAGAAAGACTGAGTATCTGTATGAAGAGGAAGCAGCTGCCAGAACAGACCTGGACCCAGGAAAGCTCGCTCCACCATGCCCAGCTTGAGAGGTGGATGCATGGGAAGGAAGAGCCTTCCGCACTGAGCTTCTGCCATCTCGAGCTGTTCGACCTCCACGGCAGGAGGGTCAGGGCTGGGGTCCTGGCTTACACCACATGTTCTCCCGCTCCAGATCACCGAGCACAAACACCATTACCTGTTGTTCAGGAAGACGAGCGCTGTGATGCCAGATTGACCTTCATCATTACTGCTACGGAGGGTCCCCTCAATCGCATCCCAAACCTGGAAGGAGAAGGGGTTACTGCTGTGATCCCGACCAGAAAACCGTTGTACATCGAGGAGTTGGTGATCCATGTAACGGCTAACCTGTGTTGTGCCACATGTATCCCCGGGCCCCCTTAGCTGTCTGATCTTGACAAAGGAGCCTGGAGGCAGCTCCCACTTGGCACTAGTGATTACAATCATCAATATCCTACTATCTATCTTGAAGTGAAGCAGCAAGTTCTCAAGTGAACGTCGTCTTGTTTGACAGCAGAAATGATAAATTCTTTTCTTTGAAGAAAATCCCGTAAGAGGTCTAAGGACCACAGCACTGGCCGACCTCTCCACGGACATGATCTGCACGGCGTGCCCTGCTCAAACGGGAGGTCTGACCAACACTGCACAACGTGGGGCTCCCTGCAGTGGGAGGGACCCAAGATCACACTATCCTTTTTCCTTCTAGCGTTAACTGCCAATAAATATTATTTTAATTAATACTTCAAAACCTGCATGCCTTTCTTACTAGGGTCACAACGAACACTAGCCCCAGTGCACCACACACACCTTGTGACAGCACAGGCTCCTGCTGCATGCCCCCCCGTTCCCAGCTCTGCAGCACCCCTCCTCACTCCCGGTCAGCCCCACATCTGCCCTGTTCTGAGCTGGAAGTGTACTGGATTTTGAAGCAATATTGTGATGTGGACTGGAGACAAGATTCAGCAGCAAAACTCAGTCAGTGTCTCAAGGTAGCTGCTCAGGAGAAGGCATCTGAGCTCAAAAGCACACTTAAAGGACAAAGAAAAAAAATGGGAGTGGCCTGCCTGTTTTCCTGCCTGGCCTTCCCTCTTTGTTGGGAAGAATGAGAGCCACTCACATGCAGCACAGGTCAAAAATCATTAAAAATGCTATTTCAGGATGTATCTGTTTAAAAAAAACCCTGCATTTACTTTGAAGGGAAAATTCTAACTTAATTTCCAAAAATGAAATTAACTTAATTCTAAAAGTTTCTCATTGGAGGAGATTTAAATTTCCAATTAAAATTTGCTTCAAAACCTGTATCACTCCTGTAGAATTCCTATTCATTTTACCTTATTTCATGACTGACCAGCAGTATTACTTAATGACATGGCAATCTTTAAGCTTCTTCAGTCTTAAAGAGCTGCTGGCAGCTCACCCAGTGCCCGGGCTGGCACTGAGCCTCACTCCTCACCTCCAGCTTCCCATTACTCCGGCCAGCCACAATCAGGTTCCCTTGCAGGTCCAGGCTCCAGACAGAGCTCTCCAAGTCTCCTCCCCAGGAAGGAAGCGGTGACGATTTGTCAAATCCTGTAAAGGACTCATCCCCCAGGCTCCTTCTGCGGCTGCTGCAGCCTCCCTCCTCGGTCCCGCAGCGCAGGGAGCGGGGACTGCCGCTCCCCGCACAGAAGCCAGCCTGTCCATGCGGGGCTGAGAGGCCAGTGAAGTTCATACAGTTGGAGGTGCCGTGCTCTTCGTACACTTTACCAACCAGGCTGCTAAAGTCATACCCGGTCTCCTTCTGACGACTGCCCACAGCACGGAGCCGCGTCTCTGACTCGGCCACCTTCACCTGCTCAGAGAAGTTTGTGTCAATGAGAGACGTGAGGTCTGGCTGGTCGCAGAAAAGCGGAGGCTGGGGGGGGCTGAGCATCCTTTTGAGCTGGTGACTGTTCTCAAAAGAGTCGTCCAGACCATTCTTCCCATCCGGACTATGATCCCAGCTTTCCTGGTAATCAAAGATGCCACTGCTGTCTCTTCGCAACCTAAAACACAGTAATAAAAGGTCAGTCCTCCCACCTCTACTGTTGGAGAGGGCTGATTTCTCACAGAGGGGTTTGCGCCAGCTGCTGAGCAGCGACTGTGGAGGGACCTGCCCACAGCTGAATGACTTAGTACAGACAACGCATACCTTGGTTTGGGAATAACAGTGAGGCAGTCGCCAGTCTGAGCATCCCACACACGGATCTGGCCCACCAGGCAGCAGCTGACAAGCAGCATCCCATCACTAGCCAGGCATTCGATGTCCTGGGAAGGAAGAACAAGCACAGCTGAGCACGTAGCACCACCAAGGCCTCTGGACTCTGACAATCTCCTCGCGTGTGGCTGAGGAACTATAGAGATGATAAATTTTATGTCAAAACTACGTGGCTGGCTTAGCAACCTAGAGATACTCTGAGAACGTGAGTACATCTTTGCCCAGAGTCCTAGATGTGCACTAGACTGCTGCAAATCAGACAGACTCGGTCTGTCTTCCCTTTCCCTGACAAAGTACGGCCCAAAGAGATGGCAGCATCAGGAACAGAGGTGCAGCTTCTCTGGAAGATATGGCACAGCATTTCAAACTCCATCTGACTGGATGCCCGAGCGCTTTGTTTCATCTCAGAATGGGAAGAAACAACTTTCCCCTCAAGGAAAAAATGAGTGAACAGAGCAGCGGCGCACTTCTGTACAAACCCATGGATGCTTTTAGCACTGGAAACAATATTTAACAGCCCAAACCTATGCACTAACTTTTGGGAAGAAAGAAAAAAGGATCCAGTAGGCATTACATATCAGGAATCTAGAGCTACCCCAGCAAAGAAGGCTGGATCAGCCCAGCCAATAAAAGCCAACAGTTGGCTACACAGAGAAGGAAATAACCACAATTGCAAAAAGCTCAGAGCAAGCCTCAGGAAGAAATGGAAAAGTCCTACAGGAAACTTCAGGCTACAATGTCTTACATATCTACAATATATAGCATTCGCCCCGGATGTTAGCCTCCATGGCTACATTATGCTAAGGCTGCATAGCTGGTATTTAAATAAACCAAAGAAAACAGATGATGTGTGGCGCAAGTCAGTAAAATGCCTTTATTGTAAGGACTGCACCCGTCCAACCTACCATGAGGTGACCTCTGAGAACCAAGGGGACGATCTCTGTCTCAGGTGGGGAGTAGCCATAATCATCACAGGGCAGGTCCCCCCTCTTCCTCCTGCTGTGCGAGAGCCCATTCTGCCCATAGTTCTTGGGGCAGAACACCCTGTACAGGCAGAAGAGCAGGAGGACCAGGATAATGCCGGAGGCCAGACCCAGAGCAGCCACCCTGGTGGGAGAGACAAACAGACACAAAGACAAAAAGAAGGTGAGATAAAAGATCCAACTACTAGTCCACGGATAGAATTTGAAAAATACTGTGAAAGTATTACACACGTTGCTGGTCTAGATTTTTCAGCTGAGAAAAATTTCCAATAAGCTATAGTGATTTCTGGAAAAATTAAGGATTTTTTTTTTAATGGGAAATGTCAATTTCAACAAGATTTTCAGACTTTTCAATAAGAAAAGTACACAGCGATTAAGACAGTAAGAAAAACACTAGATGGGGATTGGGATAATATAAAGTGCATTCAACACAGCCAAAGGAGAACTGCAGATTCAGACAGCAAGCTGTGTGCCCATCCTCTCAATAGGAAAGGAAGGTCCCTGCATGCGTGAGAGTTTGATCTAACACCCAATAAAGCATTATTGAATCATGACATTTATTCCCAAAGACGAACTCCTATCCCTTTTACCCAGTGATAAACCCCGTAATGCATCATGTGTGCTAACAACCTGGGATGCACACACCCTCTCCTGCCAGGGAACTCAGCTGCTGAGAAAAACAGTGCCAGGAGAGATAATTTAATGCTGCACTAGCTGAGCTAGAGTGTCTCGAGCATTGCAGGATTTTGCACTGAAGCTTTACAAATATTTTTTGGTCTCCCACCAGGCGAAGAACCAAACAGCCAAAGAGCTACCCGTGTCTCCAAGGGAGTTAAGGCATGGTCAGAAGGCTGTATCAAGGACTCTTTTACTTGTAAAGAGTGACATCCTGGTGCCCTTGCAGCTTGGATGAAGCTTGGTCAGGCTGAGCTTCAGCATCCAGCTTCCCACTGCTTGAAGATAAGAAGGGGTGGTAGCGGTTAGCCTCCTGGGGATGCCGCACTTCTAAGGCCTCTTGTGGGTTCAGGTATAGCGTGACAGGGATTGCTGGAAGGATGCTGATGTATCTGAAGGAATGGAAAGATGAGAATAGCTTAGGAACAACAAACACAAAAAGACACGAAAATCCTAATAGCTCATCTTCTCATTAGAAGCCAAGGTAGGTCTCAGTACATACTTTCAGTCCAGTAGTTTTAGGTATTCTCAACTAAAGACCTCCTTTGAAATATTTTTCTCTAAAGATATTTCCCAGGTCTTAACCCTCAACTCTGTGGGAGAGGTTAAGAGCCAACAGTGGAATGAAATACTGATGAGTTCAAATGTATCACACAGATTTAAGTAAGGTTATAATGATCTGGTCCAGTTCCCTGTATGCTGCAGGCCAGAAAATCTCACCAAGAAGTTTCTTCAGCTCAGATGTCTCTCTATTCCTCACATGGGCCATCCCCATCACTTACAGATGATCATATATTGTTTTACAAAATTCTAAACATCACCTCGAGGGTGTAGGAAAACAACAAGCAAGTAACCGAATCCACAAGCACAGAGAGAAACACAACCCTTATTCTCAAACAGCCCTGGAGAGTTTGGCACCTCTGCAGTGCACAGGACAGCCTGTTTAGTAGTCTCCTCCTGAAGACACATTTGGAGTAAGCCATGTGGAACACAAATTATCTAACTCAGAAAGACGAAGAACAGAAGAAAGAAAAACACTGAGGTCAATCTTCCAAAGTGCCTGCGGCACGCAATGCCAGCCCACTTGCCTTTTGGCCAGAGTGATATTGTAGTAGCTGAAGAGGGATGGCCAGTGTCTGAAGGAAAGCTTCCTCCAAATCTCCTCATCCTCTGCTCCCCAGGTAACCTCTGCTTCAGTTCCAAGCTCTGTCTGTCCATTCCCTTTGCCCTCTGGTCCTTGGGCCCAAGTGTGCTGGTTTGTCTCCAGCCTGCTCAGGGACTCCAGCCCTGACTTCTGCTCACGTGGCTGCGTCTGGTTTTCTGACAGCTGTATAGGGTCCGACGGGAAGACTGAGAGATCAATCTTAGGGTCGCCAGCAGGTAGGACCCCTCCAGGAACAGGCATAGGAGGCAGACCTGCTTCACCCAAAGGACTTTGTTCGGTGACCTGTGACGTGAGGTAGGTGCGGAGACCAGCAGGATCCGTGTAAACCAGGATTCCAATCCAGATCACTGTCCCGGCCTACACACGATGAGCAAAGAGACAAGTCCATTTAGTACATGGCCTTCACACTCTGCCTCCAACACCTCATCAGCTGTCTGAGCTGATCAACAACATCCCAAACAAGGATATGCCCTGCACTCAGTTATGGTCTTACTCCTGACAGACACTTATCCTCCAGGAGGAGTGGGAGAGGTCACACAGCAAGCACAAAAACTGAACACTACTTTTTCATGAGCCATCCAACTCAACCTGATGGCAAGAACCCCACTTCTCCCACACAAATGCACAGCAGGGAAGAGACTCCTTGCTGGCAGCTGGGACCAGCACGTCTGCCACCCTCAAACAGGGCTAGAAAAGCTTAATTCAGGGTTCTGGTACATGAACTCTGCAAGACCTTCTGCAGCAGCCACAGTTCACAGACTGATGTATTAATTTAACTTAAACTGCCATCAGTGTTAGTTGTAACAGACTGGGCTGTGGTTTGTAGAGCTGAGGAGCACACACATTCCCCACTTCCATTATAGACATCCAAAATAGAGATGGGGGGTACAAGCAGGGGCAGTAACTGGTGTAATCACTGCGGTTACACCTACAAAAGGAAAAGCCTTAGTCTTTCATGTAGCAAGATAGTTCCAAGTCTTTAGTCCACATTATCTGCAGGAACAAAACATGATTTCTGCTCTGCAAAAATCTTCTCTCTCCACTCATACAGTCTTTGAAAACCTGCTTATATAAAAGCAGATTTTTGTCTCAAAGCGAATACCAGAAAATTATCCACTACCACCCAAACATCATGCAAACAGCAGAGCCTTGGAGTTAATGCATGCAGAGCGATGTTCTTAGGGAAGTACTTCTTGAACTGCATTTACCATGGGGCAGCATAAGTCTTGCAGGGGAACAAGGATGCATGAAAATATTGGGCTTTTTTTTTGTGCCCCAGAAGCCTTTTTGGGTTGGGTTAGTGTCCAGCAGCAAGGGGCACCAGATAACAAACACCACGTGGCATACCATGATGAGTCTCTGGGCCAGCCGGGTCCTGGCAAAGAAGTAAATCACCCGCAGCCTCTTTGGCAGGCGCAGATTCCTGAAAGACGATGGCTGCAGGGTGATGGTGTGAGGGGTGGCAGGTCGCATAGCTGGCTGGCGTTCGTAGCGCTGAGAGCGGCTGGCAGGTTTTGCTGGGGGCATGCAGGCTTCTGCTGGCAACCGTTTGTTCAGATCAGCGAGCTGCCGAGAGAAAAGCAAATGTGTGAGAGCCATGGTGATGAGGTCCCTCAAGAGAAATGTGTACAGAGACAGCTATCTTTGATACATGCCCACGTCTGAGTTCCCACCTTCCCCCTCAAGTCAATCTGTCCCAGCTTTTCTCCAGCACACACTCTCTTCTTCGCCCAGCCATGGTCATGTGTTTGTGACCGTGGCTCCTTCCAGCCCATTTACCCAAAATCTGCATGTTTATATACCTGGGGGTGTCTTGCTTCCTCAAGCGTCCTGTCCCCAGTCCCTGTGTATGTGTAACCAAGCAAGTACTGCCCCAGAACTTTTACAGCTCCATCTTTTCTGCTTAGAGAGTGAAATCACAGGGTGTGCTTCCTTTAATCCTTCCACAATAGCAGAGAAGGAAAGCCCAAGGCAAAACTCCATGTTCTTGGCCCTTCCTTACCTCCATACGGCGAATGTCAATGGACAGCACGGTAGTGAAGAAAAACATCTGCAGAAAGAAGTCAGACACGAGGCCGACCACAGCGAAGAGGCAGAACTCCTGCAGACAGGACACACTGATTAGCTATGGTAGCTGCGGAGACAACGGTAAATATTTTGACTTCAGAAAAAAGGAAATTCAGCAAACTTTTCCCCAGAGCGCAGGCCTGACTATTTTACTGACAAATCCTATTACCGATATTTTGTAATAGTTGAGAGTTTAGTGCTAGAAAAGTCCGTGTGAGAATTCAAGAGCATATTTATTCAGATTCGCATTCTTTGTTCTTCTCAGCCATAAAACATCAAAAGCACCATAGGAAAAACCAGCAGAGGATGTTTTCCCAGTTCACAAAGCTGTGGCAGGGCGGCACCCAGAGCTCTCAGCCGCCTGCCCATGTGTTCAAATCACAAACAGCCTCCAATGGTGACAGTTTCCTGCACTTTACCAATAAACCTCAGCTCAGATTTAAAATTCGTCCAGGAACACAGGTTGCTCAGGAACTGGATCAGTCACTCTCCAACCAAAGACAGACCACTGAAGTCACTGTACATCTGCCTACTTGTTCGTAGCCAGTCTTCAAGGTCCCAGGTAAACCATTTCTGCTTAAATTACACTTGTGGCTAATGTATGTTTGATGGGCAAATTTCATTCCTACGCCCCTGGAAGAGAAGTCCCTTACCCAGTCTCAGAGGTTTCTAAACAACAAATAAATGGGGAACAACGTTTGCAAAAGCCAGTGTTTCCTAAACTTCCTGTAATGCTCCACTTTCTCCAGCAGGTGTCAGCAGAAATAAGGATTAAAAGATTCTGCCCAGCAGCAGAAATGCAGTCAACTCCCAGATCATCCCTATAAAACAAATGCACGCTCTTACCCCCATTAGTGCTAAGTGCCATTCCCCCTCCCCCACTACACTCAAAATTCCACAGCAACACACAATTAAAATATTTTTTGAGAGGCATCTTGTTTCCCTTGGAGGTACCAATTTCTGTCAGGACCTGTCAGGACCCAAAAAGGATCAAGTAAATGTGGAGAGATCAAGAAAGCTGAAAGTAAGCAGGAGTAAAAACCTTAGGCTAAACAACACATTAAAGATTCTGGCCCTCACTTGCAGAACAGAGCTGGCAAACACCCACTGCTATTCACTGCCTGCCTGCTGGCGGGGTGCCATGCTCACTACCTGCAGACCAAGCCAGGACACCTCCACCTAAGGGGAAGGAAGGGCATAGACATTAATTTCTTTTGTCCTGCTCCTCCCTACATCTGCCCCGGCTTCTTGAGCAAGGCTGGAGGCCAGTATCAGCACAGTGAAATGAAAAGAGATAGCGTGAAAGGCTATCCAAAATCTCCAAATAAACCTTGAAGCCTCCCCATCCTGTCCAAACTGTTCTCAAAACATAAGCAATCAACTGCTTGTTATTTAAAAAATTGGTGTGATATGAAATGAGATAACACACCAGGTCAGCTGCCCTTCCTCAAACCTCCCAGCAACAGCAGCACAAGGAAGCAGGTTCTGATCAGTTTTTTCTCTTTAGCCCCTTCCCCAACATCTGACAGGAGGTTTTGAGAGCAGAGGGATGAAAACACAACATAGGTTCCTCTCTCAAGGAGAAAACCAGAAGGAAAGCAACATCCATCTGGATTTCACCCAGACCTTGGCAAGCACAGGCTCCACAAACAGCAGGGTCTGCATAGAGAGATACTAATTCTGTTAATACGTCCACTCAGGATTAGAGACATCTGAAGCTTCTAGCCCTGGAAATCTAAAATCTTCTTATACTTGGATACTGCACACCCTATGGCAAAACCCAATGTGATTTCAGTGGGTGCAGGATTCGGCTATTGGTGTGTGAACTTCAGTACAAGGTAGGGGATAAAAGATGGAAAGCGCAGGACGAGTGCTCAGCACGCAGCCCTGCAGCATCTTGGGACCATCAGCAGTGACATTGTGCCAGGAAAAGAGGGGTCTCTACCCACCTGCAATGCAAGGCAAGAGGATTTCACTGCTGCTCACAATTACGAGGGATTTAAAGTGGATGCACAATTCTCATCTGAAGCCAAACTCTATTTGAGGACAAGGAGAGTCACGGAAAACACAGAAAATTCCCTTCTGCTAAATGAGTTGCGCTGCCAAGGAGTAACTGAGAAAAATGACAAGACCCATTACAGTCCTTGAGGCAGGTGAGAGCCTTCAGCAAAGAAATGCCTCCCTCTTCTGTTATTCCCTATACCAGATAGCACCCGAACAACCCCAGCACTGCACTGCTCCCTCTGACAGCCTAGAGCAAAGGTCCCTGCCAGATTTACGCAGCCTGGCTCTCTTTCTGCCAGATTCCTTGGACTCTGCAACGTGAGTACAGAACATTATCTGTACAGTGTCCTTCATTCTCAGGGACTAAGATAAGGGGCATGCACCAGATTCCAGCAGAGCAGCCGTCAGTCTTTAACAGACAGCATCCCTGCAAGATTCTTCCTCTGGAGAAAGCAAGCATTCAAGGAAAGACAGGATCACATGGAGGGCAGACAGTGGATGTCATCACATGTGTCAAAACACTGTAATAAACAGGAGTACTCTAACAGAGATAACATGGGGGTGGGGGCTTGGCATTACTTTTCCCCATGGCTCTACTGACACTGTTATATGGCTCTGCCCCATCCCTTTTATCACACTCCTTTATCTCCTGTAATCAGTGCACCCTGCAAGCTCCTCTACAGCAGAGTGCAACAAGAAAGTGAACTGTCCCAGCGGTATCCACACGACAGGGCTGCTGGCACTACACTCGCTTCACAGATACTGTCAGGCTTCACTTTTTGAGGTCCAGCAGTGCAGCAATGAAACAGAGGCCAAAAGGTGCTAATATACCGTATGAATGAGCCCAATTTAGACCTAAAGGATGGGTCATGCCAGCGTTTGAGCTGAGCAATCTCTGCAATCAGCTTCAAATAAAAAAAATTAGGCCACAATAGGTGGCTGGCTGTAGCCTGGGGAATTCTACTGTAGCTCCTCTCTTGCTTAGGAACTATGAAGTTCAGCCTGCAATGCTCCAGTCCAACCTGAATGTTTAATCTTCTTAGATTATAATACGCTTTAATCTGCAATCTCTACTGGTGAGTCCTTGATGATAAAGCAAGGATATACACTACCCACCCCTCTTCATGCAGGTCACATGTGGCCAGCGAGCACCTAGCGAGGGCCCAGAGTAGCCTCCAACTATGTCGATGCTGGGGTACTCCTGCCTTCGCTTGCTGACTGCACCTGCTAGAAATTTCCAGAGACAACAGGCTGACACCTCCCTGAAGTCTGGCTGCAGAGGTGTTGTCGTGGTTTAACCCCAGGCAGCAACTAAGCACCACGCAGCTGCTCACTCACTCCCCCCCCATCCAGTGGGATGGGGGAGAAAATCAGGAAAAGAAGTAAAACTCGTGGGTTGAGATAAGAACAGTTTAATAGAACAGAAAAGAAGAAACTAATAATGATAATGATAACACTAATAAAATGACAGCAGTAGTAATAAAAGGATTGAAATGTACAAATGATGCGCAGGGCAATTGCTCACCACCCGCCGACCGACACCCAGCCAGTCCCCGAGCGGCGAAATCCCTGCCCCCCCCCTTCCCAGTTCCTAAACTAGATGGGACGTCACATGGTATGGAATACACCGTTGGCCAGTTTGGGTCAGGTGCCCTGGCTGGGCATGAGAAGCTGAAAAATCCTTGACTATAGTCTAAACACTACTGAGCAACAACTGAAAACATCAGTGTTATCAGCATTCTTCACATACTGAACTCAAAACATAGCACTGTACCAGCTACTAGGAAGACAGTTAACTATCCCAGCTGAAACCAGGACAGGTGCTAAGGATTGGTGATGAGGATTTCTCTAGGCAGTACTTCTGTTCATGTAGCTCACCAGGAACAAGTCCTGCTTGGTCAAGGGTCAAAAATCAAATTATGTCAGCTTCCTGATACAACTCAGCAAACACAGTCCTGAAAAAGGGACTGTGCAGCACAAAAAGGCACACACTGCGAGGCAGAAGACCTTGATGCTACTTTCAGTGCAACACAGACCCAATGACGTGACCCCTGACAGAGCATTCTACCTTGAGGTTTCAGTTTACCCACCCGTAACACAGAGATAGTGATATCTGTGGTTGTAAAAACTTAGAGATTTGTCAATCTGGTGAAAGAGCCCCAGACAGACTGTCCACCCTAATTCTCAAAGCAGATATTCTGCAGTAGGGTTTTGTTTTTCCCTTCCATCCACTTAGAAGGTGGATTAGCCAGCTCAGAAAAAGGCTTTAAAGTTGGAATAAAGGCATCCCCACAGCAAAGGCACTGGGCAGTGTTAAGTTCTGTGATAGGAAGCTCATTTCCATAAAGACAAGGAGCATGGATGGACAGTTGGGAGGGAAATGAGCCCCTGCTCCAGCTCCTCCCAGGGCTGTCACAGCAAAGCGATCAGTCCCACGGTCCGGGGGTGACAGCCATCACGATGAGTCAATGAGAGAGGCTCTCCAAACCCATGGGTCCTGTAGGAGCCCAAGTGTCTGCGGTGCCAGTGACTGAAACGAGCAGGGTCTAAGCACCAGCAACTGGAATGGCGACCACAGGGCACAGGAGTCCATGCGTCTGGGTCACCAGCAACTGGAGCACGTCAGAGTATGCGTGTCAGTGTGTCATCACTGGTGACTACTGAGCCAGACAGCTGGTGAGCAGGGTGAGTGGCTTGGGAGCGAGGTATGTGTGTGTCCCTGAGTGAGACTTGGAGGAGCTGGTTACCAGACAGACCAGTGACTCCAGGCCAACTGCCCAAGGGACTGTGGGGCTGGGGGGTGACTGAGAGACTCACTTGCACGTGCGTGTGTATATGTGTAAGGCAACAGGGGAGAGCAAGGATCTAGGGCCAACTACTGGATGAACTGAATGTGTGAGCCCAGCTACTGGAAGGATCCCGACTGGGGAGACCGGGGATCCAGGGGCAGCTGCTGGATAGAAGACCAGCTCCTGGAGGGATCCACATTGTATAGATGTATATGTTTCCCACTAACAGACTCTTAACCCAGTCAGCCAAAGAGGGGAGGGGAATATTGCACACTGCATTCCTGCAGTGCTTACAAGCTTCTGTCCTTCAAACTCAAACTGATCAGCCATACTCACCTGGATGGCTGGGACAAGGGTGAAATACCCGATCAAGATGATCCCAAGCTCTGTCGCCATATTCTTCATAATTGACCAGCTTTCATTGCTCAAGCCTGGAGAAAGAACGTGCAAAGACAGGTAAAAGGAGACTGTTCACTAGTGGACAGACATGAGCACAGTAAACTTCCCTTCTTTAAAATTAGGCATCTATAGACAACAGGCAAAAAAAGCACTTTCACACTAAAATTCATCTGACCTATTTTGAATATCTAAGTCTAAAAATTGGACTGTAGAGGCCCAATGTCTTTATTAGCAGGATTATCATTAACTACAAAGGGAGCTCAGGATGACCCTCTCAGCTCACAAAACTGTCCTGATTTCAGCAGTTGGAGGGTACCGCACAGGGCAATACAGAGATTCAGAAGTGTAAAGGACCATTGAGTCCTGTTTTTGATCTAGGATACAAACCACTTGTATTTTTAAAACTAGGTAGATTTTTCTAGGCACCACTCTAGAGTCTCTCTTTCCTGATGTTTAGAAACATCTTTTCAGTTTGCAAACTCCATTTATCCATGGTTTGAGCACACTCAAATCCTTATGCAGGTACAGAGTGTATCTATAATAGAGAAGATAATTTTGTCACAGACTCAACAGAAATTCATATGACCTTGGACTGCACTTATGATATCCATGACACGAGAGGACAAGGTGCTAAATATCTATACCAGGAGATACAGCTCTCCCTTACTAACACTTTTTTAAACTTGTTTAGCCAACGCTTCTGTCAACAATCTTAAAGAGCAGTGCCCACAATTATAGGCTTTTATCAGTTCTTGGAATTAACAAGAACAGTACAAAAAGACTAACAGAATACAATCCACATTCAACACACACAGTCCTTGTTTCCTTCATAGACCAGAATTAAGATCATTCCCCATCTCCCAGTCCTTGGGTTACCCTAATTTTCTCTCTCTTAACAGTTTTCCAGAGCAGGCTGCATACCTTGGGCAATGCGTAGCTTCACTTCCAGGTCAACGGGTGTAGAGACAACTGACTTGGTGAGAACCAACACGTTCTCTAGGCCAATCACTACAACCAAGTATGGAAATATTTCTCTAGAGGAAACAGAACCAGAACTGAGAATGAGATCCTTGGTGAAAAAGAAGGGATGAATGCAAGTTAAGCAGCAAATACACATCCTAGAGTCAAGGTGAAGAAACACTATTCAGTCCTCTTAGCCAAATCCCTTCTCACATAATATGACTGTGATGAGGTAAGGGTTCTGTATTTCATCTGCTTTGGAGAGATATTAACATTTTTGCAAAGCTGTGTAATTTTCTGGAAAATGGCTGTTGTAGACCACCACTAAATTAGTCTTAATGCTTCCCAGGGTTGGGACAGTGCCCCTCAAAGAGTCTCTCCAGTATCTAGTACAGAGAGGTGCAAATCAAAAAGATGGACTTCTAACACCACTGCAATAGATTCAGTAATAATTAGTCAGCAAGAGAGCATTACAACAAGAGGGCAGGGAGCATGTCCGACCATCAGCAGTGAAAATCCTGATAAATCACAGCTCAGCATTACATTAAACAAAACTTAAAAAAAATTAATTCTCAAGTCAAGAGCATGGGCAGTGCCTGGTTCAGATACCCAGTGGGCAAAAGCTTCTACACCTTGCAACTGCTGTAAGCAACCCAGTCTCGGGCAGTGAAGGAGACACCTGAAGGGACTTCTCTTGGTGGGAGGAGATAAATTAACATGCATGGAGCTCTGTTCCCCAGTATGCCAGGTAGCTCAGAAGCCACAATACTGAGAACAACGTGAAATGTACATATGCTTTGTACATAAATAAACTAAATCCTGCCAGGGATAGTGTCTACCCAAGAGTCAAGAAAACACACTGAAATGGATTTCTCCTTCAGAATATACACAAGCAGAAAAGTAAGACTACCCAAGGTCACTACCATGAATCCATTCAACTCTTTTTCTCACCCCTAAATTTTTTTCTCTCTTTTGAACTACTTGCAGTCCGGATCAGAGAGAAAAAGCTGTTCCATGCCAGAACATGGTAGATAGTAAATCCCTCCACTTCCCTCCAGCTATACTTAAGCAAAAATACTAAAGCTTTCATTGTGGAGGGTAATGGATTTGGGCTGTGCTGGTACGTATGGATCCGAAAGGAGAATGTGTGTGCATGCATGCATGCTCACCCTTTGGCATATCACTAACAGCCAAGGCAGGTAAACAACAGGGTTTCAGAAGAACACCTCCTGCTTTCTGTCATTACCTGCCATAACCCCCAAGGACCACCTTCCCAAACGCTCTTTTCGATTGCCTATGGCCATCTGACATGGGCTTCAACAACGTTTGCAGACATATAGCTGTCAGCAGCCTGTACCTTACAAACTCAGCTGGGGAAAAATATCTGTCTGGAACCACTGCTAACTCAGCTACTTCATTCCAATTGATTCCTTGAACAAACAGCAAGCTGAAACAGCAAGAGCTCCACTGAAAGCCAGATTACAAAAAAACCCCAAAACAAAAAAAAAACTCCACACACCCTTCTCCAGGTAACCTAACCAAATTTTAGCTCTAACAGTTGTGCAACACATTGGTCCCTTCACCTCCTGTCCAAAAGCTGTGCAGGCAGTGAATTTCCATAGCGAGTGAAAAAAACCACAAATATATATAAGCCTCTCATAGGCAACTTCCTGTTAATGTCAAAGAATCCAAAATCTAGCAAGTACAACTCAGTCCTGCCTTTATTTAAGCATTTTCAGTTCATAACCTGTGTCACTCCTCCAAGCAGTACTTTAAGACAGGAGACAGATGTGAGAAAAGCTCTTTCTAAGCCTTAAGGATGGATATCTCTAAATAAAGACAATGCAACAAACATGAGGAAGAGCTCTGCTGCCCGGCACAGCACAGCACCATCCTGCAGAGCATGTTATTTGCAAGGGTACGCTCTTGCAGAGTCCTTGCAGAGTCCTGTCCTTATGCAGAGTCCTGCAAAATAGGCAGGGGGTCCAGCACCATTTCCAGATAAGCTGCAGTAAGCCTGCAGAAGGCAGTACAAATAGGGAAGAGAAAACCCATAATTCTCTCAACAACTATGTCCTACTTAAACTGTAGATTCTACTGCAGAAGATAATTAACTAATAGTCCCAGGTTATGAGTTTCAGTAGTCCTTGAAGAGTCAGCAGTTTCATGTTAAATGACCAGCAGTTTAAAAGCAATGAGATACTAGCTTCTCTTGAAGAGTAATGCAACTCTGCAGGACAAACACAAGCTGTTGACACCCTGCAACTGCAAAACCTCAGTTCATTTGTCCCCACTCAGAGTGAGGAAGATGGCAAGAGATCCTCGTTATATTTTCTGCCATACAGTGCCAAGCACTGAGAAAGAGCTTACAAGAGGAAGAGCAAGGGGAGATGCTGTATCATGTCCATCTACTGAAACACTTACACTTCACTTATCACTTTGATGCCAGAAGGTGCTGCATCATAGCACGATCAAGCATCGCAGAGAGTCAACAGAAACAGCACTGTTAACTCATAAAGAAAACAGATCTTCTCTGACTCCATAGATACTTGTAAACAGACACAACCTCTGGTTTATCCAAAATATTTGGAAGATTTAAGAATATATCACATCAGCCTCTCATCTAAAATGAAAATGTTCACATTTGAGCTAGTCAGTTTAGGAGTTTTTTTATAGGCAACAAGGAGTAGTTCATCATTTCAGATTGTGATTCCTCTAACCTAGCTGAGATGGCAACTGGTGGGTTGGTGGCTTGTGCTCTGGACTCATGTAGAGACTTCCCCAGTCCACCAGCATACAGGAATCCCACTTCCAGTGAACTCCAGGCACTCTCCTCAACTTCACTGTTTATTCTTTCTTAAATCCTGCATAGATCATGTCACCTATTTCCACTTAGTTTTCTTTTCTGGAAAATAGACTAATGCCTACCTCACCTACAATCATTTTACTTCATTATAAAAGCTGATTGATAATGATTAAGGTCCAGTTTATATAACATATCTGTAGCAAGCAAAAACTGATCTCTAAGCAACAAACTTTATTTTAATACCTTACAAAAACCAGTGAGGGAAAAAGGCTTATCATAAATACAGGTATCATTAAAAACAAACACACCCACATCTGGAAGGCTCTGCTGTAAACAAAACAGATAAAAAAAGGCTGAAAGTCAGATCAAAGTTTAACCAGATTCTGCACCCTAAGCTGGCCAAATCCTAGCACGTTGCCACTGGTACGTGACGCACCAAGAACACTGTCCCCAGTAGGGAATCGGGTAACTAGAGGGAAAGTGCTCTGGCAGACACTGGGGAATCAGGAAAAAGTCACTCACCAAAAGTAAAAAAAACCTCAGTGTCATCAGACCCCATCACCACAGACTCCAAGGGTCTTCCATCTAATTAGACATAATTTATAAAGTATTGCAAGAATTAAGTTTCAACCCCAAAGGAAACTGTCCATGCAATCATTTTAAGGCAAAGAAATTTTGCTGGAAAACTATTTTTAGAAATAAGGACTGAATTAACCCTTTCCATCCTTTAGGAGGAATAACTAGATGAGTTTAGCCCTTCTGTGTGACAACAGTATGGGTGATAGTATACAAAGGCCTTGGTCATTGCAATAACCAAAACTGTTCCCTTGGATTCCTCCCATGTATCTGCATTCAAATACTGCCTTTTTTCTTGCATTAAAATTACAAACTCCCAGTGGATCCTATCTGGCTCACAGAATAACGTGGTCTTGATCCATAATTAAGGTTCCAAGGCATCACAGCAGTAAAACCAGAAACAACAAATATTTCATTTTCTGAAGTCAATTACTCATAGCTCTTATAGGCTTCCAGGAGAGGAATTCCTCCAGCTAGGTCTGGCTCCTGGGAAACTATCATCAGCATTGAGGAGTCTCCCTCATGGGTCAGACTTTTTATTGTGTCTGTGGTGTACAGCCGCAAGGAGGAGATGGGAAGAAGAATGACAGATACTTCCTTAACTACTTAGGAAAGGTATCTGAAAATTGAAAGAAAGATTCTGAACTGAACTTTAATTAATGAGAAATGAACAGTGTGTAGAACTCAGGTAGGTGAGGTGCCAGTTAGAGCTTTCTTAGGGGTTTTCAGCTTGACACAAATATAACGCATGGCAGTAACCACATCAAAAGTCCCAAACACCAACTCTAGCATGCACAGAAACCCCAGTTAAAAGAAGAGCTGACAACTATCAGTGATGGGTGCAAAGTCACCCAGGTAGCCTCCCAGGCACAAATACCACGGGTCAGTTCTGCCAGCTTCAAGGATTTTCTAAGTAAAACGTAATGAACCTCCATCAGCCAGAGAAAAGGTAACAAGCCCTTCTGGCTGCTACAACAAGTCACTGCAGGAGGAAGGTATGTGAGAGCCTACCTAGCTGCCAGGAAATCAAGTTATGAATAAGATGTTGTCCCAACAATTTGTTCTGCTTTAGGCAGAAAGAGCCAACTGCTAAGCAATAAGGCATCTCCAGGAAGACTGGGACCCAGTCAGGTCTATTTGCCGGCCAGCAGAGAAACACATAGCCCTTCAGCCCAGGAGAGCATCTGATAATAATTTTGCAGAGCAGTGTGGAAAATAATATCACAAAAGCTTATTTGAAAAATACTAGATCTTAAAGATTAAGCATTTAACAGCTGTTTTCAAATTATTTCGCCTCCATCTACCCTTCTTTAGGAAGAGGTTTGGTGCTGGAAACATACCCTCCATTAAGTGTAGGTGTCAAACCAAACAGCGTGCACAGCCCAACGGACATGAGCAGAGAGCTGAGCACCGTCACGACTGCTGCCAGTGCCAGACCCCATTTCGATTTCACCATGTCAATCTTCCCTGAAAAACAGAATGCAAAGTCTCGGTTACCAAGCAAAAGAAAATGACAATAAAAAAATCAAGACGGGATCCTCATCCTGACTTATTTCAGCAGGTAGCTTAATACCCTGCAACCCAGAAGTAATGGTAGTTCAGTCTCAATGTCTGAAATGCAGCTCCCAGATGGTCCCAGTACGTTAAGAGGTACTGTAACAAGGTTGGGACAGAGGATAATATATGGCTTGCAGCTCAAACTAGTTCCAGTACAGCACTGTTGAGGCATGAAAAAAGGAACTTACTTAAATGTGGCTAGTAAGGTCTAAAACCACGCGCTCAGAACATGTACTTGATCTGTCTGACAACAAATTAGTCTCTCTAAATTGGAAAAAATGCCATTAGTATAGCATTTAAAGCTGCTGAAGACAGAAAACACCTCAGAAGACATCACAAGGAATAACACCACACTGGCTAAAAGGGACAAATTAGCAGAAATCAGATAAACAGGACTACTAATTCTCTACATGACAGTTCAGGGTACAATTTCAATACCACCTTTCCTGCTGCAAGAGGAGGGAACTGCAGGGCTATGGACAGGAGTCTCCCTTATCTGTAGCCAGGGAAAGGGACTGAACCACTGATCCCTTACTTATATTCAGCTAGCAGGTGTACAGATGGCTTATTAGCTTGCTCTCCCCTCAAGGCTCTCCACCCCACAAACCTACGTGTGGAGAAGTAGATGTAAGCAAAGAGTATAATGTAGGTGGTGACAAGGGGTATCAGCTCAGCAATGCCAATCTCTTCCTTGAAGTGGACGTGAACGATGTTCTCCTCTCGCAGTGTGCAGTTAGGGCTGGGATGCAGCAGCTTGAGGCGAGAGCGGAGGCTGCTGAGGAACCTGAGGTGAAAAGCAAGCAGGAGGATGTCACCTCTACTGTACCCAACAACCAGCACACAATTCCAAGGAGGAGATCGGTGGGTATAGAACAAGTAGGAAGAAGCTCCATAGATTCACACAGACTTATAAAGCATGCTTGTCTCTAGGCCTGACTCCTAAGTCCGTTCCTCTGTGGCCCAAACCATATTTGTCACATCTGTACTGTGGCAATCTCACTGGCTTTGATTTCTATGAAGATTCAAAGACAGCTGTGAAGACTCAGCAAAACTATTTAAAGCAAGGGCTCATCATCCAAAATCTTGGCCCTGGGGAACAGAATATGCTGCAGTCTCAAACATCCCCTGAATTTTACATAAGTACAGCTGATGAAAGGTGCTACATGACAGTCCTTGAGGCTGACAGGTTCTTGCATGGGCAGCAACAGAGCAAGTTTCAACTACGGTGCTGCCAATTCTGTCCTAGGCATCCCCTGGGGAATTCTGTGCAGTACTGAGCAGAGCATTTAGTCCTCAGATCCACTCAATCCAAGCCAGCTTTGCCAACACTGCCAAAGGGGTTTCACAGTTGGTACCAATTGAATTAATGCTTACTGGAAAGCAAACCACTCTATGTACAAGGAACTGGGTCAAAATAGACCTATTGGGCCTTGGCTGCAACAATGACAGCTCTGTGTGCAGATGAAGCCATTGTCAGAGGAACTCCCACTGGCAGCTTCGAGTATTATATATACTTTTTTAAAAAAGAAACTGAGAACTGATAGTATTTTATTTCCTGAAAACACAGTAAGTTTTCTCCCAAAAACGGCACCCTGTTTTTCTGTAGCATGTTCAGAAGATCCTAAAATACTCTAAAACATGAGAAAATGGAGATTAAAGAAAACCATAACAACAATCACAGTAGAGAAAACAGCAAACTTGCCAAGAATTGAACAAAGGATCCCTAATATCGAAACAGCACAGCTAAAAGCTCCTTACCTGGAATCATATCGCTGGAGACCCAGTGTGACAGTGTATGATACCACTCGCTTCCTATTATAGAGGTTCACCCCGCTGTACTTCCCAGGGAGTCCAAACAACAGATCTGCAAAAACACAGTATAAATGAAGCATTAGGGTAACAACAAAATAAACAGGATACAAGAGGTGTTCATAGTGAGGAATGCTGAATGAGAACTACTGTTCTTATAGGAAGCACTTCCTCAGTGCTCTAGTGAGACCTTATCAATGTGGATAAATACCTGATGCAGGGGAGTAAAGAAGATGGAGCACCTCTTCTCAGTGATGCCCACTGACAGGACAAGAGGCAATAGGCAGAAATTAAAACATGGGAGATTCCCTTTAAACACCTTTCTTCCTGTGGGGAAGCTGTCTGTCCTCACCTTCTTCTTCCTGACCGGGCAGTCTATAGCAGACAAGGTCTGCCCTCTAATTCTAACCCATAAGCTCTCAACTAGCCCATCATCCATTCCCAAGCAAAGCTCCAAGCGTTCCCACTGCTCACTCACACACAGGACAACTCCTCGTTCCCCAGACCATCCTTCCTGAAGAGCCTGTGTCTACCCACAGCAGCGCTCCAGTACAGCGAGCTATCCCACACTATCTCTGTGAGCTGGATGAGGTTGTAGTCCTCCAACTGCACACACCTCTAATTCCTCCTGTTTGCTCCCCATGCTCTGTGTGTTAGTGTACAGGCACGTCAAGCTGGCACCCAATTTGTCCTTCAACAGAGGAGACAGGCATTATCTTTAAGGATGCAGCCAAAGAAAACCTTGGACACTTGTTTTTGTGCATGTCAGTGTGTGATCTGAACCAGAGGTTCTAGGAAGACTTTGCATTGCAAAGGACTATTTACGTCTCTTCTGTTAAACCTGCAGGCTAAAATGCAGACTTAAAAAAAAATATGCATGATGATGAACACTGCCACTGTTCTCGGGAATTCCCAGGACATTGTGGACTTCTATCTCATTTGCGAATGAGCTCTCAAAGAGAGGCTCCATGTGCTCCAAACCACAGCATGCACATGCGCTGGATGCTCAAAAAATAACCTTTAAAACAAACTTACTTTAGGGTTACAAAGCTCCTTTTCAGACATGTCATATTATAGGCTTCCTGACATCTACAAAGTCCCTTTAAAACCAAAGAAACAGCATTTCCTCTGGCCTTATGGAACCACTAAACAGTATGACCCCAGACATGGTCAGAGGGGTTTTTTTTTTAATTAAGAGACAAAAATACTTTTATGATATCCAGTGTCAACTCGGGCTATACGCAAGCAACTATCAGTGAACACACAAGAGGGAGCAGGATGAATGTACATTTATCTGTGACAATGAGGCAGCCTTTGAGTAAGACAGACAATAGCATGAGGGAAAAAGATAGGCTAGAGCATATGTACAGTAAGAGGAACAAAAAGACTTGGACAAGTGACCTGCTATTTTTACACCTACAGAAAAGAGTCTGACTGAGTGGAATTATTCACTTTCCACAAATACAGAACTGAGTTCAAATACAGATATAAAATGAGAGATGACATATATTTGGTAGCTTTGTTTCAGATGCTGTGAGTAACAAAATGCCACCCAATTTGGTAATATTGGCAATCTAGATGTTGGAATACTAAGGACAAAACAGCAATGCAAGCTGTAGGCATTTTTCACAGCTTCTTTGGCACTTCAGCATCTTACCTTTGAGAGTAGCTGATGTCTGTAATGTCTTTGGTTCATGCTGGTGGATGGTTTTGATGATATCCGGGTCAGCATTAAATCGCTCTCGGTCATTCTGCCAGAAGTTCCCTGGAGACAGTAACAGACAGCCATGTTCGGGGAGCAGATTCCGCAGCTTCTTGAGGCCAGGCAGAAGATCTGTTACCTGAAGGCAAACTTCCTCCAAGCTTTTGACACCAGAACTGAAATGCAAACAAAAGTTAGACGCTGCTATTGCATGCTGCAACTCTCACAAACAAAGGCAAAGCTGCCGAGATGAATACCCCAAGGACCTGCATCACCATGTTACTGCTCTTGTTCTTCATAACTAAGGATCAAGAGCCTTGGGCCATAGACTGGGATCTCACTGTAACTGGTGTGCAGACTCCAGAACCCCATTATCATTTCTCTGCATACTGTCTGGCCACACAGCTTTCACTTTTCACCCATCCTAGGTGCCACAATTTTCAGTTCCACATTTAAGATACCTCCAGTCTACAGGGAAACTGTCTCCCTGGAATTCTTCTTCAAAGACCTTAAACTTGTCTGCATACTTCTTTCCACATATGCAATGGGACATTTTACAGAAATCTTTATTAGCCTTCCTGAGGTGGATCATTTAAGGTGTACAGAGTGCTCTAAAATGTACAAAGGATTCAGTATCTGCAACTGTGCAAAATGTTTTCAGAATTCCTATGCATTGTATGGAAAAGAAAATGCCTTACAGGTTCAGGAATTAATAGAGGTGTAACTGGTAAAAAATGGAACTTGTGTTTGTTTCCGAACTTCATTTTAACACAATTACATAATTCTTATCAACTAGTAATTCAAGCAAGAATCAACTTGGGCTTACAATAGGATCTGACTGTGAAGGTTTAGTGAAAAAACCTGTCAGCATACTATTTGGCTAGAGAAGGAACAGCTGCTGGTCCAAAAGAGAACACTTCCCTCAGCATGACATGGGCAACTGGTGGTATTTGCACAGGAAGGGTAAATTTAACAAAGGCTAAGCTAAGATACAAGAGACCAGTCTTCCCTGGCTCCAGCCTCACAGATTACAGAGAAGGTAGCTTCAGAAGACAAATCCGTTATGGTCCTATTGTGAAATGTCTTCTCTAGAGGAGTTTTTTTCTATAATGACTATAAAGAGCAAACACAGAAACCAACCAATGATGACTGGAGTTATGTCTTTGTGAAAACTCCCTCCACAATCTATATCCTGTCACTGGTAAGATAGCCAGAAAAGTCACAGCTATCAAAAGAAAGTATTAGAAAATATGCTCGAAAATACTGTGTTTATAGGAACAAAAGCTTTCTGAAAGATAATTTAAAGGAACTGATGCAGTGATGCCTCCAATGATAGCTCCAGGAAGAGTATTGTTTTGTATTTCAGCTTCAGCTAATTCTGAAACATAACAGTGATAACAGTTTATATTGCAGATAAGCCTATGTACATTCTTATCTGTGAAGCAAAAGGACACAGCTAATGTCCCTACCAGTATGTTGTGGAGACAGAGTAATACCAAAAAACATGCACTGGAGCAAACCACAAATTTCAGGTCACTTCTGACTTTTTACAAATGATGAGTTTCAGCAAGCTTACAGCTGATGAAAATATAATCACCTTGTGTTTCCTATCCAGTTGTCAATAATCTTCAGCTCCTTCTGTACTTCAGTATAAAAAAATGCCTTTTTTTGTATTAAGAAAATCAGCTGCACTTAACTTTGATACTGACAAAAGCAACAGACAACAAGGAACTTCACAATGACTTCTGAGGTAATTTCAGAATTTATCTCAAAGTTAAATGTTTCCTGAAATATCTGAGTCCGTCACCAAAATGGGAGCCCTTATCCCAAGGTTTAGGTCTAAGTGCTTAAGTCCTTTTCTTCTGGTGACTTTCTAAGTTTAATTTTGCTTCCATTCTGCATCACTGTTCATCAAGGGCAACACCAAGGTGAGATAATGAGAAGACAACACACGTCCTGGGAGCAAGTTGCTTCTAACTTGTAATTGGCAAGTATATAAAAATTACTATCTAAAGTTACACATATGATAAAGGAGGAGATGAACTAAAAACATAGAAAGAATGTCAGTGCCAAGGCTTTGTGAGCTGGTAGGAAAGAGCTCCATATTTAAGAGCATAAACGGCATTTCTAAAAAATTACCACAGACAGAGCAGGCAGCTAGCTTGCAAGGAATGGTTTAAAAAAAAAGGACAAATCATCTGGTAGAGTAGTAAAGTGGACACTCTCAAAAATGAAGCAATGAAGGATGCTGTCAAGGAAGTATGAACAAGCAGTAAATCTTCCCTACCCGTGTGAGTTAGAGGACAAAGAATGAAGAAAGCTCCTGGCTGAAAAGCTAGGAGATGATCAAAGACTCTAATCTCACCATTTTTCACCACACTTGGCTTGTTCTCAGCATCATTATTCTCACTAAACATAGACAGACAAGTAGGAAAGCATTTCTGTCCTTAGAAAGTAAACCCAGCCAAGGCCAAGAACTTGACCACAGTTAACAACTTAGAACCCAAAGGAAAACTTATTTAAAAAAGAACAGAGGCAAGTTAATGTATATAAAATGCCTTCTTAGTTTACAAAGAGAGAATACGCCAAACTAATCTGAGTGGTTTTTAATTTAAAATGCCTGACTTCTCAGATGGGGAAAGCACAGCAGATCTCACCTACTTGGGCCCCAATAAAGCTTTTGGTGCAGCACCACACAGAAAATTATTTAGTTCACAGGAAGGACACAAAAATTTGCACAAAAATTGTGATGCAGTAAAGAATGAGGTTAACAGGAAAATGGTTATGGAGCTGCTGAAAGGGGGACCACCAGTACTGAGGAAAACAAAGTGGAATTTCTCACAGACAGCTCAGAGAATCAGGAATATTATATACTTTTATTAATAGCCTTGGAATAAGATATAGGGACATCTGCCAATGACACAAAATGAAGAAATACTGTTAATACAGAACAGGAACAGAATATCTGAAACGGATGATGTGAGGCTTGGAATAAATTTAACTCCCTTTCTATTAACAGTACAAAGGGCAAGACCATGCACTTGAGGACAAAAAAGAGTTTCTGCTATAAGGTGGGAGCTCATCAGCTGGAACTGAGAGGGAGGGACATGGAGACGTTAACCAATCACTTCCTAATGTGTAAAATTGATGTGACTGGCCATGAAAAAGGGACCTGCGCAATCTCACTATATTTCAGGAAAGGCATTTCCATGGAAAATAACACACAAATGAGACTTCTCTGAGAATACTGTGTACAGTTCTAATCTCCCACGTTCAGGAATGATACACTAACAACAATGCCAAGAGGAGCAACCAGGACAACAAACTGAATACAGAGCCATCTTACCAGAGTAAGCCAAGAGTTTCATATGTTTACCTTAACAAACAAGGATTTGGGGTGGGGAGTACAAGTTCTCCCTGTAAATATCTGGAAGCAGAGGAAAGCTATTTTTGTACAAGACTGTGTCAGGACAAAAACAAGCAGGTATCAACTTGTCCTAAATATAGCTCAAGTGGCAAGTCAGGAGAAGGTTCCTGACTACATAAAATTCTGGAAGAGCTTCACAATAGGCATGGTGGGGTCAGATGAACATGCTTTAATATGAAGCTTGGACGCTTAGGAAGGGATTATATGATGCTGCTATCTGCTGTAACAGGTATAACCTTGGAGGCCCCCTCCAGACCTCTCTGCCTAGGACTCTGACTGGAAGGTTCCTGACAATTATCTGTGACTAGCGGACAGGCAAGTTCTCTAGCACAAAAGCTAAACTGCTCTACGTGCAGGATGCAAATGATGTCACTTGTTAGCAGTGATGTCTCATTTTCTTTTAATTTTGAGAATCTTACAAATTCAAAGCTAATAATCAGAGGCAGTCATTTAGAAGATGAGCATGTACAACAGTGGGTCAGTCTGCCTTCTACGCAAACTTTAATGAACAGTAATTACCTGTCTCTCAAGGCATGGTTTCTAATCTCCTCCACTAGCTGGAAGACACGGGAGAGGGGTGAACGAAATACATCAACAGCAAGGAAGTTCTTCTGCCATGGGGAGACGGTAGCTTTCACAAAGATCTGTTGAATGTAGGCCACAGGAGCACCGACATACTGTGGGGAAAACCAGAGGGAGAATGAAAACACACGGTGAGTGGGAAGCTGCTTAGCAGAATTAGACCACAGCTTGGCAACCTTTCAGGAAGGAGTTTGCCAGACTATATTTTCCTTTCCCAAATTAGAGGTGAAACATGACAGTACTAACCTAGCAAGAACAAAAAGAGTCTGTTTCTCAAAGAGGCAAAATGCCACTGACCATTTTGGCACCCGTCTATTGCACTTCTTTGTGAGGCAGAAGCTCCTAGCTCCTGCTGAATTTGGTACTGGAATGAAAGGCAGGAGCAGGGACTCGCTGCCTCTCACAGATGCCTCTCACAATGCTGTGGTTCCCCCAACCTGTGCTGATTCTGCTGTGTGACATTTAAATCTTCCTGGTCGTTGTGCCCAGGCTGCTGACCCTGCTCTGGGGACTGCAGTGCTGACATGCTGTGGCAGCCAGAACTTTTGTGCTCTATTAGCTGAACTAGGCAACAAAGCAGAAGGCAAGATTTAATCAGCCAGTAGCAGCCCGAGTTAACAGCATAGGGCAAAAGGCTCTCAGTGGCACCAGGGAGTGTAGAAGGCAGCAAATTATTTCAATAACAGTGAGAAAGGCACACATGGAGAGAATAGAGAGCTGGAGACATCAAAACCATTAAGCCAACAGGTAACTTCTACTTAAGAGAGACCCTGGAATGAAAAAGAACAATGCCGGTTACAAAGGCTGATTTTAGGATTGTTTCCTGATTTCCTGGACCAGGTTATCAGCCTTCTTGGAAAGCATCAGGGTTCCAGTTTGCTCATGCAAACAAAAAAAGTTAATTCCTTACCCTTAACATAAGTCTCATTTACCTGCATGATACTTACCAGTCAAAAAAAAAACCAACAAAACCCACCTCTAGATTATACTCAATTCACCAAATTCTTCAAGCATCCCTACATTCCCTAGATCACACTGTAGTAGCTACCTCCACAGCCAGAATCTGTGGCTGCCTAAATTCTAATTCAAATGAAAAACTCTTGATTGTTACCTTAAGAAAAAAGCTTATGTCTTGGAGGTGAAGCCTAGACTACCTACACCATCAGAAAAAACCCTACTAGGTGCAATATTTTAAAGTCAAAAGAGAGAAAATTGTAAGCGCTGAGGAGCTGGACAGTCTGTCTTCCACCTCCAGGCGAAACAGACATTCCCATTCTGACAGCTAGTTAATGATCTTCAACAGGTAAGCTGGTTGATAGCCAGAATCCAGATCCCTTCAGAGAGAAGTTGACAACACCAAACCCACCATCATAACTACTGGTAGCATCTCCACAGACAGTTACAGCAGTAAAGGCTGACTAAATCCTACTCTCACCCTTCAGAGGAGGCCAAGGGCAGGTGTGTGAAGTGGTGTGTGTCAGCAGGAGGCTTGTCCTGCTGTTCTAGGGAAACTGCATGCCTTCGTATGACATTAGGAAATTGGGGCCTGTTATTCCAGAACCCATCATTAAACTTATTTAAAACCTAATAATGCTTTAAAAAGTGTACTACTTGCCTTAGATAAAGTTATCCTTGAAAAGCGGGCTCTTAAACAGCATTTCAGAGCTTTTAACTCTTCCAAATGCCTAGCATCGGTTTTTCTGATAGAACAAGACTAATACAAGACAAATACAGCCTAAACTTAGCAGTTACACAAAGCAACACGTCTCCAGAAATATTTTCTGTTGATTACAGTAAAGTGTAGGTAACACAGCAGGGATGTTTCATCATCCCATCGACCCCCACACACACTCAGCACACCCAGCCACCCCTGGTGCAGGACTCACCCAGTCGGGACGTTCGCTGAGATCCCCTTGCTGCAGACCCACATCTGGAGAGGGTGGAGAGTAATCCTTCACAGGGGTGCTGTACTCCACAGGTCCCGTTCCAGGCAGCGGCAGCTTCAGCAGCGGGTAACTATGATTAAGACATAAGCAAGAAACATCGTGCTTTGGTTTTAGCTGGGCTTTTAGACAGTCTCCAAGAAGAGCTCAAAAAATGAATGGGACATGAAAAGTGAGCCCGCTTCAGCTAAATCCAAACTCTGCAGGACGGGAGACACCGCTGCAATACAAGAGGGCATTAGCTCTCATAGGAACTGTTGGATGTGTTTCCCCAACACAAGAGATAATTGGTCTTTTTCCCTTGGAAAGGGCTAACTAAAAGTCCTGCGAGAAAAAGAAGGGTAGTTCTTGCAGGACCTCACCTGAATTACTCTCCATCACCTGAAAGTTAGTAGTGCTAAAAAGATTAAGTACAGCCATATGTCAACTACTCTGTAGCCAGCACAAAAATGAGACATTCGTTGTATTCAGATGGCTGCTTTCCTGACACAAACCCTGTACTAATCACCTAATTTTCTGCATTAAGATTTAAACTATTTCTGATATTTGTCATTAACTTCATTGGTCCTCAAAGGGCTTTAAAGCAATAAGACAATAGTAGCAATAAGACACCAAAAGAGCTATGAAATATTTATATTCTTGCCCCTTTGCTACTACAATCTTCAGATGATTGTAGCAGCTACCCCACAACAAGCACTTCAAACTATTTGAAAGCTGAGGTATTGAGGTTTCAGAGAGTTTAGAATATTTTTTTTAGCTCCAGAGGTTCTCAGAAGTGATTAAAACTGTATTAGAATTGAACTGGTGGAAAAAGCAAGACTGCTGTTACAGAGATAACCAACCAACAAACTGCAATTGTCAGCACCAAAATGAACCAGAGAATATAACTTCTGTGTTTTTGTTGTCTGATGCACGGCTATCTATCAGGCCTTAAATTTCTGACATATTTTCCTGTTTATAGCTGAACTTTTCTTGCAATATTGCCAGAATAAATATAAAGGCCTTGGAATTGTTTTCATGCAATACTCTGCCCACATCGTTAGGGATTAGCTTGAATCATCAAAGGCTATGGAGGGGACAAGCAACAGCTAAAGACAAGGCTTCAGAATAAACAACACAACAAAAGGCTGAAAAAGAACAACAAAATCAGAAGTAAAGCTTGTCATATTCGCTATTTTATTAGTCTGACAAAAATACAACATCTAATTATTATCATTTCATTGTGCAATGGGAGGGAAGAGAAAAAGGAATAATAAAATCAGGTCATAATACATGAGAGGTGAAAATGCCCAATAAAAGCCACAATCTGGAGACACAACACAGCCTCTCTTCTCTCACAAGCAGCAATCAGTTTTAGTCCTTCTAAATGACACGTAGCACCTGCTTGTCACAAATGATCTGCTGAAAACAAAAGCCCATGGGAGATACATACAGCAATCATTCTGCGTCTGACTGAGATGGAGATACACATAAATTAAAATAATAAAATCAAGTATATGTGATAAACAAAGCAGAATGAGCTGAACAGGTGACCGAGGAAGAATGATTTTTTCACTAAATTATTTTGATGTTGATGCCTGAGTGTGTCCAGAAATGGAAGGAAAACACTTTAGATTCATGCTACATGCTTATCCAGAGGTGGATTTCCCTGTGCAATCACCTGTCAGTTTTAAGGAGTCAGAACAATAATCTTTTATAGAACTTAACTCATTTTAAATTAGGGGCACTGAATCTAAACAGCCAGTGCATTGCAGGAGTTACAACAGGACAGCCTGAGGCTGGTTTTGCCTCACCAGCACCAGTGGAGCAGCTCAGGCTTCAGAAGTGATCTTGCCGCTTCTCTGGTTGAAGGTTCATCTCTAGGACCAGACTATTGTCAGACACACCGAAACAAGCAGCGCCTGCTGCTGCACCTTGTCGGGAAGCCTCGATACCCAGAAGCTGCGGGAAATGCTGAAAGCAGTGCAGCTGATGGTCGGATCTCCACAGTCCGTGGTGAAGACCTGACCACTGCCAGAGGTCACAGCTATGGCACCAAGTAAAGGGTGATGGAAACACTGAGCTCTTCCAGATGCTGAACATTTCACAAGTACTTTTTCCCAGTTTAGCAAGATTCAGCTAGCCCTGCACACAATCCTACCTTCAAAATCCTTTCAACTCTTGCTGTCTTTCAAAGCAAAAATGCCCCAAATCCTGGCAGAGGTGTAATGCATTATTTTTCACTTCCTGAAGGCCTGCTGGGATGCAAGGATTTTGCCCTCTTACTAATTGCTAGCTAGGGAAAACTCTTTTCTGTAGCCAGAGATGAAAGTCCTTTCAGTGGGTGCAGTGAGCTCTGCCTACAGAAGCAATAAATGGCCACCCCCCAGGAAGATGACTGCATCCTCCCTTTGTCCCAGTCACCCACATCTAGCCTACAGAACAAGTAGCCACCCTTCCTCATCCTGCTCATTCCATATAGCACCCCTAAATCCAGCATGAGCAGGGGGGTTGGACCAGATGACCTCCAGAGGTGCTTGCCAGCCTGACCAGCCTGTGCTAGCACAGCTAGTCCAGTGGAGGCCACCAAAATGGTGATGTGGCAGGAGAACACGGTGCAAAAGGAGATAGTGGGTTAACTGGACTCATCCAGCCTGGAGAAGAGTGAGGACGGAATCTAAAATGCAGTCTTCAGCATGGTGAAGATGACCCCCGACTTGTTTCAGGGTTGCACAGGGAAAGGACACAAGCTGCAGCAAGGGAAATTCCAATCAGACGTACGGAAAAAATTCTTCACGAGAGCAGCCAAACACTGGAAAAGGGACCAGAGTAGCTGTGGACTCTCCATCATGAGAGATATCCAGAAGTCAACCAGACAGGGCTCCAAGCCTAACTTTGGGGTTGTGCTGCTTCAAGCAGTGACCTCCACACATCACAGACCCCTCCACTGTGGAAGGGATCTCTGGAGGGCTCCAGTGCAAACTCCTGCTCAAACCAGGGCCAACAAGAGCAGGTTGCTCAGAGCCATGTCCCGTCTGGGTTTGCATATCTCCAAGGACTGAGGTCCCACAGCCTCTCTCAGCACTTATTCTAGTATTAGATAACCCTCATAACAAACACTTTTTTCCTTGGATCTATTCAGAATTTCCTATCTGTCCATCACCTCTTGTCCTTCCACTGTGTACCCTGAGAAGAATCTGCCTCCACCTTCTCTACACCCTCCCATTAAGTAGTTGTAGGCCAGCCGTAAGATCACTGCTTAGAGCTGAAGATACTCAGTCTCCTCAGCCTTTCCTCCTCCATGGTACTCCACAGCTGCCCACTCCGACAGCTCTGCTGGATGTGTTCCAGCATGTCAATGCCTTCCTCATACTGCAGAGCCCCAGAGTGGATGCTGGACTGTGGTTTCACAAAGGCCAAACAGAGGAAAGACTTCCTTCCCCTTAACCTTGCTGGCTACCCTTGCTAGTGCAGCCCAGGACGCAGTTGGCCTTTCTGCTGCAAGGACACGCTGCCTGACTCATGTCCAATTTGTCCTTTGCTGCAAAGCTGCTTTCCAGCCTGTCCTGCTCCAGGAACTTACTCCATCCCAGGCGCAGGACTCTGCATTTGCCTTTTTGCCTTCGCTGAGCTTCCCGAGGCTCCTGTCAAGCCATCTTCCCAACCCATCAAAGTGTCTCTGAATGGCAATCGTGCTCTCCACCATACTGACTGCTCTCCCCCAGCTGGCATGATCCACAAACTTGGTGAGTGCACGCTCTGCTCCCTCATCCAGGTCATTAACAGCGATGTTAAGCAGACCTCACCCCTGTTCATGGATTAGAAGGTTAAGATGAACTGCTGGCAGAGCTGTGGGAGCAGCAACTTGCAGCAGAGGGACAGAAGAGCTGGGAAAGGTGAATGATCTAAATTTCCACAGCTGTCTGCAAAATAACAACCTGGCCATAACCATAGATGTTTTGTCAGTATTGAGTGTGTCACATCAAGCAATTCTGGATTCTGTTATGCCCTTTCTGTGCTCGAGGCCACAACGGAAGGCCTTAACATGCCAGCTTACATACCACAGAAACATGGAAAAAAGTATTTCTATGTTTTAAAAAAACTAGCCTCTGGAGATGGTTGTCAGTTGCTCCACCATGTTGGTTCTCAGCCACTAGTATATTTACATCTGAATAAAACTACTTCATCAGCAAGAAACATGCCTGTTGCCAGAATGGAGAGGAGATGTGTGTCAACTCCTCTACTATTGAATGATTTCCTCCTACATATGTACCTGCTGTTCACAACAGCCTTGGGATTAGCTATGGAAGCTATCTGAGAAGTTCGGAAGGAGGAAAGTTCATCTAAATAACGGCAATCTGTACACAGCTTCCAGCTGGCTCAGGGTTACACGAGGCCTCAGAGAAAGACGCAAGACAGGACAGGCTGCCTGATGGCAGCTAATAGGAAGGTTAGCTGAGAATTCAGTATTTGTTTTTCCTGCTGTTAAAAAAAAAGTTTAATTTTCCATCAAGGGGAAGAAGCGAACCACTCCCATCCTGAAGTGCAAGCCACCTCCCAAAATACATGACATAGCAACTCACAGCTCCCTAATGGCTATTTTTAAATGACTAAGGGTTTTTCTTTTTGTTTCATTGGGTTTTGTTTCTCATGTTAGGATTTTCAAACTTGTTCAAAAAATTTGAAAGTACTTGCAAACGCAATAGAGGAAAGAGTAAATGGCATTTCTTGGAAGACTCAAAGGCAACAAAAGGAGGGGAAGAACAAAAGGAAAATTTCTGATGGAAGAAAGAAAATAAAATCTGGAGATGCCTGTGCGCTGCTGAGGACTATATCCTACTGCAGCTGTTGGCAAACCAAGGCAACCGAGACTCCCATATTCCACTGTCCTCTTCAGGCCTGTGGTCAGGGTAGATCTGTTGATACCTAAATTAACTTCAGCATTTACCTGCAATTTGATTAGACCATGAATATGGAACAGGATTTATGCTGTAGGAAAAGATCTGTATGCCCTCTCCAATCCATATTTTTAATCCATCCCTACAGCAAGCAAGATAAGCAGCATCTAACACTGCAGTTACTCAAACCGTTTGCCTCTTGCTCGTGTGATACAAAACAGCGTTAGATTTTCTCTATCCAATCTAAAGTTTTCTGCGGGCCACACTGATGGGCTCCCCTTCAGCTGCCTTTACACTTCCACGCTGCTCAGTCAACAAAAGCCATGTTGCCAAGTAACACAATTCTTTTAATTTCCCTATAAGCGAATGAGTCCTAATCCTAATACTCATCACTGCTAAAGACAGTGAGGCATAACACTTCTCAGTCATGGCTCTACTCTTATTGGTTATGACCTTCATCAGGAGCAAGAGCTTTTGTCTTTGGTGATATTGTCTTCATATTTTGAAAGAGCATTGATTTAGATTAGATATTAGGAAGAAATTCTTCACTGTGAGGGTGGTGAGGCACTGGAACAGGTTGCCTAGAGAGACTGTGGATACCCCATCCCTGGCAGTGTTCAAGGCCAGGTTGGATGGGGCTTTGAGCAACCTGGTCTAGTGGAAGGTGTCTCTGCCCATGGCAGGGGTGTTGGAACTAGGTGATCCTTAAGGTGCCTTCCAACCCAAACCATTCTAGGATTCTATTCTATATTTTACTGAGACTAGAAGAGCTGTGGCAGCTGCAGTATTAGAAGACACTGGTGTGCACCCATCAGGAACAGGACTTCCTAGCAGATTGTCTGGCACACAAAAAAAAATATGCTAGAACTACTTTCTATTATAATCCCCATTTTCAGCAACTATCTTCAGAGAAAAGGCCCCACAGGAAATCCACGTGTAAAAGATTTAAATAAAAGGTTAAAACAGACCCTGATGTCTGTACACACCTATGTTTAGCTCCTATAGTCCTTATTGCAACATGATCTAGATAGTGTAGATTGCTCATGGTATTGTTTGGCAGCAGAGCTCAGGAACAAGACCTACTATTGGGAGTCTTTTCAAAAGGTCCCTCATCTTGAGCCAACTACAATATAAACTCATATCACCATAGGGGAAGCAGGGACATATATTTACTTATATCACAGTGATATTTGAAGATTCATGTTTATGAAAGGTTTTGAGAACATCTGATGGAAGAACACAAAAAGTATGCATTCTAGATCACACTTACAGTAAGTTATTTCAGTAAGATGCTAAAACATTAGTTCTAGAATTTACTTAGCCTTATACAGGCATGCGATACCAGCTATCTTGTCAGTGATACCTGAGACAGACTGACAGCAGAGATAAAAAAAGGACAGAGTGAGAAAGAACCACCCAGGGATACAGAGAAATTCACTAGACCTACTACTTCAGACATCAATGTTAGAGCATCTTTTAAGTAAAGAGATACTTAAAAAAAGCAAACCAAGAGCTGCTGATGAGTTGTCAGAATCATCCTGGCTTCCCACAGTCACTAAACGCTGCAAGGATTGCGAGATGTGACAGGCCTAAGTGATTTCCATGTGCACTTCTTACCAAAGGCAAGAACTGCTCCAAGTGAGTTACAGTGATTTCTAGCACTCAGGTTTGAATCTCCTCACATTTCTCTTTGTTAGAGATTTTTTTTACCATCAGGGAAAGAGGTGAACACCCAAATGGAAAGCATAGAGAAAGGAAGGAAGAAAAGTAGAATATAAAACAGGTGACAGGAAAGCTCAAAAAGAAGTTCTGGTTTTGAGAAGGGTTCTTTTTGGATGCTCACATGACAGTGCACCCTGACACCCTTCTGCAAATCCAAAATATGGGAAAAAGAGATCATCTACAAGTTGGTATTGCTGAATTCAAGCAATAGTGCATTTTAGTTACCAAGCATGAGGTAGGTTCAAGCAAAAATGTTCATCCAACTACTTTACATATTTTCAAGACAGCTTAAAGGGCCAAGATGGAGAACTGCCAGGTCAGCCCAAGGCAGCTGGCAACTCAACAGAACTGCAAACCCTACAACTGCATATTTCTCCTTCTCAGAATCAAAGCGGAGATCTCCACCACCCCAGAACAGTCTTCAGCTGCTGAGTATGAAGGAAAATGGAGAGCTGCCAAGTCTTAGGTAACAGGGAAGGTGGTGATATATTGCCTTAAAATAGCTACCACCTCCATTTTGCACACTGTAGAACAAGCTTTTAGCCTGTTTCCAGCCTAAACTATTGCACAGATAGAACAACCTGAAAACCCATTGCTAATGAGAGATATGAAATTTGATAAAAAGGGTCTTGCCAGAGGGTAGAGAGAGCCAGATATCTGGCAGCAACAGTTCCCTTTTAGCCTTGGTAAGTGCACAAACAATACCTGTTTCTGAATAAATTATGTTTGCTTTTGCCCTGTTTCCCACTGGCAAGGCCCTCAAAAATCCACACTGCAAAAGTAAAGATTCCCCTTGCTCCATGCTGCCAGTTTCCTTTTTTCTGCAAATCAGAACAGAGGTCTCGCCACACAGAACTTGCTTCTAGTTTCACCATGCAGGCCCACAGGGGACTGTATTCTCTATGGATTTGGAACATGAAGAGTCTGACAGCGACTCACCTCCTCTGGTTATCACACAAGATAGTACAAACCTGTTAGAAAGTGATATGTCCTTTTAGAAAGAAATATATCTATGCACACACACACAAAAGGGCTCTGGTTCCAGCCAGTTCTACCATTCTTTAGTAGAACTAGCAGAACCTAGTGCTTCAGTCAAATAATGAACCCCTGCAAAGACTCACCCTGTTTAATTCTCCTAAACCTGCTTCAGAGTCAACTGTTTGATTTTAAATTCTTACTTTAACTAAAACCTATTCTTCAGAACTACACAGGAATTTCAAATTTACCCTGATTACCAGATTTATAGGTATCATCTGTTCTTCTCTGAGCTGGGGAGGAGGAGCTACTCTTGTGTCAGATAGGCTTAAGTGGCATTCTCATTCTGCTAGGGGAAAAAAAAAACCAAAATTATACACTCAGCTAAGTTTGTCCCTGTAAAGAGCAGGAATGTTTCTAAATGCAGATCCATTTAAGTGAGGTGATGAAAATTAATGTCACCTCCAAAGGGATACATAGTAAAACAAAAAGTTAACTAACAAGCCCTACACCTCTCAATAGCTAGTTCAGCAGAAACCACTCACTGTGAAGTAAAAACTAATACAACTTGGATTTTCAGACTTTTAGAGTAAGAATGAGTCATAGGCATTTTTGCTTGTGCTTTGAATATTAATTTATTAACAAAACCAGATATGCTATGTCTTGTCTATAGCTGACATTAAAAATAGTGTCTACACAAAATACTTCCAAGGTTAAAGACAGAATACATTCAAACAACCTATAACAGACACTCTGTGGTGACTGTGCTACCTGATCCTTGGCGACTGACCTTTTAGGAACAGGAGAAACACCCACACATTAACTGTTGTCACATTGATCAAGAACCAGAACTGATGCTGAATAAAGTGCGGACCACATGGTTTACTTCACCTTTTAAAAAAGTTATCTGAACGCAAAGATGGTCAAGTTTGACTGAGGTGTGGGGGAGGAAAATGAGAACAACTGAGTTAATTTCCTTCTCAGCAACACTGAGGACATTATTAGGTCCTTCTCTGTTGATAAAAGTCAGTATGAACCACTGGATCACTTGTGTATCTTCTTTCCTCATTAGAAAGACCTGTAGTTCCTACTACTTAATCGATCCATGCTTGTTTCAGACACTAATCTGCATTACTATGCAAACAGTGCTGAGGGTCTCTTATCAATCATGTTGGACAGAAACGCTGCCTAAATGAGCTTCTACCTTGAAGCTGGGCCTCGATTTTTTTCCACCAGCTTCTTTCTCCAAATTTCAGCACATTTCTCACTCATTTTTGCAGTGAGGTGGCTGAGATGAATCAGTGAGATCTGTCTTAAGAAAATGGAACACTTCTGAAGAGCACAAACAAATTCCAGCACTAAATCAGTGCCAAAGACCATTACTCAGAATCCTCACGATCTGACTGCATGAAAAAATGCAGATGTGACACTTTGTGGCCATCAGCGAGTTCCTGCCCCCAGCCAACAGAAAGTTTCCACAGGAGGTGGCCGTCCAACAGCTCCCTTAAGCAACTGACTGCTGCGGCTCCTGCAGACATCACCCAGCCCACGCTGTGTGCTGAACATGCCCCACAGCTGCCAGTTTTGTGTTGCAGAAGGCTATTCAGATGGATGTAGTCTAAAACAAATATACATAAAGCTAGCTGTGCTGGGTCAGACCAAGAGTCCGTCTGCCCAGCAGCCTATTTCTTACAGCGGCCAATAGCAGACACCTAGGAAGGAGTAAGAGAATAGGGCGAGCATATAATGTATGAAGTGCCCACCAGATAACACAGTTCCAGGACTTAACTTCAACCTAAACTGAGTTAGTATATTAACTAAAAATTAATTTTCCCAAATACTTGCTAAAATACTTTTGAAGTCTCCAGCCCCACCCCACACATAGCCAGCAGTCACTGAGATGACTGTTGATCACTTCTTTTTTCCTGTTATTTCACACCATTTTATATATTTGGGCATCCTGATTAAAAAACAAATTATAGCCCTTGTGTTGGCCTTGGCACCTTGCTGCCCCCCCCCCCCCAAAAAACCTATAAAACTTTACCATATCTGATGAAAACACTTGTTTAGAAGGATTCTAGTGCAGTACAGTCTGAAAAGCTACTGAATATCTTGCTCCAGGTTTATGCGGTTGTAGTCCCTACCCATTTGTTAAGGGATTAGCGTTCAACAGCTATAGTTGCACAAGCCACAGAACTAACAACTGTGTGCAGCCACACACCACAAACATCAGATTATTCCACACAGAGCAAACAAGGACGAGGCATCTCAGACTTCTTCTAAGGATATTTATCAAGTGCTCACTGTAGAGAGCAGCCCCTGAATTTGAGCTCTGGCAAGAAAATACCCAAATTATAGTACAAACCAAGGAACCTGAAATACAATATACTTGGTAATGTAGTGGATATAGTAAGTTTTATTTCTTGTTTTAAATGAATGAACAATATGTGGACTCCAACTGCAAAGCTACCTAGCCCCAAGAAAGCAGGAGTTACTCTCAAATCACTTCATAGCAAGGATGTGTGTTCCCTTCAGCACCACTTCCTTTTTCAGCTTGGGGAAAAAACAGAATATGGAAGGAAGGAAGCATGGCAGGGAAGGGGACACTCCTAACACCTTGATAAATCAATGTGACTCTTACACTGGAGAAATTGAAAAGGGGGCTTCAAAACCATTCTCCTAAATCATTTTGCATCGCACAGCTCCTTTACAAACTTCATAGGCAGACTAGAAAGCGCACAGATAGAACGACAGACAGTTGAGGCTGGAAGGCAGCTCTGGAGCTGGGCTAGGCTAAACCTGCTTGGAGCAGGGTCAGCCACAGCAGGTGGCTCAGCACTGTGTCCAGATGGCTACTGAGTACCTCCAGGAATGGAGCCTCCACCACCTCTCTGGGATACCTGCTCCAATGCTTAACAACCTTAAAGTAAAAAATTGTTTTCTTATAGATAAAGCAGATCTTCTGTGTTTCAGCTTGTGCCCATTGCCTCATGTCCTGTCACTGGGCACCCACTGAGTGGCAAGCCTGTCTCCGTTTTCTTTACACCCTCTCTTCCTGTATTTATATATGGTGCTAAGATCCCCTGAGCCTTTTCTTCTCAAGGTTGAATAGCCACAGTTCTCTCAGCCTTTCCTCATAAGAGAGATGCTCCAGTCCCTTCACCCTCTTTATGGCCCTTTGCTGGACTTGCTCCACTAATTCCACATCCTTCTTTACTGGGGAGCTGCCCAGCACTGGACCCAGCACTCCAGGTGTGGCCTCACCAGTGCTGTGTAGAGGGGCAGGATCACCTCCCTCAACCTGCTGGCAACGCTCTCCCTAATGCAGCCCAGGATACTGCAGGCCACCTTTGCCACAAGGACACACAGGGGGCTTGAGTTCAATTTGGTGTCCACCAGGACTTCCGGCCCCTGTTCTGCAAAGCTCCTTTCCAGAGAGCTGACCCCCAGTCTGTACAGACATCTGGAGTTATTCTTCCTTTTACATTTCCTTGTGTTGAACTTCACGAGGTTCTCTGCCCACACAGCCATCTGGTGTATCAGCCACGCTTTCTAGTTTTCATCCAGCCACTTCATCCAGTTTTCCACTTTCCGGTTCATGACATATGAAGTTTGTATCATCTGCAAACTTGCTGAGGGTGCAGTTCACCCCATTATCTAGGTCAATGATGAAGAAGTCAAACCTCAGGCTCAAACTAAGAGGAAGATTTGAAGACCTCAACCCAAAACTAAACTCAGTGTCCTGTGCACCCACACCCTGTTGGAGTTCAGTCTTACCACACTGAAATGTACTCAAGCATAGAAGGGCCGCACTCTGGAATAGTTTTGACCTTGTTAGTAATGTCACTTCTCAAGCCAGAATTAACACCTAGTTAACACAGAGCAGCTCAGAACAGGAACTGAAACATCCCTAAAAACTGCTTCCAAAGAGGGAACACTTCACCCACGCTGCAATCCCAATTTTTTGCCAAGGTACACTTGCTCTCAAAGGGTGTCGTCACAGTATTTCTAAACCCCTGTCTCTTCTAGGGCAATTATATGCTTTTCTAATGAGTTACTGAAACTCATTATTCACTTTATATTTGATGGTGTCTTGGACAAGCTTCTGCGGTCTAAAGGTAACCAATAACTGCAGAATCTCAATTACCAGCACCAAGTAATGCAGATACTTCCACAAATACACAATCACAAGTAACTAATCTGCCAAAGACAACCTGGTTTGAAGCTTCAAGGACTTAGTGCAAGACACCGTAATTCACACTGCTCTACACATATGACTACAAAGACAGGACAGATACAAGTTCTGATGTAGGGAGCACAAGGTTCCCAAGAAGAATGAGGACAGCTGCTAGTAATCCTAGATCAGATTTCCTCCTGTCCGGGAAATCCTAAATTTAGGAAAGGGAGTAAGCATGCAGTTTTCATTTTGATGCCTCCCAAAATGCAACATTTGTGTGGATAAACTTTTTACACTGAAGCAGTTGTCTTCCATTCCTGCATTTACTCGCAGGCAACAGCACCTGAAAGATAACTGAAAACAGGAGTCTAATACCACTGAAAGCTCTGATGAAGCAATTAGCAAGCAAGAATGCTGTGGCATGGCGATTCAGGACTCATGGTGAAACTCTGTTTTGGCTAATGCAGGCCTGACACGTGAAAGCGGCATCCAGCAAAACTGAAGTCAAAAGATAGAGCCGTTACTTGCAACTATATCAACAAAGATAAACAGAATGGAGAATCTGCTTGCTTGGCCCTTGTAGAAGCTTCGTATTTCTACAGAACAAGAGATCTGAAAACAAAACTATTATCATTGCCAGTTACAAGAATTAATATGAAGCAGTGAAAAAAGTCAGGAAAGCAATGCCTCAATTGCTGCCACAGCCTTGAAGAGTCACGGGCATGAAAAGCAATCTCACAGGTTTTCAATACCTGAAAAATGATCACTTTGATAATCTTTTAACTGTAGATGTGAAAGAAGTCTGTCTTATCCTCAGCGATGCTCAAAGAAAAGTTTACATCTGTATCAACACAGGTGGAGCTTTTCTAAAAGCAGAGATCACCACACAGATTTTGACCAAAAGAGACAAGATACTTCAAATTAAAAAGGCGAAGACGCAATCTATATATGCACATGTGTCTCTGCACAAATCTGAGCACAAAAGTTCTCTCAACTCCAGTAATAATAATACCTCATTGGAAATGATTAAGAGGCCCATGTAACATTTCTGAGAGTGAAACTGCATTCAGTTGCAACTCGTACCCAAATTAAGAGTCCATAAGGAGAGTAAAGAATTTACAATAACACACAACACATGTGTGCCAAGGCAAGGGCTGAAAAAGAAGAGTACAAGCTTAAGGGAGAACAGAATAGGCAAGTATGGAGAGAGAAAGATCAACTTTCCTTCTCCCCATTATTAATTCATGGTTGGAGTCCACCACCAGGTGTACTTTTATTTTATTTATTGCTTTACTTCACTTATTCAATTAGTTTTTACTATTTACTTATTAAACCACATGAAGATACTTCATCCCTGCCTTTTCTTTTGTCCCACAAAAAGAGATGATAAAAACCTATTAAGTTTAAAAAAAAAAAACAAACAAAAGAGCTGCTGGGATAGCTCACAAGACAGGGAAACCTGAGCACGTTCATGGTGTTGCTATGAAAACCCACAAAGCAGCAGCACCCTGTGACAGCAAGTACTTTGCGTGACTTACCAGCAGGCGAGAATACAGAGACCAGTAAAGAGGATGATGGGGATGGGGTAGGAAGCACACAACAGCCCGTGGTTGTAGAACGCCCGCGATATCCTCTCGCGCAGTTTTTCAGTCAGGGTCATCCTCAACTGTCGTCACCTAGTTGCCATCCCGGAATACATCAGGGGGTCAGGCAATTCCAGCATGTGCAACGCTTCAGCAAAGGCACTGTATCCAGCTAGAAGTTGGAAAGAAAGCAAGTTCATGTGAAAAATAAATAAATAAAAGGAAAATAAACATTACCAACTTGTTTTAGAAAGACTTCCAACATTGTACCTCCTCAGAAGAAAAGGGAGAAACAGACACCACACACTGAGCACTTGCTATGAGCCTACAGGCAATCCGATCAAATTATTGGGTTTTGCCTAGGGAAAGGAAGGGCAGAAAACATAAGCAGAGAACAAACACCAGCTGAACAGACAACAGGCACTGCTGCCATGAGCTGCTGGTCAGAGAACACGCAGGAACAGAGCTAGGAACCAAACTGTCTGAAAGGAAGGAAGAAAAGGAGCTTAGCAGTAAAAGAATTAAGCAGTACTCCAAGGAGATGCCAAAATGCCAATTAGAAAAGAAGGACTGAGGCTAGCTGTCAGCAACGTGGTCTTAAGGGAAGTGCTCTTGGACACAGACTGAAGCGCTTTCACTGCTTTAACTATTAGTAACACACTAGTAACAAGAGAAGAGACCAGAATAGGCTTTACAGCTAAGACAATCTAAAGAAAGTTATTTTTGCATGGGGAATGAGGGAGGGAAGCCTAAGTAGCCACAGTTCAGAAGACTAAGCCAGAGCACACTACACAGTAAAATAAACTAACGCAGGTACTTCTTGTCAAAATGTATTTTGATTTGACTCTAAGACTTAGGACCAGGCCATCTACCAAGCGCAAACTGAATTGCAGATGTCAGAAGCGGACAACTTAAACTTGCAATTTGATTTGCAAAGTATAAAAATATGCAATACATAAAGCCCTTAGAAAAGGTTAAGATAATACATTAAAACAAAGCACAAAACAAATTTCTAGGAAAGATGGAGCAGAGGAAACCTACCCTTTTTTTTTTTTTTTAAATCTCAGGCTAAACGCAAAGCATGTGGTTCACAGCAATGTTCTGTGAAGTAAAAAGCTTGAATGCAAGACAGATTTTTTTCATACAGTTCAAAGCTATGATCATCCAAGATTTTTATATTTTAATCTGAGAGGAAATAAATACATTTTTCCTGGCTTCTCCAGAATAAGACTGGGACAACAATAAGAGACCCAAAGCATATGAAATAAACCATTTTGTCCACAGGAAAATGCCATTAATGGTTGTGCCAGAGAATTCAATACAAGACCTAAACCCAGGCTACCCATTAAAACCAGCTGGTCACTTGACATTTTGAACAATTCACCTTTACCATCTTGAATGTAAAGAATAATAGAGCAAAAGGTCTGATGGGTTCACACAGGCAAGAAATCCATCAAGGGTTTTTATACCAGGTGCTGTCTGGTTTTATATTCTTTCCTAAGCACCCACTTTCAACTGTATGGAATAGAACACATGAGGGAAGACAAACCCTAAGTACAACCATCATGCTTTTAATTTCAGATTAAATTCTATTTAATGCCCACAGGACTATTTTACAATGATCTACCTATTTTCTTCCTACCAGTAATGCAACTAAAAATAATCAGATTTTGAGCAACAGAAGCACCAATACATTGGCCTAATGACCAAGCGGAAAACCTGGATAAATATTTTTGCTCATACCTTTTAGCAAGGCACTGTATCTTTCCATAAGAATCAATATCAACTTTCTTAGTCATAGACAATTTCAGTTTGCCTGCAGTCCAGCACCAGCATGAACGTGCCAGGATTTGGGGAGAGGGGAGGGATGAGAAGTGTGCTCTTGCTGCCTGGAGACCTTGCAATGCAAGGGGTAAGGCCAACAAGCTAGCCAAAACACTACATACGTGGCATTCATGCAGAACAGAAAGGTTTTGTCTTATAGTCACACAGAGAACCTAAAATATGGTACCATGCAAAGGAACAGATACATGGTGTATAAGAATACATTTAGAAGTTGTAGAGATTACATCAGAAAAAGCTTGGGTTTTAACCTTTAGGCTGTTTTGGTCCAGTGGCAAATATGACCTGTTCAAATCAACTCCAAGGCAAATGTTAAAAACAAACAAACAAAACTAAAAAATTGTTTTTAAAGGTGCACTGAAATCACCAGAAACATGGACTTTCTATTCTGGGTCTCAGGAGTGAGTAGAAAAATAGATTTTATTTTAAAATTTGAGTGACCAAGCCCTCTTCCAGAGCTGTTCATAGAATGGGAAATAATGCAGAAACTTCCTGCGTACACAAGCCTACTACTTAGAACAGACCATTGAAAACAATAATCAAAAAATACGTTTTGAATATATGGCAGTAACTGAACTGAAAATCCACAATCTGTGTTAGCAGAATTGGAAAGGAAGTTGCAAACAAGTATATTGGAACCAAAACATTCAGGGCTTCATCTCACTGGTGATTTTTCTCAGCATGAGTCTTGCTAGAGCTAGAGCATGTTATATTGGGGCTCACACAGACAGATCGTATTCCTAATCTAAGGGCAGAAGACAAAAAGCAAACATGAAATAATCCTTAAAAGCAAACCCACACTGAGCACTGGTTTTCAGCACCCAGACTCCATGGCTGTCCCATCGCAACAGAAGATCTGATCCCTTGTGACAGGGTGCAAACTAACCTGATTGCCCAACCTAAGCAAGCAGAGAAGGGAAAAAATGAATATGCTTCATATCACCCCCATTTACATCAGTAATAAAGTTTGAATGCTGCAAGTGCAAGAATTGGAATTATGAGAAAAGCTTCAAGCACTAACCAGTCACAGAAGGGGGAGGGAGGGGGCAAAACCCCCCCAGGTTTAGACTACTTAAAAATTCAAGCAGATACACATAACATACACAACATAAAGCGTAGGTCAAACGTGAAGAAAAATTCTCATCCCCAAGAGACAGCATCCGCGTGGCAGCATTAGAACAAGGAAGGCTTAGATGTACACTGTGCTGGCAAAGCTGGGCCACTGCTGCTTCCCCTGCTGCCTGCTATGGGCAGCTGATCTTTGGCCTGGGCCAGACCTTGAGAGCCAGCTTCCTCACACGCTGGGCAAATGCCACCCTGGCTTCATTCCCACCGTTCAAGTACATGGCATTTGATTCCCCACCTTTACCTTAAAGTGCAGCTAAGCCATCATTTCTGATGCATGCAGATCTCTAGAGCAAAAGCCCCTCCCTGTAACTAAGCGGTGACCTGGGTGTCCACAAAAACCTGGGTGTTGCAGCCTGGAGAGAAATGACTGAGCAGATCTGATCTTGCTGTAGGGCTGGGTGTCAGGATTGGACCATCCCTTCTGATCCCTGTTCTATGAGTAACTTGGGAAAAACACAGATATTCTACTTCTGTGGCAGAAATATGTCATGACAGGCTCTTTGACCAGCCTCACCTTCTAACAGCAATTTTGGTTATTAGCATTGCATTGGGAACAGTTTCTACTAATTGCAAAAGAGGAAAACTTCGTATTTACTTGCTTCACCTGATGTGAAATATCAGCATTCATTAAGAAGAAAACATTAAGCATTCCAAAGCTAATATTTGCTTATTAGTTTTTTGGGGGTTGCATATTAAATTCTGAAATCTTTATTAACTTTATGCTACAACAGTGCTCATAAAAGTTTAAAGCAGGAACTGTTCCTATTCAAAGTCATTTTTTGCAAACAAATATTAGCAAACTCAAAATAAACACTCTGATTTTAGGACAACCGTGAAAGGAGAACGCATTCAGAGTATTTCTTTCCTTTTGCATGACTGCAAATCCAAGACAAAGTTTGACTGGAAACAAGAGGACATCAGGATGTTTCCTTAACCTTGCAACACAGTATGTTGCATTTCTGGTTGACTTCAGGTACAAGAGACAGATATACAATGAAGTTCAGAGATAGATCATAGGAAACAAAAGCAAACAGCAGGCTTGGAAGAGCAAGGTTTGGCTTTTAAAGTCTCTCCATTTCCAAACTAAGCTACACATTAAGCAATTGCTTCAGCTCTCTAGTCCCTTCTCCCATTTACAGAAGCGTAAAACATTATTATTTCCAGGATCACACAAATTCAGCTATACACGAGTGTGATTTCAGTTAAGATGCCTTCCCCACACAGACACATCCAATTCCAACATTTCATGTAGCCGCAGCACCTCCCACAGTAACTATTACCCGGGGGTCGGCCGGAGCAGGGGTGGGCTGGGGGAGCTAGGTTTGGGGGCCTATGGGGGGAGCATAGGTCCGGGAAGGACACCCTGCACCGAGGTTACTCATCCATGCCTCGAGAAACAGATTTTTCAGTGCAGCCTTGCAAATGTTTCATGAGATGCAACACAATGCTAAGGCCACAAATTTGTCACAAACTAAAAATTCAGTGCTGCAGACAGAAAACAGAATTCAGATTATAACAAATTCACAACACCTGCATACCTGCAGAAGAGTGAATTAATCTACCTTGTAAACAGAATCTTTTCCCCCATTCTTGTGTTACACAGAGGACAAAAAGCAATTGCTGAAACAATCCGATTGCCATAGTCTAATTGGTAATTTGCTGCACACCACAGCAGATTATATTGTATAAAGGACTAAGCATACTTTACAATCAGGGTGCTACAGGCACGCACACATACCACAGCTCAGACATGCAGGCATACCACAGCTCAGCTGGTAGGAAGGTCCTGAACCAAATCCTGAAAATCTTGATAGTCTGTGACTAGTTGATGTGGTAGCACAAGCCAGGTGAAGAGGAGACACCAGAGCTAGCATCCTCCACTGCCACCCAGCGTCCCTTGCTCTTCTGCCCACAGGAGCTGTTCTGCTAACTCCTCCAGGGAGAGTTTTCAGACAGCCTGGCTGTTACACCATGCAGGTCAGAAAACCACAGTGCTTGTCAGCTGGGACGCTGTTTTCCTCTGAAGCCCCTTCCCTCACCCACAGACAGGAAGGAAACTATGACTAAAAACTGAATTTTTTTCTGACACAATGTCATACACCACATCTTTGTACTTTTTTTGGGTGTACTACACCCTCTGACACACACACACGCACACTTGCAGATGAGTTTCTCAAGTAGCAAAAAACTCCTCTCATACATAATGCTGCAACTCTGGAAGAAGGGCTTCTACCATCTCATCAAGAGAAAGCACAATCATTTATTTGGTATTCATTCACAACGCAAGACAGGCAGAGAAAATATTAAATGCCCACAAACACTCTTAGAGCCCCAAGGCCACCTTTTGCCAAGCTGATCCTTATGCTGATTAGAAAGTGTGTTATGTTATATACCACTTCATATACTCCATGCTGACTGCTGTCATAAGACAAAGCAACTTTTCAGCCGGAATTAAGCACCAGCATCGACACATAAGAGCACTGCATCATGCCACCTGCTCCCTGCCGCTGCCTCAGCATACGCCAGCACAGCAGTTCGTCATCCAAACCCCTCATAAAAACCAATTCTGGCTCACTGTAACTTCTCGCTACTTAACAGTATGTCAGGCTCTTCTATTTCCCACCTGTCCGAGAGCTGAACAGATGATTCACTTTCTACTTCCAAAGCTTTTCTCTAATGAGGAGCTTGTGGCGGCCAACTCTGCACCAGGTAATGAAGCTGCACTGAAGCTGAACCCAGACAACTTCGCAGGCATGGCAGCACGGCAGAGGCTGGCAGGGACCTCCGGAGATCATCCAGGGTGACCTGGGGCAGGTTGGTCAGGGCCATACCCAGTCAGGTTTTGAGTATCTCCACCGATGGAGACTCCACAGCCTCTCTGCAACTGGTTCCAGTGTTTAACCACAGGAAAAGAGCAGATGCCAAAGTGTTCTCCAGAGGTTAGTCTCCCAGCATGTTGTACAAAGCCTCTACACAGAAAGACTTGCACTGCTGCTTCACACATGCAGCACTGTTCATTAAGCACACATCTAATCAGTCTTAACACAACACTTTTGGTAGCCCACTATATGGTTCTACGAGCTTCACTACGTTTAAGAGATATAGTGCAAGATCTCTACGTACATACAGCAGCCTTCCCCTCCCCACCTGTACCAGCACATGAGGTTTGCAACACTCAGACACAGAACCAGAACAGCCTCTTAACATTTCCTTACTAAATGAGTGTATGACCAAGAGAGTCCAAACCACAGTAATACTGAAATGTGCCTCAAATGCAAGAAGAAAGAGGTGGCTATTCCATAGTATTATGCTCTAGTTTGCTGGCTCTACTGCGAATTCTGACAAAAACCAAGACCGACCAGCAAAGGAAGAAATGTAGAATTTCTTGCAGGAAAAATAAACTCCAACTAACAGATGCTGAACAATACTACTTTTCCCAAGACAAAAGCTTTTATCTCACTTAACAATAGCTACATGCTCCAAATTCTTTACATTTCTGCCTGAAAGCATTTTACAGCCTTCACAGAAAGCCTCCCTTTACCACTGAAGTGCAGGAAAATGCCGCTAATAGCAGCAGCTCAGACAACATGAGCCCACTGTATGCTTAGAGGCAAAATTACCGAATGTATGAAAACTTCTCCCTTTATAATAAACAGTAACCTGTTTTTTTAAAGTATGTTCAGCATCAGTTTTCCATAAAACGTTCTTGAATCAGGCCTTAGCGTTAGATGTCATAAAAACATATGACTGAGCTAGTGAAGAGTGGAGGCGGGGGGAGAAGGGAAAAAAAGAAGGAAAAAAATATCACTGTTCTGTAGTAATTTTTCTTGCACTTCAATACATAAAATACTTTGCTCCACCTTGTTGCCTATAGCAAAGTCCTATACCTAAACTTTCAACATGAATTTTAACATTTAAAACACCAAGCTTGGTAAAGTAGGAACAAACCCAACATGGTCTTCCTGTCCCCCCAAACCCCTACCACCAGCCACAGCATCCCCCCTGGGACCTAACATGTCAAATGCATGACCTGTCTCTCTGACATACCTGTTCTTTAGGAGGGGAAAAGCACATCACATTACTGTAGCAGGCCCAGATCAGATGCAGAATTTCAGAAGCTTTCCTGCCAAGGCTGTGTATCTGGGGAAGGACAGGGGAGGAATGAAGGGGAAAGAAGAAAGAGTTTACTAAAAATTAGGATTTATAAAGGTCACTCAAGTCACTCTCTGCTGTTGCCAACAGAGCAGATCAATTTGACTGCTGTTCTCTCAGCACCTGAGGGCAAGGCGGGCGTATGGACCATTAGCAATAATTCACCCTCCCAATGCTGCAGTCATCTGCCACGTATCCATCAATCCAACACAGGCTCCCAGGAGACAGCAGAATCAGAGTAGCAACCTTCTGCCTTCAAAGTTATCACAAAACAAGTGGAAACAGCAGGATCGATGCTGCTAGAGACAAAACTAGCCCAACTACTTTGAATTTGTACTGTCAAATGAGAAAATTTTTGATCTGGGCTCCAGTTGAGATCTTGAGCCACAGAACAGAGGGTCCATAGGGGATAATATCATATCCCTGTGCCACCTCCTCCATGTGGCAGCACTTCCGCAGCCTATGGAGATATATTCACACACACACGTATACCTACAGGACACAGAAAGCAGAAAAGCAACAGTGATTGCCAACACCGAGTCTACTGTCTGATTCACAGTCTCCACTCGACCTGCAAATGTCTCTGACCTCTTTTCAGTCCTCACTACAGCTATGATTTCATGACAATGCCAGAAAATCAGCACCACAAACCCCCTGAAAACAAGTGAAATCAAAGAGTTTCCCGGCAGATGCAGAAAACAGCCCAATGTTAGATCACTCACACACCAGCAAAGAAAAAAGCAATTTTCTTGCCCTTTGTTGGACTGTAGAGATGCTTCATATCCTCAAGATGCTAGAAGCTATCACCACTGTGATCCCCTCAGGAAAACGACAGGTGTCAGCTGCTGCAGGAGCTCTCACATCCCAGCACCAGTAAAAGGGAGAAGGGGAAGGAAGAGAGGAACAGCCCTCAGGAACCCAATTCTCCCACTCCCCAAGTCTGACTGACCCAGTGTGGATTCTCCTCCAGTGAGGGCCAGGAATGAAGCATTCTTCTGAAGACTTCAGAGGTGGGAAAACAAGAAATATGCTCAAAACACTAACCTCCCTTCACAGAAATGCTACACAATCAGCTCTAACCCCAAGTTCCTATTCTCCACTTGCATTCCCATGGGAAGAATAATGGGCTTTGTGCTGTGAAAGGACACAGAGGTCACGAGGGAACAGAATGCTTCCTATGGGAAAATCATGACCAGTGTACTAACCTCCTGGAGACTGGTGTCTGGAATGGGTTAATCCTGACACTGCTCTTTCAGAAACAAGGCTCCAGAACAGCCTGTATGTTCTCAGTTGAGTATACTTCATAGAGGGGTACTTTTCACATTCAAAAAGTAGAAACTCTTCAATAAATTAGATTTCAGGCTGCATTCCCCCATTCCAGTTATATGGCCAAAACAGTATTTAAAGTCTGAACAGTTTTTGAACCGAATTTCAATACACAAACAGTGCACCTAACCAGGCACATGCTCAGCGCAAATCTCACCTTCCTCTGGTCAGAATGTGGTCAGAAACAAGCTAGTTTTGACAGGAACTGACCCTCTGAGTTCTCAATATAATAGTATAACATTGCATTGCGAGGATCAAACATCTCCAACATACCCTTCCCTTCTCATTTATACTTCTCTGAAGACACCTCAAAGCTGTTCGCACCGGTCTAACGTTTGGACCATGTGCTCTAAACTTGCTTGGCAACTCATTTCCCTCAGTCAACTAAAAAAAATAAACCACCAAAACCAAATAAAAGCATGCTTGCCAGGAACTTAAGAGGTTTAAGGATCAAAGATTTACGCACATCTTGACAAAAAATTCTATACAAATTAACAGTAGCCACTCACTTGATTCTCACCTTTTTGCCCATTTTCTTCCCCCAAGAATATTCATTTATGTTTTAAGAGTTTAAAAATCCAGAAGCTATCTGAAATAGACCCCATTTTACAAGTGGTATTTCACTCATTTTACAAACTTTTAATCATATCTTGAAATGCTTAAGTAGCAACAACAGAGAAACACTGCCACAAAGATTCAGAAAGAAAGCACCTAAATAATCTTAACATCCCAGACAATATATTATCTGCTACCAAAGAAAGGACTGGCATTCAAAATAAGTTTCCAAAACTATTTTCAGGACATCTTCTGCACTTTCATGCCAAAAGAGAAGAACCTGAGCTAACCTCCTGCTTAAGAGTAGCAATTCATTGAACACAGTTTCTGTCAAATGTCCTTTCTGGCTTCCTAAAATACTTCTGACAACATTGGTGTGAATGAAGTGATAGGATGTTCCACGTGAAGAACTGTAAAACACAGAAGTTTGGGGTATGTAACAAAAATAGAAAGTATCCAAATTTAGAAAAAAACAAGTTTACTACTCTTTTTGCATCCAGCCAAAGGAACCTTACTCACCTATTAAGTATACTGACAGCTTACCAAACACAAGAAAACATCTCCCAATCTCTTCTTCCTGACCACAGAGTTCTTGCCCAACCTAGTTCTTGTTAGCAATGATCAGGTCTCCACTGTCAATTTACTACACAGAAAGAAACATGATCATATGAGACAGCTTCTCCCTTAAAATATGGGCTTAGCCTGTTTTAGTACCATCTATTACAATTTCATAAATATTATTAGTATATACCTGGGACAGGGCAAGTGATGGAGATACATGGTAGCAAACCTGCAAAATTAGTTAGGACAGGTTAATCTAGAGAAGAAAAGATGCAGGATATACACGATAGAGGGAATCCCCAAATTTAGTTTCCAATTTTGGCACTAAGCTGCTGAGCAGCTTTTGGACAATGGCTTGTCCCTTCTAGACTCATTTCTCCCTAGTCTGTAGAAGGAAAGAAAATTATACCAATTCCATTTAAAAATACTGTGAAATATAAAGCTAAGAATCACAACAAAAGCTGCTACTGTAAATATTAGGAAGCTATGCATCAAACTCTTACTTTCTTCACAGTTTCACCAGAACCTGCTCTTCTAATGAGCATGCCAAGCAGCGTGTCAATTCTCAGCCAGATAAAGTCTGTAAGCCCTCCAGAAAGCAGTTGCTTTGTTTGTCAGTGAACCATTCAGAGGATTTCTAGCTAAGGTGGATTTTTCCCACAATACCAATCTATCACCTGCAACTGAATTTTAAAAGTACAACCACAATGTTATATTTTTTCCAGGCCTTAGGCAACTGAGTAGTAAACTCCTACTCTAATGAGATAAAGAGGCAAGAGAGACCAATCAGATTGCAGTGTTTGGCTTTTAATTTAATTCTTGAATTTTTTACTATAGAAAATAGACATTTACTTAGATAAATAGAATAGAATTCCACAGGTATAACACTATAATCCAAAAACTACCAGGAGTTTTGGAAAGGATATGAACTCTCAAATGCCATCCAATACACAAACTTTAAACAACGGTAGTCAGAATGTCTTTCGAAAAAGACTTTTTCAAGCGCCTCATAAACCTCCTCCACCATCGATTAGCAATGACTGTACTGACCTGTAAAGTGGCAATTCCTTCATTTTATCAAAAGAGTTACTGAGTTTGGAACTTGCCGTCCAACACATTTTACACTGAACTTCCCTGTCAATAAGATCAACACCAACACCAATTCTTTATTATTCAGTCCACTAAAGGTTCTTCCAGTGTTATTTTTGCTGTATGGTTAGTTCTGTAGCTAGTACCTTGTCAGCCAAGCTCAGCTCAGGTGGTGTGGCTTTAGTACACTTCTCCCTGTTGGTATCATCATGGCAGGGCTTACAGAACCAGGCTGTAGCGTAATTCCTTAAAAGGTTCAACAGAAATAAAAAGAACAAATGTTTGAGCTATTATCTGGTTAGAGAGCATTAGGTCTGATTTCCTTCATGTGTGGCACCACCTCAAGGGGACCAGACCTAAGCAGTACCTGAATTAACTCTATATTTAAAACTCCCAACAAGCAGAGCTGAAGACGTGTCCAAATGATGAAAATACAGAGAGAGGTTCCTGCACACTATGTATGAAAACATTATACATCAGGTCAAAAAGAAGTCTGAGGAACTACTGGGAAGAGTCATAAGAACTAATAATAAATGCTAGTTCAGATACCATGAGCAGCTAGTCCTCTGGAGCGTCTGTAGGGCCAAGAGATGATCAGGATATAAAGGGAGAACGCAGAGAGAACAGAAAACCATAGAAGAAAAGCTAAATAAAACTTGAGTTTATCTTCAGAGAGGAGAAGTTATGAGGCAGAGGGGGGCAGGGAGCTTTCATGCTGAAATCCTGTTAGGAGGGACACCAGGCTCTATCACAGACTGGTGTGTCAATGAAGGGGTTACAGAATGAGACGCTACACCAGCCAGGGTACTGGACCAGAGGGTATTATTGCAAGAGACCCAGAGGAACTCCAACACCAAACAGCTGAAGGAACACGTAACCTTTTGTGCTGATGCAGTTGCTGAAAGGTGGGAAGTATTCTTCCTACTTTTACTAGGGAGTATCTGGGAAACTACAGATCACTAAGGCAGATGTTCTAAAGAAATCAGTAGAAAATAGCAAACAGAATTGTTTGATGGAAGGAGAGTTACCACACATTGAGGAAGAGTCAGCTTCACAAATCTGTTGGACTGACTCCTCCAGAGGAATAAACAAGCACATAGATCAGAGATCCAATTTAGAAAGTCAACCTAGACTACTAAAAATGCGTTCAAGAAAACTCCTTAGGGGGGGACTTCTAAAAAACTAAGCTGTCATGCAATAAAGGGGGAGGGCCTTCATATACATAGAAGTTGATTATAAGAGAGCTTAAAAGAGGATCATAACAAATGTCTGATCCTTTTAATAGAGGGACATAATCAGACAGTCCCATAGGAAACTGTGCTGTTTGACGTATTCACAATTTCCCTGGAAAAAAAGTACAGTCTTGATATAAGTAACACTTTCAGTCGTCTGTTATTATTCATGACGGCAAAGATCAGGCCAACTGGAGAGTTGGCAGAAATAACTCCACACCAAGTGACCGGGCAACAAAATGAGAGATTAAGTTCAATGCCAATGAACAGTATGTGAGGCATACAAGGAAAATAACATTACATACATAGGAATGCATTCTCCAATGGCTATTGCCACTCACGAACAAGATCCTGGGGTCCTAATTGTTAATTCTCTCAAAACGTGAACTCAAAAAAATCAAGTTGTGTATTAGGAATTGTTAAGAATGGAATGGAGAACAAATAGAAATAATTACATTAATATGTAAATCTGTGCTATGCACACACTAAGCACTATACACAGTTCTGGTCATTCTTCCTCCTCATCTCAAAAAGAACACGCAGGAGAATTAGAAAAGGTACAGAGAAGTTCAACAAAGGCGACCAAAGATAAGAAGCAGCTTCCATAAAACAAAAAAGTATGGGAAGACTTTTTAATCTGGGAAAGATTTTATCAGCAAATGGATACAACGGACTTCTCTAACAGAGATGATCTGAGGAAACCGAACAGGGGAGGGCTGCCTCTTTCATTACAGGAATAATTCAGCATCAAACAAAACTATGAAGTGGCAGCTCAAAATAAACACACAGTTAAGCTGTGGAAATCTTTACCCCAGGACATTGTCTATGTCACAGGGGTTAAAAAAGCAAGCAGACAAATTTTTGGAAGAGCGAGCCGTAAAGCACTATTCAGCACAAAGCCAAGACATTCCTCTCGCTCGAGAAGCCCCTCGGCCACAAGCCACTTCTCCCAAACACCGCACTGCCTGCCAGTATCCAACATATTTGTCTTGTTTGGACACTTCCCCTGTACTAAATACTGTCCACACTCAGAAACCAGATACTAACCTAAACAGACCGTTAGTCTGACCCAGCAGCCATCCTTATGCAATGCATCTCACGTGATCACTTTTGGAATAATCCGCTTCTTTTTGTTTATCGACGTAGCTGCTTTACAACAAATGGCTAGGGAATCACCTTCTCCTAAAAATACCAAAAGACTGATGCAACACCCACATGCAGTTACAGATCGGAGCTTTACCATTAAATCCACCTCTCACTTCAACAAGAGCCTGCTGGCCTGTTGCAGTATGCCCCAACTCAGTGGCCAGGCACAAACACTGAGGAATTTGATCAACTTTTCACTCTCTGGCTGCTCAGGAAGTTCCTGACTCCAGAAATTAACTCCAGGATACAAATAGTAACCAACAAAGAGCACCTTTGATCTTTTTTAGGATATACCTTGTCTATATGAATGCACTGATCAGGCATCTTACAGTCACATTTTAAAATTTCTGAAGCATGGAGAAAATTCATTTCCATGAAAACAATACAGACTCCAAGTGTTCAGTAGGTGTTATTTACCTTCTTGTAGGTCTTAATCAAGCTCCATCGCTGCAATACTAAGTAGCTGTGCCTACATTTGTACTTCCTCCTGAAACACAACGTCATCCGCTTAGCTCTTTCTTTTACAATCACTGCAGCCTGCCTATCATTGCAGCTCTTTATGCAAGACTTCTGAGAGGAGTACACAAACAGCTCACCCAGCACGGACCTGCAATACACTTGTCTTTCTACTACGGCTACTGTTTCTACTAATACCATTTTCTAAACTTCTCTGCAAGATTAAGTTTAACACCTTAGCCCATGCCTCTAGTTTGTGGTATGAAATATGTAGAATGCTTTTGGATGTCATTCATGAAGTGGTAACTTTGTCAGATCCATGCTCAGTGCCATTTCTGAAGTTTCCAAGTACTACATATATTATGGACTAGCCATAAAGAGTCAAAACCTCCCCAAAGCAGCCCTCACACCTCACTGAAGCATGCAAATTGAAAAAAAATCAAGGTAAACATTTCCACATAACCATGACAGCTTTCTGTGAAGCACACAATGCCAGACATGCACTTTTGCACTGCAGGACACAATCTTTATCTTCCAGTTCACGTGCCTCATGCCTCATTCTGTCTGCAGTGAAAGGCACTAACTGCAAGGCAAGCTGCCCTTCGCCTACTCTGTTCATCCTGCCCCAGTGCTCACCCAGTCATGGTCAGAAACCCGCAGCACAGCCAGCACAGAACAAACCTCTTTAGTAATTACAGCTCACGCGTGAGAGAAAACGAGGCTAGAAGGGATTTTGAAGGCTCTAATTCACGCACCTCACTCAGAGCACTACGATTTATGCTCAAATTAATCCCAACAGATGTTTATCCATCTTCTTCTTAAGCATTTAGTGGGAGACTCTACAGCCACCTCAAGCAATGTGCTCCAGTACTAAGCTTTAGACAGTTTTTTTAACGTTTTAACTGTGTCCCTCCCTGCTGTTTAAACCGCTCCTTCTGTGTTGTTCTCAGTGGGCAGGGAGAACAGGACAGCCTCAGCAGCAATACTTGCAAGAGTAAATTCCTTGAGTCTTCCCCAGTCTTCTCAGGGCACACAACTTCCCCTGATTGTGCTTTCCAGATAGACTGCTCTGCTTCATAGTCTCTTCACTTGGTTCATGTCACTTTTCCAGTGTCATACCAAAACCAGGTCACGGGGTGTCCCAACAAAGCCTTACCGGCACTGGGTGGAACGGAAGGATTACATCATAACCTGCAGTTTATTCTCCGGTTTACATACTCAAACAAAACTTTTGCCTCCCCTCCCTCCTTTCCCCACAGGAGATCACTGGTCACCAGTACAGGTGAAAGGTTCCTTTAATTATGGATTATACCTAATCAATTATTCTAATGCCTGCAGCTGGCTATTTTTGCTTGATTACAAAACCTTACTGCTGTCCTCATTGACCTGTAGCCAATTTTCAGGCAACATTTAAGTCACCAAATCCACCTCTCAATTTTTAATCCTGTCATATAGTGTACTTGTAGTATGCTTCCCTGCTTTATGCCATTTACAACTTCAATATGCATAGTCTGTTCTACTACTGAAGTCATGAATGAAAACCCATAGCCCCCACAGTAACCTTCTCAAAACAGCCTTCCATTTTAACAAGATCTTTGCTAGTACTCCAAGTATGTTTATTTAACAACATTTGTATCCATCATACAGCACCTTCTTAGGGTTGGTTTTTGTGGTATTTTTTTAAGTCTTACCTACTTGAGAATCTTATTAGGACAAAAATCAAAACCTTACTGAATTCAAGATATACGGAAGCTTTTGTTTCTGCAGCCAGAAACAGACCTGACATCTTTGACATCTTATCCTAGATAGAAGTAAACTCACTTTGCCAAGGAAGTACCTGTGGCAAACCAGCACTGGCTGTTACATGCTCCCCATAATCTTTCAGGTGCTTACAAATCATTTGACTACTTGCTGCAGGATTTTAAGATGACTACAACTCCCCATTCTCTTCTTCCCACTCTTTCACCTACACAAACTGCTCGCTCCTCTCTAGTCTTTCAAAACATCACCTATTTTCCATTGCTTAAAAAACGCCTACTAAAGCTTTTAAGTTTTGGGGGTTTTTTAGTTTGTACTTTAGGTACACAGACGAAAATATCTCACTTAAATGACTGCTTGCAAACCTGCTCTTTCTTTTTTCTAGTCTGTCACTAGCATTAGTTGCTCATCAGCTGACTTTGGTCTTCAGTAAGAGTCAAAAGATATTGAACACTTCAGCTTCAGTGACACTGGACAGTAAGTTCTCCTCTATGTTCTTTCCTCCACCATCTTCTTACTATTCAGACATCCACAGAATAATTTTTGTATCCCTTGATGGCCTCTGATAGTCAGGTTTGATTTCTACCTTAATCCTTCTTACGTGGTCTTGCCACTCTTCAAACGAAGAACAGGAACAGCTCTGGGTTTGAATAACCCACATATTGCAGGCATGATGAAAGCAATATTTGCAATTAGTACTTTAATAATATGATTTCTACCTAGCTCCAGCACTGCTTTTTTGAAACAAAAGTATTGGGTCATTTGCCTCCTAGAAGAAAATTCCCCCCCAAAGAAAACACGGAAATAGCTTTGAGTAAGCCACTCTCTCACATTAAAAAGACACCTCTATAACAAAGTCCAGCTATCACTGGCAGAAGTTTCCTGACTAACTGCAATTAGAGTTGGATCAAATGAAGTTTATGTGTTAAGCACTATCATTTTCCTGAAAAATATATTGTGGAAACATCCAAAACAATAGTCTCCCCATTTCAGAAGGAGGACTTGGTTTCTGTAGTACCAGTTGGGTACCTTCTGACAGCTGTCAACAGAAGAGTTTCCGAAACTTCTGGGTTTGGCAGAAAAACAGAAGTCTACCTTTGGCTCTCTGGGGAAATGCACTTCCTGTTCCACACAGACCCTCTCTACGTCTCCTGAATGTTAGAGCTTCAGTGGTATTTTCACTGTGAACTCTTGAACACTGGAAGTTTTGGCTGTGTCCATCATCTAATTGACAGGGATCCTCTCACAGGCAGGATGCTGACACTGACAAAAACAAGGGAGACAATGAACACCATTCTGACCACTTAGTCCATGAAACAGAAAGCAAAAGTTAAGACATAAACTGCAGTTTGTATTTCCCTGCATTGTTCCCTCAAAAAAAAAAAAAAAAAAACAAAACACCAAGCCTTTAATCAGAACACTTTTCATGACAAAAAAGTAAGTCTGCACTTTAAGATCTTCCAGGATTGAAAAGCACCCTCAGAAGGCACAAGGGAACGCAAGCATCGGTAAGGTGACTCACTTGCATGGGATTGATTTTCAGCAGGTTCTAGGTTACAGAAGTAACATTTGGCAAGCCTGAATAAGCAAACTACCAGGACTCTCAACTGGATGTAAGGGAGCTTTTGTCATCTCTAGCATCATGCAGAACTAAATATTTTTCTTTCTAATAACCACCAATTAGAAACCCAGGATTAGCAAATCACTAAGCTCTTTCCTCCCGACAGTGAAACAATCCCAAAACTACTGTTAGACAACAAGTCTGAAAATCTGACTTGGACATTGTCTTTTGAAAACAAACCAACTATTATTCCCATGGCATCTTTATCACAATGGTCCATACAAGATTAATTCAATTTTTACCAAAGAAATGCAACCCTCCTCCTCTCCTCATTCACCACTGCTCTCTCATTGCAGCTGAAACTCACTCTTTTACTGGCAGAAGCCTTAGAATTTTATTTTCTTCCCAAGGGAACCCAGTTACACCGAAAGGACAGCAGCCATTCTGAAACACTGGGACTGTGTCTTCATCTGAGGACACAAATTAAAAGATTGTCTTGAAGACAACCACCTTTAAGTCCCTGTTTCTCCACCTTCTTTTTGATATTTTCATTGTGAGAAGTAATAGCTTACAGACATTGAAACAGAAGGCTGCACTACCACAGAACCACCTAGAGTTCCTTAAGACTTTTCCTTCTCACTCTTTAACGCACTGTACAAGTTTCAAAGGAATTATAACACAAGGTATTACAGCTAAGGAATGCTTCTAAAGCTCAGCCTACATCTACCTTCCAGTCCTGTTTTATACTCAAGACTGAGTTCCTCAGGCCAAGCGCCATCGGTTCCTCCTTGCCTGTACAGCACCCGGCACAGAGGAGCGTGCTCCCCATCAGCAGGGCTCCGTGCTGCCACAGCATGCTGTAGGAAATCTTTTGTAAAATGGGAGAAAGCTGCCTGAAGCTCCCTGGACGGACAGTCAAGGGAGGTCTGTCAGTTCCACGAGTGAGGCACAGAAAATCAGCCGCAGCAAGAATAGGAAGGAGGATTCCCAGATCACAACATCTGCTGAAATTGCTGTACTGCTGCTATTCCCCTTCCACTCATTACCTACTACATTCCACTATAGACAGGTAAAACTATTTTTGTTCATCAAGCTGTACCTATTCTATTTTTTTAAACTCTTTGCTCATCAGAGAGGGGAAAAAAAACCCCAACTTTTCTATGCATAATTATATGAACTCTGATGACAAACAGGCCTAGCAACCCACTGAAATAAAGTAACATTGAATAACTCAACAGCTGTCTTCAGAGAGAGCTTGACAAATTCATTCATCACTGAGATTTTGACACTTAAAAAACTATTTTAATGCTCCTGAGAGAAAAGCTGATTCTTCTTTGCTCTTTTATGATGTTATATTTGAATCACGTTTGGAAAAAATAAACAGCATTCTACCGAGTTAAGCTTTATAATTGAAAATACTGAGCAGAATTGTTTTGGTGGAAGGACTCGGTGGCTAACAGCACAGCTCTTGACGTGTCATACATTCAATGAAAATCCCAGGGTGTTTTCCTTTCTTCTGAATTCAAGTCAGCTAATCTCCTTTCTGCATTACACAACAGCTCATGTAATCCTAAATTTATCACACTAGTATGCTGTCTTAACAGTTCTAGGTTTCACAAAGAGTGAGATCATGCCTCATCTTTGTCCCTTTCATGAAAGGAAACTTAATTTGTCTTTCAACAATCCTGAAAAATAAGCAGACGTTGCATCCAGGAAATTTCGGCATTAAGGCAGTAGTCCTTTCCTCGGGATTCTCCCAAATACAAACCCACAGCTACACCACTTCAGGATTCATATAGCTCCTCTGCTTGCTCATTATTTCTAGAAAATAATCTAGAAATGCTCACCCGCGCTCATACAAGGAAGGCGATTCCTAAGTACTGACCAAACTCCAAAGACAAGGGCGATTACCCAGAGTGAAAGATATTTGCAGCACCGTGCCATCATCACACAGCTAAGTCCCCATAAAATCAAAGAAGCAGAATAGTTGTGGTTCTGAAGAGGTCAGTAACTACCTACCGGTGTGCCAAGCAAACCTAGCAGAGCATCTTACTCCACATTTCAGTCATTCCCTTTACAGGCTGTTGTTTGCTTCTTTTCTACAAAGCACGTTCTCCTGATTCGGCAGCAGAGATGATTAACTCTTTCAACTCACCCTCCTTACTGATTTAGTCCCATCCCATCCCACCACCTTTGACCAGCCCCACCAAAACCTTCTACATCCCCCTTTCAGACACAGCAATACCTCAGGCTGATGACTCCCAGTTTCCTGAGCAGTAAACGCACTCTGTTTTGATCTCAATTCCTTCCGAGTCCTCCTGCAGGCAGAGCAGTCGCTACTCCAGGCCCTCAGCAGATCCTCTGCACAAGTACCAGTACCCAACTAATCTTCCCTCCCTTCCCACAAACACCACTTGCTTCTTCATCCTCAGCTGCCAAGCGGGTAGGGTGGTCCCTTCTTCTGCATATCTCAGGAAACCACAGCACCTCGCTCTTCGCAAACAAGAAAATTAATCCCCGTCCTTTTTGCTAACACCCACGCCACTGCTAATTATTAGAAAAACACGTTCCATAAAATAAAAACGCAACCCGGAGAAGACACCCACCACCCTCCACAGCCAAATCCCCAAATCCAACAGACACCTGAAGCACCACAAGTTAAGGGGAGGAGGGGATCCAGCCGGCCTCTCCCCACCCACCGGCCTCCTTTGTGCACCCCAAATCCGCCTCCCCCCCCTCCACGACAGAGGGAGCGGGGAGCCCCCCACCCACAGCTGAGGGAACCTTCCCACCGGGGAAAGGCCTAAAGGCCGCGTTTCCCTCAGGAGATGGAAAAGGAGGGGGAGCGGGGGGTGCTAGAATGACCGTTAAAGGGCCGTTAAATGAGGGGGGCGGGGGGGGCGCGCGCCTTCCCCTCACACACACGCACGCGCGCGTCCGCGCGCGTGCGTGTGTGTGAGGGGAAGGCGCGCGCCCAGGCCCGGCGGGAACCACGCTGAGGCGGGGGGGGGGGGGGGGGGGGGGGAGTTTTTCGGTATCCGTCGCGGACCGATCGCGTTCGCCGGTGGCTTCTCACCTTTACCGACGGGGGAAGCGGCTCCTCCTCAACCTCCGACCTTTGACCTTTTACGCGGCCGTGAGGCCGTTTTGTTGGTTTTTTTTAAATTTACCTTGGGGGGGGTGGTTTGGGTTTGGGGTTTGGTTTTTTTTTTTTTGGTTTGTTTTAAACACCACCACCCCGCTTTCCTGACCCTAAACCTTGCCGCTCGACACGTCGTTCCCGGTCCGGTTTAACCCACCCCCTCCCGCCCTCCCCCCGTTGCCGCCGCCGCCGCCGCCGGGCCCCACACGCGCGCGCGCAGCGCCGGACGCCGGCCACGCCTCCCGCCGCCGCCGCGGCCACGCCCCTCCTAACCACGCCCCCCTACCCGCACGCAGAACCACGCCCTTTTCTCATATAACCACGCCCCTTCCTCGCTTGCCAGCTCGCTCCCCTAGCGCTTTGGACACGCCCCCTTCGAGCGTCAGGCCACGCCCTCCCCGGCGGGGCGGGCACGCCGGCGCTCACGTGGGAAGGCGGAAGCGGCTCGGTGGCGGCGGGAGCACGTGGAGCGGGAATGGAGGGGAGAGGGGTGGGGGGTCCTGGAACACAGAGGGGATCGCGGGAGCGGGGACGGACCGAGCACCGGCCGCCCTGGGGTTCAGGGTGGGAGGAGAGAGCGGACCCGGACCGTGACACCGGGGAATGGCGGGGCTGAGGCGGGAGGGGGGGGGGGTCAGGCGCTGGGAATTCTGCGGCACAGGGCGGACGCGGGGGAGGATTGGGCACCAGGAACCCTGGGGCAGCGTCGGGAATGGGGGTGGGGAGAGTGGACCTTGCACTGGCAGCTCGGTGCAGGGGATAGAGGGGACTCGGCTGGCCGGAGCTGCGGGGAACCGGAGCGGGCCGGACACCGGGAGCCCTGGGCACAGAGGGGACAGTGGCACATGGCTTGGGCTGGGTCGGGAGGGCTGCTCCCCTGGAAGGAGGGGAAGGGGCAGGTGGTACCCACAGGCCAAGGGATCTTTTCCTTTTTCCCCCCCCAGAAATGCCCATGCTGTTCCTGCCAACACAGCCCTGGTGTGGGGTGGGATGCCACATAGCCTGGGCACAGGGCGCCTGCGGGGTCAGGGCTTACCCTGTGGCACCAGAGAAAAGTCGTTAGCGTCTTTTCCCCCGGTGCGGAGGAAGCCATGGGGAAAAAGGCCGAGGTCAGCAGCAAAGGATGCAGCAGCTCCGGTGCCGGCACGGACGGAGGGGAACAGTGGAAGGCAGCCAAGCCACCACTGCCCCACAGCCAGCCAGCCCCACACCGGTGCTGCTGGCCTGGCAGTCACCCCTGGCACAGCTCCTGGCTGCCAAGCATCACTCCTGAAATCCCGGGGTAGCCCTGTGAGGAAAGAGGAGGTGTCAGAAGGGGAACTGGCTCTAAGAAGACAAGTCTTGGTGGAAAACCAGAGTGAGAAGCAGGGAAGGAACAAAGGAAGGGAGCAGAAATAGGACAAGGTAAAGGCAGCCGCTGCTCATTCGTCTCCTGGGGCTGAGCACCCCCCACGAACCAGCCTTTTCCAGGGCCTTTCTTGCAGCCGTCGGGCTCTGACGCTGACAGTCCCCGCTGCTGGCAGCCCTTCCCCAAACCATTGCATCCAACCCTCTCCCAGGGGACCTGCACCCCTGCCCCACCAGTCCCAGCCTTGATGCGCCTTTCCCCAGTTGCTGCCTGGCCAAGGACCCAGGCTGTTCCCACCAAGGCCAAGGGAATGAAGACCAGAGACCTCGGGCCAAGTCCCACCTGCTTTATCAGTGGAGATGCAGCGTTGTTACACAAGCTCTGGCTCTCAAACAGAGCGCTGCGCGTAGCAGCAGCCCCAAGCACGCAGATGTTGGCTGACCCTGCACAAGGTCACCCTGTTCTGCCATCAGTTGTGTCCCTCCTCGTCTCCGCTTTCTGCGCTGCCTTCCCGCAGTGTCAGCTCCAGAGCAAGGTCTTGGTTCAGCTGTAGCCACGCCAGGTGGCCTTGGCTCAGCAGAGCTGACAGATCGGCCTCCAGCGATCATGTCCTGATGGCAGATGCCACCTCTGGACATCGGGCAGGGATGGAGGAAACGTTGGGCTTGGTCCTTGCCATCAACCAGGAACCACCACAGGTTTCACCTCCCCTTCTCCGGGAGGCATCTCCCAGATGGTGCCTGTCCAAGCCCTCACCGGTGCACACTGCAAAGAGCAGCTCATTTGGAAGGCCCTTGGATCCTGGAGAAACATCCCCCTGCATGGGGACACCACGGGTCAGGGTGCTGCTCCCCGAGTGGTGCCCAGCCCAACTCTTGAGCCCCGGACAGCCTCTGGTTTCTTGCTTGGATGCAGGCATCGGTCGAGCGCAGAAAGAAACTGGGCAAAAGCCAGCAGTGGTGCCACACGGTCAACCCTGCTGGTTTCAGAGGAGGGAGGCAGAGCCTTGGAGCAGGGATGTTTTGGGATCTCTCCAAGGGATAGCTAATCATCCAGGCGTTACTTCAATTACACACCATTATACGCCTATTACAGGTGCATTTTAAGCAGCCATAGTGCCTGCAGCGACGGTGCCAGCACCTCCCTTCCCCAAGACCTACCGGTCATCTCGTCCTCCCTTTGCAGATTGTGACCACGCATCAGCCCCCGGGCACTGCCACCACGCTGGGCCGGCGGCAGCAGCGGCGCTGAGCTCTGCTGCTTGCACGGCTGACGGCCAAAAAACGCTTTTTTACCCCACCAGGGCACAGCAGGAACCATCCCGAGGGTTTGTGTGATGTGGGAGGAGACGGAGTCACCAGCCTGCCTCTGCCAGGGCAGGGTACGGTGCTTTGCACCCACCAGCAGCGGTACCACGGCACCATCAGTTACCAGGAACCTTCCCAAGGAGCCTGGCTGGGACTCTGTGCACAGCTTGGGGGCACTTGGGACCCCAAACCATAGCGGTGTCCCTGGCTCTGCCTCCACATGGAGGCTGGATGGGGATTTGGGCACAGTAAGCTCTGGACCTGGCTGCTTCCTAACCCCACGGCTGCCAGGCTGGGCACCCCAAGCCCCGCCGGCACACCACACTCAGGATCCGGCTGCCTGCCTGGGCCACGCACACCAGCAGCTTGGGGCTCACCCACCAAAGATAATTTGGGGTTGTGACACTCTGGGGCTTGGGTCAGGCCCAGGAGGCACTGCCTGAGCCTAGAAGTTGGGAGGTTGCTGAGCGAGGCTGCGCTGGAGACACGACTTGGAGCTCTCCTTGGCAGCACGGAGAGACCCATAGGTTACGTTCCCATATAGCAGGGTCAAGTGATCCTAAAGCACACGTGAGGCCTCATTCGCCCTCCTGCGTTCCTCGGCACTCGCCACAACCCCCAGAGCCTGCCCAGTCTCCCTGGGCTGCTATCAATAAGCAGCCACAGCCTCCAAGCATGCCAAGATTCCCCAAACTCAAGCCAAAGGGGACTGTTCCCAACACCCACACCAGGACGGGTCACTGGGCTGTGCAGCATTTCTGCATGGAAAAAGCAGAAACATGTCCCACAGAGTTGTTACCCCAGCTCTGGAGCTGCAAGGAAAGGACATGGCAGGTCACTCTTGTCTCTCACAAGCGTGCGGGATGTCATTTATCTCCCACTACAGCCAGAGCAGCTACCAGGAGACCTCCAGGTCTGAGCTCTGCTCCCAGGACTGCACTTGCATCTGTGGGGAGGGAGAGGGACCCAAAGTCATCTCCTTACCCCAGCCCAGGAGATGCCCACTTCTCTCCCCTGCCAAGGAGCCCGTGGGGAGCGGTTCCCATACAGAGATTCACAGTTACTTGATGACTGTACCCTTACCTAATTAAAATTAGTGATTATTAGCCCCCAATAATCCTTCAATACAGGCAGGTCATATAAATGCTAGTAATGATTTGTGGTCCGGAAACAGTGGCTGAGACAGAAGCTCACGTACAAGTGTCTGTTCATCATCCAAAGCCAAGGACAAGCTTGGGAAGCCACACGGTAAACAGACACACACAGGCACAGGGGTTTCACGTGAAAAGAGGGAAAGTAAAAAAACAAAGCAAGCCATCAACCAAGCAAGGCAGCCTCTAGGTCTCACTGCAGCAAGGTGAGGGGCTATACATATAGCTATAGATTTTTTTTTTTTAATTCTGCGGAAGTTGGGAGTTGAGCAAATCTCTCCTGTGCTAGAGCTGGGAGAAAGGTAAGAATTGCAACAGGCTCCCAGACCGTCCCTGCCTCCACCCGCTCTGTGTCATCTCGTTAAATGCCAGCGGGAGGGTGGGGTGATCCCTCCACGCAGCAGCGCCTGGCACTGACCTGCCCTAACACACTAGAAAGGGTGAGGCACACCCAGGCCGTAGGACATCCTCCCTGCTTGTATTTACACGCTCTAAGGGCCATTCTTGCAAGTTTTTGCACTTCTTCTTGGCCTGTGTATGTTGGGAACAGGGTGGGAGGACAAAGGGATGCAGCAAGCTCTGGGCAGGCTAATCCCCTCGTTGGCATGCAGTCCAACACGCGTTTAAGCTTCCCTCCTGGGTTAGTTTGCTGCAGGGCTCCTGGAAGGCACTGGTGAAGCAGCCAGGCTGGTTTGGTGGCACGTCCAGTCTAGAGGTACCAGCCGTCCCGGCTTTGCTCACAGCGCTGCGTGGTATCGCAGCATCACAGGACTGCAGCTGACAGCCCTCTAGCAAAAAAGGTGACATTCTTGTCCTGGATCTTATACTGGTAGATCTGGACGAGATCCTGCTCCGCTGTCAGCTCCAAGGACACTCTCCTAATTATTTTAATCTGCAAAGGGAAAGGAACAGGAATATCATCCCTTTGGCTGCCCCAGACACAGCATCCTCACCCCCCCACACCTCTTGCTGGCCTGCAGGGAAGGTGGATGACTGATAGGAAAACCACACAGCTGCCTGTAACCAGCCCCCTTGGTGGCAGCCCCTGACGAGGGACCACGCAGTGACCAGGCCCCAGCGACCCAGCTGCCCTCCCAGCCCAGAAGAGACCACTACAAGCCAGGCTGAGATTCACCAACAGGATAGTTTGGGGAAGCTTCCCAGGAAATAGATATTTTTCTTTGCCATCATCTTGGGGCAGGAGACAACCTGTACCGCAGCTGCTGTACAAACGCCTTCCAGCTTCCAGGGATGGGGGAGTCCCCTGGTGGCAGGATATCCCTGAATATCCCCATGGAAGTGGAGTCACGGCTGTAAGAGCCCAGGTGCTCCTGCAGATCCTGGGGACTGCAGCAAGGCTGCTCGTTAGTCCTTAACCGTGCTGCAGACCAGGCTAGTCCTGGGCCATCTCCTACGGGGCAGATGCAGCATGTCTCACCCACCCTTGGGCCTGCAGGCAGTGTTGTGTGTGACACCAACGTGTGCCCCCTCTCCGTGTTCTCCCGTGCATTACCTGCCCGTGAACATCCTTGCAGAAGCCGGTCGCCAGCCCCTCTACCCACAGGATCAGGTCACTGTGATGACACAGGGAGTTCACAATCAGTTCGTTTTCCTCATCTTCTGAATCCTCGTTGCTGTGAACCAGCGCCACGATGTTTCCCTGGAAGGAGAGCACCAGGCAGCAATGAGCCCCTGGCTGGCTCCTAATCCGCTCAGGGTAAGGAAGGGGAGATAGCAACGGGAGCTTGCACGAATGCCCTGCTAACTAAGCTACTTAGGCATCCCCCAGCACGGCAGCTGGTTCTGAGCTAAAGTCCGCTGGGAAAATAAACAGCAGATACATATATAAAACTCTGAAACAGCTTGCTGTATATATACTGTATTTACATACACACACATATATATTAAAACTACGCAGCCTAAAAATACATCAAGCCCTGGTTATGAGACAGCTGTCTAGTTAAACCAGTCTGTCAGGCCATGCAAATGGCAACTCTGAATGAATTCAGAACAGCTAAATAAAGACATGGCCAAACGGCCACAGCCAGAGCTGTGATGCTCGAACCTTCACAGCTCTCACAAGAAGCAAAGAGCTCCCCAACGCAACATTAAATCTGTTAAAAATACATCCCAAGGGTCTCTGCCTCAGCCCATGCAGGTCACCAAGGACTTAAAATAACACGAAATTCCCAATCAATCAAAACATACTTTAAAGCTTTGGAACATCTTAGACAGAAATAGAAATGTGTTAGCATTATCATCTTTTTTAGCTGTTTTGGAGGTAAATATTCTCAGCAAGCAGAACATCCCTCGTCAGCATTTACAGCACAAAGACCCTGGCACCATACGAAGTGCAGGCTAACAAAACCTGACACCATCTACTTTATTTCACACTCAAGCAGAGAAAGAAGTGGCCATGGTGGGGGACGCTGCAATGTAAATAGCAAAGGATGGATGTGAGTGTAATGATTTTTGGCTGCAATGCTCTCAGAAGTTAACACATCGCTGGGGAGATCTTTGTAGAATTGCTGCATTGTCACGTGCCCTTAGAAACAAGCTGGTGCAACACACAGCAACACTGAAGATCGGCAGAGCAGAGACTCGCATCCCCTCCAAGTGGGCCTTCATCTCTGCCCCCTGCAAGACTCATCAGCCCCTCACTACCTTCATAACCCGTTTTCTTCACTGCTCTCCCACACGCACACAAACACAGGTGTAAGTAGAGATCTCTGGAGAGCCAGGAGCTGTAAAAAACAATATTTTAGACCTTGAATCCCTGCTGTCACTTCAGGAACAGAGAGCGCCCTTCTCCTGGGAAACCAGTTCCAAAGGACCCTACAGAGGTACTCCAAGGACTAACACAACTCCCTGAGAGTGGCCCTAGAGCAATGATTTGAATTTCTTGGATGGCCAAAGCCTTCCAAACTTCACCATGCACAGGTGAAAAAAGAAAAGAAAGCCAGGCTTTGCTCCAGAGGCTCTTCTCTATATGTAGTGTACAGGATGCTGTGTACGGACGGAGCAGTACCTTCAGCTGGTAGCACACTGTGACTCTGCAGTAGTGGATGAAGTCCAGCACGGCCACTGGTGTGGCACCCAGGCTGAGCAGGACACTGAGGTCATCCACCAGCAGCACGGGGCCCTTCCAGGAGTCACTGCCAGCGGGAGTCAGGGACGTCCGGACAAAGTCAAACAAGGCTTTGAGGTCAGAAGCGCTCTCACTGGAAGAGAAGAAAGAGGTCTCAAGGGGCTTGGCCCACATGCACGTTGTACATCCCCCTCCTCACCCACTGACCCAATGCAGGGAACACCAGCCTGCACCCTCCCTGCTGTCCCCACTGCTGTGACAGTCACTGCTCCTTTACTCAACTGTGTGCGGTGAAACCCTCCTGCCCGGCTCCAGGGATCATAGAATCAAAGCATGGTTTAGGTTGGAAGGGACCTTTAAAGGTCAACTAGTCCAACCCCCCTGCCACAAGCAGGGACATCTTCAACTAGATCAGGTTGCTCAGAGCCCCGTCCAACCTGGCCTTGAATGTTTCCAGGGATGGGGCATCTGCCACCTCTCTGGGCAACCTGTGCCAGGGTTTCACCACCCTCATAGTCAAGAATTTCTTCCTTATGTCTAGTCTGATATCTGCCCTCTTTTAGTTTAAAGTGCACTTGGCCTTGTTGAACCTCATGAGGTTCCCATGAGCCCACTTCTTGAGCTTGTCCAGTGCCTGATCCCGCCGCCCTTCAGCAACACCCACTCACCCAGACCTGAAGGGCTGCACGGTCCCACGGCACAGGGGTCTGTGGGGTTTCAGTGCCTGCCCCAGATCTCGCCAAAGGCCCATCTACCCCAGCATGAGTCTGAAATAGCGGAGAACTGGGAGCATACAGGAACAGAGCAAGTACGCAGCAGTCCTTGCTCAGAGGCTGCCTGACCCAGAGGCGGTATCTGCCAATTTAACAGCCCTCAGTGGATTTTTTTTCTACCAAATCATCAGGGACATGGAGAAAGTGAAGTGGGAATAAAAATAAATGCCAGCATGGTTAAAGCAGCACTGTTCTCTTGGATGAGAATAAAACTCAGAATAATAATAAAAAAAAAGCAATAAAACTGCTTGGATGGAGCTTTATTTGACACAAACCTGTTGAGTGCTGAAATAAATTTTCTCTAGACCTATAACATGCTTGGCAGTGAGGACAGGAGCAGAAATTAACCCAAAATGCTGGAGAAGGGGGACAGAATCTGAGCAGCAAGGAGAGACAGGGCAGAACAAGCACAAGCAATGTGCACAGCACCAGCATTTCCCTTCACTTAGGTGCCCAGCTACCGAGTCCTCGGGCCTTGGAGGGAAGCCCAAAAGGAGCCAGGTCTCCTCACTGCTGCTCTCGGTGTTGGCTGCAGTGGTAGAAGACATGAAGGGGAAAATGCTCTGTGCTGGGGGCCTGGCTGAGCCCCAGCAGAACCACCAGCCGCTCAGGTTTACCTTATAAACTGCAGAGGACTGGGCTGTCCTGACTGCTTCTCCTCCTCTCCAAACAAGAGGTCAAGGCAGGACTTGAGGCCTTCCAAGAAGACAAGCTGTCCCCGTTCTTTGGCAGCTGTCAGACTGACTCCCTCGAGAGAGGAAAACATGACGTTGCAGAGCGAACAGATTTGGAGGAATGGTGCAAACAGAACCAAGCGGATCGACGGCCGATTTTTATCAAGTCGTATCTAAATGTGCTAATAAAGTTAATGCTTCAGTCAGTCCTGCAAAGGGGATGAAACAGGCGGTTCTGTTACACACACTGGTGGACACATTCGCTCTCCTGTATTTTGCCACGAGATTAAAAAAAAAAAAAACCACTGTGATATGGGGGCTCAGACATCCTGGAATTGCTCCTGGGAAGACGGCTTTGTTGCATGGGAGAAAAACAGCTTCTTATCTAGAGGCAAGGAGAGGATGGGTACAGGCTTCTCCAGGCTGCCTCAAGGACCCTGCTGTGAGTAATTTCTTCGCCCTCCCTTCTTGGGTGGTGAAAGCCTTTGGTTTTCACTATCTCCAAATCATCACTGTGGCAATAACGACTCCCCAGCACAACCCACGCACCTGAGCGAGGCACGGCCTGGATCTGGAGAACGCCGTTGGCTGCGCACCCCGACGCTTGCACAACGCCCGGGAGAGAGCAGCGTGGCTGGGGCTCCCATGGGAAGCAGCCTCAGCCCTGGCTCCCCTTCGGAGAAGGAGGAGGGACCACGAAAAACTGCCTGGGGCCACCACCCAAACTCAAGCCAAGATTTCCTGCTCTCAGCCATGCTTCACGATGAGGCTGACCTCAAAAGCCACGTGCTGGGTGCGTTCAGATTCAACAGAGAAAGCCCTGGCAGAGTTGCAGCAGACATGCAGAAAACCCCAAATGGAGATCTAGTTCATGAACTCCTGTCTCATCCTCCTTCCTTTCATCAGCAAGGGCTCCTTGTGCCAACCATTCCATAGCTCCTCAGTTTACTGGTAACTGCATCAGTCCACCTCTCAGGAGAAAATTTAGTGCCTGTTACTGACATCATCATGCAAAGACATCTCATGTGCACTATCTTCAAACCTCAGCCAAACTGTGCATTTCCCAGCAGGAAGAAGTGCAAATTTGCTTGGCTTTCCAGTGTGGGTTGCTTCCCACATTTGACAACAGGACTGTGATTTCTTAAAATGGAACCAAGAAGCATTAACGCCAAGATTCGCAACATCTCAGCAGCCTGGAAATAGGGCTGTTGTGCAAGGCAGCAGGTAGGTGGACAAGATGGAGAGATAAGATGGTTTACAAAGAGTTCAGGAAGGTTTAGCTCAATGCAGTATTGCCTGACAGGCAGAACGGGTGAGCCAGAGGCAGGTAACCAGAAACAAGGATCCTGAGAAAGCAGTTCCCATATCCCTTGAGAGAAGACATCCCTTTGGGATGCTGCGAGATTTTGAACCCTCCGAAGGGGGTGGCTGAGCAGGACTGGTCAGGAACAGAGGTAAGTCCTAGAGCAGGAGCCCTCACCTTAAGCCAAGACTGGCTTCTGCCTGAATGCTGGAAGAGGCACACACCAGCAGCGCTAGTGCTTTTGACCAGGAACTTTTCAAGCATCACCAAAAATACAGATTTTTGCTTATTTTCTAAGCAATCATGCTGGGAGCTGCAGGACACTTGAGCACAGAGTCTGAGTTGCCCAGCAAGGGGAAGGCTCATAGCAGCTCTTCCCCCAGGACCTTGAGCACTGAACAGAGCGCTGTGCTTGGCACTGTCCCAACACCTTCTTTTGAAAAGACCTTGGAGGTTTTCCAAGTGTTTCCCAGTCCTCACGACACCCTTGAGAGCCACTGCGCTCTCTCTGCTCACACACGAGAGGGAGATGCAGCAAAGCAATGTGTCCACTTCTGCCTCCTGCTTTCTACCCGTGTCTCATCTGCTTGACCTTCCTGTTACTCTGACATGAAAATGTAAGTGCCAACATTTTAAAGCCCCTTTTCTTCTCTTTTTTAATTAAAAAAAAAAAAAAGGAAAGACTGTAAAGCCACATCTTAAGCATCTGATCAATGACAATCCCTACAAGGGGCTGGGCCCAGATGCTTTGTGAGCATGGTATTTCCACGTGAGGACCTCCAGAGAGAAGGTCTGGGTAGATAAGGAAGAGGTCCTTTCCAGGAAGATTAACCCTGAGCTCCTGCAAGGCTTATCAGTTGCCACACGTTCAGTGTTAATGAGACGAAAGACAGATTTCCACCGCTTTCCCTCCCAGCTGAAATGTGAGGGGGAGAGATCCATTCATCAGGGCTGCTGCCAGAAAACGCTGTCTACGGCAATTAGAAAACAACAGATCAGAGGCAACATCTTCCGTCACAGCCAGCAGATACTTTGACAAGCAGAGACTACTCCAAGGCAAAGGCCGTCTGGCATGTCCCCACCTCAGATCCAGTTTTTACATCAGCCCTGAGCTTGTCCTTCTTTGTCCTGGTCTTCCACGTGTGTTTCTGGGAGGAAATCGGTCCCACTTGCCATGCACACTCTGGGAAGGAGAGCCTTGGGAAAGGCACCAGCCAGCACTTTTGGACATACCCCTTTTGTTTCCAAGCACCTTCTTAATGAACAGTGTTGCAGCACACTCTTGCCTCATCTAATCCACATTGTCTCCTCTCTTTTCCCCTTCTCCCAGGCAATCCAGGAGCAGTAATTCCCACAAATGAGACTCTTACAGAGCATGGGGCCGTTCACTCTCCTTGCCATACCTTCTGCTGGCCCCAAGCCCAGCAGAGGCTGATGTGGGCTGCAGGCAGAGGGATTCGGCTTTTGCAGGTGATATTTGCTCACTAAAACCATGCCAGAAAGCAGGGCAGGAACAGAGAGCTAAGGGAAGCCTCCTGCGCAATTGCAAGCACGCACAATGGAAACATTTCTAGCCAGGAACAGAAGAACCTTTATGTGGCAGGCCAGGAGCGAGGAACAGCCGGCAAATACCTGATGTGCCATAAAGCAGGGCTGGGTTGCACAACAGTCTCAGAAACCTCATCCCCTTGTGAATCTTTGGGGACCACAGGACTCGGCACTTACTGAAATGCTTTGCTACAGCAGTGGCTAAATTTGCCATTAATGTCAATAATTCAGAAATGGATTTTAACTTTGCTTCAGCCATTTCTTCCTGCACACACAAACTCTATACTTCAGATCATCAAGAAAAGAGTGTCCCCTCTTTAAAATACCCAGCAGCTTAGTGCTGTTACACCAGGGTCTGCCTGGACGACAGAGAGAAGGGCCACAGCATGAGAGGAAGGCTGCCAGGGGCAGTCTGCTTGTGGGTCAGACCAGGAATTCGATCTCCTCGGGGCCATGACATTCCTGGGTGGACCCAGCAAGTCCAGTCTCATTTTCCAGCTAGGGAACCAGGTCCCAGAGAGACAGCATTGGATGGAGACCTAGACTCACCCCACTGCAGTCATCTGCCACAGCAAACCTCTGCTCGTCTCCCACCTAGCAGCCTGCCTGATGTAACCTCTGGAAGCAACACAGGAAGGATGAGGACAGCTCAGACAGTGGAAGAAGTGCTCAAAATGGCCAATGGCACCTTCCTGACTGCCACAGACACTACACACGTCCCTGCTGCAGAGCCACAGTGCTGCAGAGCACCCAAACAGCGTGTATTACCAGCCCTGAAAGCTTTCATTATCTCACAGCACCACGCTCCATTATCGCTGGGAGCACATAGACATTATCTCTGGCAATCTGTCATTTATCGATCAAGCCCAGAAATGCTTCTGAAACAGCAACTCAGCGTGACTGGAGCTGCAAGCTCCACAACGGAGCACAATTGTTCTTGATCATTCGGGATGCTGCCAGCCGGGCAGCGTGGCAGCCCACCGGCCTGCCAGCAGTGACGTGCCTTCAAACCAGAACCGCCGCTCGCCGCTGGCCATGTCATAAGGGAAAGCAAAATATTTGCAGGAGAGAACTAGTAATGGAGCATGCGAGGCAGCAGTCATTAGCTCAAACAGCAAACACAGCCGTGGTACAAAGTGCGACGATCTGTGATCAGGCAACCGGCCAAGGTCTCTTCTCTAGTACAACTACTGGCAGGGGAAAGCAGAGGTGACCAGGCGATGTCCTGTCGTCTGTGATCTCAGCACTGTGGCAGGGGACAGGGGAGCAGGCAAGAGAGAGACCAAATGGGGACAAATACGTTTTTCCTTTAAAACAAAATGAACATTGTACAAATGAGGGTGGGAGCACCAATCTGGCAAGCTGCCCTGGTGCCATTAGTCTTGCCGCAGCCTAGCATGTTCTCTACAATGTCGTGACAAATAACATTAACTATCCCTTAAAATTAAGTGCAGACCCTCATGAAAAGAGTGGGATTTGCAGAAAAGGAAAAGCGTAAAGCCAGTATTGCAGCACAGGCACAAAAATCCAGAGAAGCTTTTTCCTGCAAGTAAAATACATCACTGCATTTAGCTAACACAGAAGGAACTGGTTCTGGACTGGTAAGACCTGGCAACACTGTGGGGAAGCAGCACATAAGGTAAGCATTACTTTGGCTGTGTATAAATATTCAGTATATTACCATACATCAGGTGCTACAAGGACCAAATCCACAAAACAGCGCTGTAAAGACTGTGTAATACAACCCTGGCTCCAGGACCCTTCCTCCCAGGCCTGGGACCAGCCCATTCCCAGCAGAAACAGGAGCATCACTAAGTTATGAAGCTCTTGCAACTGCAGTCTTTCATAAACGCATCATCTTCTGCTAGGAATGATCATGCATGGGAGATTTAACCTGCGGGTGGGATAACATAATGCAGGTGGCCACCCACGGGCCAGATTCTTCCAAGCAGTTCCCAGAAGAACTACAGCCTGACCCCCTGCAGCTCTCCCAGCCAGCACAGAGAGCCAGGCAGCTGGTCTCGAGCTCGCCACTGAGGAAGAGGAGATGGGAAGGGAGCAGCCGGTCACTTGAAGCGTGCAGCTCACCCGACTGCAGCACGACACAGCTCAGGGTACTGCCTGAAATCGGGGGTTGCTGCAGCCACGTAAATGACATCCCAGCTGGTCTCCAGTAGAGATCTACAGCAGCAAACTCCTAAGCAAGTCTAAGAGTGAAAGCACCCTGCCAAAAACCACCTTTACTGAGCCTGATGTGTTCATTTAGGCAAAGAAGGATTAAAGCAAAGACAAGATCTTATGGAAACTCAAGACAGATATAAATAACTGATGTTACAACCTCCAGCTCCTCAGAGCTTTGGAAGAATTCACAACAACCGACCACACAGGCACCTGTGAAGTTACAACGCAAGACTGTCTCAGACTTGAAACCAACAGGACAGGGACAGCCCACCGCTGCAGGCGGGCAAATGTAATCGCTTCTCTGAACTCCCCTGGGCAAACCGTATCGTTCTTCTTATCACCTCCCTTCCCGTCAGTAACCTTTTTGTTGAAGCATCAGACAGCAAATCATTTCGATTTGCATTGCACATGTGCTCCAGCTAATCCTCATGTTCTCTCCCTTCTCAGGCTCTCCCACGAGGGAGATGACAACAGCACCTATTAAAAGCACACGCACAAGCTACGCGCCGGGAAATTTCACCACATTAGGCAACACACCAACAAACACAATTCTGCTTTTAGAGCAGGCAAGGATCCCATGCTTAACAGCTGAACCTCCTACCTACACCAGTTGCTATGCCCTGTGCATAGCATAGTGCCTGTGGGACATTTCCTGTCCCACTTAGCAAGTTCCCCCCAAGATTTCCTCCTCTCTGCAACATGAAGGCCAGAACTATTCCGTGCTCACAGAGGCTGGTTTGCTCAGCAGTAGGGAATCTGCTCCGCCAGGGAATTGCATGTTGAGTATCAGCCTATGAGTTAAAGCTCCACATGGAAATGCTTCATTTGCTCATTCCATTTTATTTAACTTATGTCTCAGCTTTCAGACCACTCATCTCCTTTTAAAAGGTAAAAACGGGAGTAGTAAATAAAATACTGTTGCTCAACAAGCATCAAAACTCAACCCACATTTACAGTGGGGAATACAACATTAATGCAACACCTTGTTCTTCGACACCTGAAAGTCTTTATAAGCAGCCGCACTGCTGGGATTTCCAGCAGAACCAGAGGAGGGAGGACCAATGCAAGCTGTCATCCCTTCGGCCCTGGAAGGTCACCTGGACTTCCCAGCTGGAGCATTTCACATCTGAGCATGGTACAAAAAGCTGAGAGATGCAGTTTAAAGCCAAAGCTCAGACTGATTTGCTGACACTGGGAATGACCCTGCCTACTTTGTTTCTCTGTTTCAGGGTACACATAATCCTTGCCTAACTCACCACAGGAAGGAAATCTGTAAGAACATACTCCGTGCTTGTGGCTTCTCAGGCAGCTCAAACTGATGGCTTAGCCCAGAAGCCAAAAGAGGCAGACAGGTGTCCTTCTGAATCTACAGGTGATTCAGCCCAAAGCACTTCACCACAACATAACCATAGGACAGAGGATAAAGTCACCTCAGGAGCTCCTGTGCCATAAAGCCAGTGCATCTTGCAGGCGTACAGAGAGGTCCTAGGGACAGGGACACCACGGCATTTTTCTCCCCAGAGCACTAATGAAACTACATCTACCAGTCTGGGCCGGTCTGGGGAATGCTGATCTCCAGAAAACATTTCTAAGCACAAAGAAAGCAAGCAGCCATTCAGCACTCTGCCCTCTCCAGGGCAGAGCCTGATGGGGCCCCTGCAGCGACCCTCATAGCCAGGTTTTTGACCTATATCACATTCCTTCTCCAGCAAGAAGTGTTCTCCAGCCCCTGCCGCAGGCGCACCACTCCTGACTGTCCCCATCAAGATCTGGAAACATTTGCTCACATGCAATGCCTGTTCCCCATTCTCATTCCTTTCCACCCAACAGAAACTACCTGGACCTGTAATTATTAACCTACGCCAAGAGACTTACCAGCTTTTGTGCTACGATGTTATAGTGACTGAAGGACTGGAGCAGGGCCACAAAGCAAACCTTACAGCCAGCTGGGTGAGAAGACAAAAAGACACATTATCATTTCAATTTTGCAAGCTGCCATTATCGAAGCACATAAATCACAGCAGCCAGGCTACAAATCTGTCTGGAAAGGCCTTGAACTGACGCAGGTCTAGGCAGCCCCTCACTTGCTCGTGGCTGGGTTTTCAATTTTCACTTTTCTATAGGATTTCTGTATTAGGGAAAACGTTAGTCAGTTTAAAAAGAAAGGGAAAGAACAAGAAAAAGATGACATTAAAAAAGTAGGAGGCCCCTTTTCTGTCTCATGCCATCCTGCCCTGGGATCTCCTGGCACTGTTTGCTGGTATTACTGCAAGGAGGCCAATGGCCAGCCGTGACACAAACTACTGAAACCACTGACATGCCAAAAATCCCTGTTTTGGCTCTCACAGGGCAAGTGACCTTGACTGGAGAAACACATAGAACAAGCAATTTTGACAAAGATACCTCACTAAAACGTGATTTTGGAAAAGTCAGCACGTGACAACCTGGCCTTATGGTTTGGGCATGACCAAAATCAGTATTTGTTTCTCCCTGCCAGAGAGCAGGACATGGGTTTCAAGTGGAACAAGCCAGTGGCCCCAATTGAGCCTTCACTGACCCCTCAGGAGCTCCCAAAAGTTCTGGGCACCAAGCAGGTACTTGGCCAACATGGGGGTGCTACAGACACAGAGTAACTGGCAACCAGGTCCTGGGGTGGAAATGAGCGGGTGACAGCAAGCATACCTGCCTTGAGATAAATTAATAATCCCAAAGGGCTGTCTACCCACCAGGAGGCTTTTCCCAGGCAGGCGGGCAGCTCCCCGCAACAACTCCCAGGACAGTGCGGCAGATCAGCATGTTGGCAGAGCCGTGCAGGGATGCGGGCAGACCCTGAGGCAGTGCCTCAGCAGAGCTGTCCCTTTAAACCATTCACACTGTTAATAACCTGCTCTCCACAGGCTTTCCTGCAGTTTCACTCTGTTCCATTAAGTAAAACAACTTTTTTAAAATGGGGTAAACCCATAGCTGAGGAAGTGGCAGTTATGGGGGGCAGGATGCATTCAGCCCCACCACCTGCACAGCACTCCGAGCTAAGTTTCAAGTCTGATAGATACCATATTTGCTGGGCTGGTTGCTTTGCCAACAGAAAGCTGGAGGAGTCCGTGAGTCCAGCACCCGCTCTACAGGGGCTGGTAGGTTACTCACAGGTGAAACTGTTACCAGAAAAGCAATCAGGCAACTTGCCAGGCTCTTTGTTTGTTTCTTTACTCCCTACCAGCCAGTTGTTCCTGATATTTTTAATTACATTATAAAACACCTAGCTAGTGAAGGAATTAGAGTCCACACCTCACTGTCAGATGTCCATGTGATTTACAGCGTTCACTGCACTAATGACGAAACAAGGTGCACAGACATTACAGGATGTAGCCAAGGATACAGAGCAAGTCCCAAGAACAAGCCCAGACTGGGATCCACAAATCCTGACCTCAAGGCTTTGCGCTAATCCGAGGATGCCTCATGCTCTGCAAAACCAGCCTCTGCTCACGCAGAAACACTTTATGCTGAAGGAACCTCCAAGGAGCAGGCAAAGGCAAACCCTTGCCTTGGAGAGTCCTGCTGGTGACATACCTCTGAGGTAGAAGGAGAGGAAATGGTGCACCAGGAAGCTGCCATCTGTTCTGGTGTCTCGCAGCAGCGTGAATTTACCCTGAAAAAGAAGTAGCAAAATAATTTAACAGAGGAAGATGAGGGCACAAACTACTCCTGGTTCCATCTTGGTAGACAAGACATCTGCTCAGGCTAGGGGAAACTCTGCAGGTATTAGTCAGAGAAAGAAGTGGACAAGCAGCACTCCAGCCATCCATCCGTTTACAAAGAGATGCCAGCGCTTTCTCCAGACACAGCCCACGGGGAGGCATCAGAAGATGTTGAGTTCACTGCTTTCTGAAAGACATGCCCACCAGCTAAAAGCCCTTGCGTTAGACTGAGACCCCAGCTGGACCCCCATGCTCTGTGCCCACCAAGAGCCACCTCCTCACACGCAAAAACACCCGGCCGCTGCAGAGGACACCAATGAGCAGCACTGCGCTTTCCAGTGCCGGCACATCCAGAGCACAGACATATTCGTGCCCCTGGTGCTGGACATCATCAACACGGGTGGCTGTGAGCAATTTCCATCTCCCGGCTTTGTCCCCCTCTCCTCCAATTCACAGTCATCTTCTTCCTACTCCAAGTGGCCCAGATGGCAGGGGGACAACAGCCACCCACTCTGTTCCCAGTCCATTCTCCCACTGCCACGGCCAGCACCGCCTGTGCGCTTAAAATGGCAGCCCTGCTACAGCTGCTGCTTCTCCTGTCCCCAGACATCCCTCCCTGTCCCCTGTTCCAGGCTTACCTCAAACATGCCATGTTCAGAGCAGAAAACCTTACCATCAAAATATGTGTACTGGAGCAAAGCTCTCTGACAAAGCATACACCTTGTTTTGATCGCGCAGGAAATTAATTCCGTTCATCAGTGCATGCTTGTTATCAGTACCAGTCTCATCAAGGCATTTGTTTCCATTAAAATCTTAGTCAAGATGTTTCTTTAATCAATACAAATCATAGAAGAGCTGCTTTTAATCACAGAGAACTTATCAATGCTTTTTTTTTTTTCCTCACAATCTATTAGAAGAAAACAAAAAGCCTTTTGCAGCGACAAGCAATCTACCCATAGGCAATTCACAAGCCATCTATCAGAGTTAACTCCCCAGTGCCTAAAAGACGTTACAAAGCGGTGCTAATGGAATAGCAAATATTGAACACATCTGCAGGGAATGCAAAGCAGAAACCAGGGTAGAGAAGCACTGCTCTGCCTTAGCCAGTGAGAGAGCTCTTTCCCACCCAAAAAAAAGGTTTATGCCTCTGTGGCCATTACAATAACAGGAGACACCACTTCCATGAGCATCTCACTAAGACGTATCCTCCATGGCTAAGCCTGGAGGACTCTCTAGGTTCAAACAGCCCAAGCACAAATGTTCAGCGGTTTATCTTCTGCATGACTCCATCCCCTGCAACTCCCCTCTTCCCTGCAATAGCAGGCTGAATGCCACCCCAAGTCCCTTCCTTCACCTGTTAGCTCTCAAAAGGCTCCCTCCTTTGCTCCCACATACGCTGTGCAGAACACGGCAGGATGTTATCATTCAGAGCATACATTATTTCGCTTTTTCAAACCTTCCAGTTATCAACCCTTAAATCCTGCCAACCCTCGATTCGCTGTCACACTGCAGCTGCTTAGATAGCACTCAAAACTCTTCACATTTGACGCTTGGATGCCCAGCTAGCCAGGGGTGGAAATGTCCAAACGGTGCATCTCCAGAGGCAGCAGCTGCACCAAAGCACAGCTGGGGGAAGGAAGGAAGGCAACAGCTCTGGGAAAGTGCAGCACCCTGCTTGTGGTCACAGAACTGCCCCAAAGCCTTTATCAGCTCCAGAGCACAGGACACAAGTACAGGAATTGGAGTTCTACCAGTGGTGTCAACACAAGGAGGAAGGCATGCAAAACCAGCAGGAATCTGCAAGGCTTTCCAAGGTCTGAAAACCCCTGTGGTCATGCTGCCTTCATGTGAGTCCATGCACCTCTTGCACACATCCCCACAGACTATGTATATCAAACTGTTTAGCAGTGGCTGCAAGAAACCAGGTCCCTGGAGGTCCTGAGGGCGGGCAGCTTCCCCTTGCTGCCAGGCAAGAGGAATTCTCCTGCTGAGAAGCAGGTCAGTCCTGGCCGCACCACCAGGACCATGTTTGCTGGCATGCAGAAACCCCACGGCCCCCAATTTGCCACCACAGACGTGCGGTCTGATTCCCTTCCCTCTTCTGCACATCTTTCTCAAGCCCAGAAAGATGCTGCTGGGGATGAAGCACTTCCAAAGAGAAGGCCTTCTTATAACACCTTCCCTATCTGTCTGCCCCACACTCTGCCTTTTTTTTTTTCCACTCTTTCCACCTGCAGGCTACAAGGCAGAAGCTGCAGCTACTTGTTAGAAACTGCCAAAATCCCTTGGCAGGGCAGCAGCGGGTGTCACAAGCATTCAGCGGTGACATGTCAGATACACCTACACAGGCGGCAGCTTCATCCACCTACCAGCCCTGCAGTGAAGGCATTTGTCAGCATTTTGAAAATGGCACAAACCAACCATGGAGACACAAAAATCAGGATGGCAGAGATGGGAAGAAGAGATCTGCAAAGGGCTGATGCTTTTTTAAGCGCAGCAGGACACCAATTTCTAGCCAGCCTTGGCCAGATATCTCAGCACACCCCACGGACTGTGTCTCGCAGGAGGGAGAGCCCATACCCAGACTGCACGGTTCTGCACAGTGATCGGTGACACTGAGTGGCGCAGAGGGGGACTCACAAAACAAGAATACTCATGATTTACCACCAGCTTAGTCCATATCGCAGTGTATAAACTCCATCTTCCAACTCTGGCATCAGGGAACACCACTCGTTCTGCAGCCAACCATATACTGGTGCTACACTACTGCCAGACACCTCGAGGAGGAGGAATCTGGAGCATGCAGTGGGAAGTCCAAGTCCCTGGCTGATGGGAGAGGAAGAGCCAACAGAAATCTGAGGCAATTCCTCACATAAAGGAGCCTTTTGTTCAGCTCCTCTGTCGCGTCCTGCCTGGGCTGCCAAATCAAAAGTCAGGATCTTCAGGCCAAATCTCCTTTTGGTTTTGCTCCGCAGAATTTCCTATTCACATAAAGGTGAGCCCCCTGCCTCCAAAACTGGGCTTGCAGGTGACGCCATCCCCACTCATCCCATGGCTCCAACACCAAAACCTGCCTCAGAGCACAGGCTCCACTCTGCCAACAGTCCAATTCCACCAAGGGCTCCTCGCTTAGCATTCCAGGTGCATTAAAAACCCAGTCATCAACCCACAGGAACCACAGGGACTTGGGAATTTACACAGCATCAGTCTATCCTTTACGGAGAATGACACCGCTACCATCGAACCTTAGCCAACAACCTCTACCAGGTTTGCTTTGAGCCTCGAGGGCCTGACCTCTATCCAGCAGCACTCTCCCAGCTCTTCCCCAGCATTTTTTCCCCAGCAGTCCAGCCCTGTCCCGCTCCAGGCAGGCTGACAAGGAATTACCTCACTGGCATTTTCCAGTCCAGGGAGAAAGCTGCCCTGCTCACGTCATAAGCTCTACGAGGAGAGAAGAGGGGAAACTCAAGACTTACAAAATAAATTATCACCCCAAACCTGCTTTTATTATCTAAGTTACTATCTACCAGGAAAGACACAGAGTAATGTGTAACACGTGCGTATTTTATTAACTTTTTACCTGAAGCGCTTTGCGGCTTTTAGACAGGGCGAGGGCGCTTAGTTACAGCGTGACTTCATCAGCACAAAAACTGCAGGGATTAACTGAATGAATTTAGTGGCCTAACGGAAGAGAAACCTCTAAAACACACCAGAGGGCCCGGAACGAGCGCTGGGTGGCGGGTCGGACCCCCAGTTTTGCCGTTATCCACGACACGGCAACCACCAACGCACAGACACGCCGAAGGCTGCGGGGACAGGGCCAGGCCCCTCCGATAGCGGAGCCAGAGCCGTGAGGGGCGGCGGGGAACCAGGACCCGGGCGAAGGGAAGGGCCCGGAGGCCGTTCACCTCCGCGGCAGAGGCCGAGGCCACCGCCGCCATCCCGCCCTCCCGCCTCCGCCGCCTGACGAGGCCCCGCCCCTCCCAGCATGCACCGCGCGGCTCTCCCGGCGGCCAGCGCTGCCCGGACTACAATTCCCGGCAGGCACCGCGCGGGGCCCTCACCACCGCCACAGCGGCCCCGCTCCCTCCCGCCTGACCCGCCCGTCCTCCCTCTTACCGTCTCCGGCCGCTGCGGGGAAGCGTCCAGCAGCTCGTTCAGCTCCGTAAACATGGCGGGCGGGCGGCCGGCCGGCCGCCGCGCAGAGGACCCGGACACTTCCGGGCGGGGAGAGGCGGTGCGGCCCCCTCTAGTCACCTCCGCGCATGCGCTGAGCGGAGCCGAAGGGCGCCGCCTGCTGGAGGGGCGGGCAGCCACGGCGGGCGGCGATCGCCTCAGCCCAACCGTCCGCGCTCCCCTCAGCGACCCGGCCGGGCCTCGGGGGCTGCCCGGCCTTACCCTGCCTCAGCCGGTGTCCCGGGACGGGTCCCGGACGTCCCTGGAGAGGTCTCCAGCATCTTCCCGGGCAGTCTGTGCCGCTGCGGCTGGGCCCAGCGCCGCGATCTCCCTCGGCGGCCATGCTCCCCCTCAGGCAGCCTGGGGAGGGATGAGCACCCTCACCCTGGTGCTCAGCAGGCCCCCGCGGCCTTCTCAGCCCCTCCTGGTGCTTTGGGTTCATCCTGCTGCAGGACTTGGCTTTTTCCCCTGGTAGAGCTCCATGAGGATCCTGTCAGCCCATCATCTCTCCAGCCTGCCCAGGGTCCCTGAGCGGCAAGCGTCCCGATCGTTAATGAAGGTGCTAAATGGGACTGGATCCCAGTACCCACCACCAGTGACCGGCCTCCAGCTGGACTTCGTGGCGCTGGTCACCTCCCTGATCCCTGGCCCAGAGGTGCCACACACACACACCCCCCTTTGCCAACTGCAGGTCCCTGGGTTTATATGGCAGATAAAACATGCCATGGGACAGTGGGGTATTTGGGAGGGGTCTATTACTCTGTCCTATTAACATTATTAGCACAGTTGAGAGCTGCTGAGCATTAATTTGGCACTCTCAAAACAATTGAGCCACAGCAGTTCCCAGCCAGCAGCTGAGTAGTAACAGCAAATTTACAGCCTGTAACCACAAAAATCCACATCATTTAGTGTTATTTTTGCCCGTGTGCCTGAATTTGCATTTTTTTGGCACTGAATTCACCTTTCCATTTCATTGCCCCATCTAAGCTTTTGTAACCCTTGGTTTTCATAATGTGGATGAGGATTGCCCAGCTGAGGGGAGATGTGCTAGAGCCCTGGATGTGCCAAGGGGCCTGGAGAGAAGATGCACCAGCCTTGCACTGTCTCATCTGCTGTGAGCATTAGGGGGCATCAAACGATGCTAATAAATGGCAAGAGCCGAGCAAGAGAGAGGAGATGCCTGCGTAGTTTCACGGGGGGCTCTTCAGAACCACAAATTATCACTACTGGAGGTTTAGGAGGGTGAATAAATGGGAGAAGGGGACAAGTCCACGGAAGAGAAATCTCCTGAGGGCTGCCACCGGCTTGGGAAGTCCCTGAGCTGCAAATTACTAGGGCCTGGGAGAAGAACTGTGGGAATGCAAGAAGTGCTTGCATTGGCCTTGGTCTTCCCTCGCCTTCTGGTTAGCATGACTGTGGTAGAAATGACAGTGGGCTGTATGAATATTTGGTTGAGCCATTGCATCTGTTCTTCTCTCTTTATTTCCTATGTTCTTATGTGTATTATTTGTAAAATTTATCATCCCGTTCTCCATCCCTTCTTCAGAGTATTTAGGAATATGCTGGCTAAGGCAGGTCCCAGCCCAGACCCTGAGATATCCTGTCTGTAATCTCGCCTGGTTGCAGAAACTGATCATTTGTGTCAGCCCTTTGCTTCCTGTCTTTTAACCAGTTATTTAGCTATGAAAGGACTTCCTCTCTTACCCTTTGATGGCTTCATTTCTGTAAAAGCTTTAGCTGAAAGCGTCTTTAAAAGTCCCAATCACTTTGCTTTTGTTTTCCTACCCTTTCACAGAGCTGGGAACCTGGGTCTGGTCTCAGGGAGTCCAGTAACCAGCTAAGTCCCTGCTCTGTGTTGGTGCAGCCAGAGCCTTAATTCCTTCACCGCCCTTTGAAATAGTCTGGCTCCTGGCCTCCTAGTTCACATGGTTTGTCTGCAGAGCCCCATTCTGCGGCACAGATGACAGCAAAGGGAGTTCACAGATGGTGAAGAACCCGGAGATGTTCTTACCTGGGAGCTCTCAATAGGGCTGCATTTGTATGCTAGTGAATATGCCATTTTCAGACAACCTTTTGTCTGCACTGTCACATTTCTCTCTCTGTAGCACTTTTCTTCCAGCTCCTTCAGGAGCCGCAGAGCCCTAAATGCCTTGTAAATGAAATGTAAAATCCTCTCTTTTTCTCTTTGCAGTGGGAAGGGGACCAAAACCGCATGCACAGTACAGCTGCATCTCTCAAAACACCTCTTGTCCTTCTTAATATATTCCTTCTCACATTTCATGACTTGTTACCGCGCGAAGGCAGCGAGAATTTTGCTGTTAAAACTGTTGCCCCTTCCCTCCCATCTGCTTCATGCTTATTTGCAGTATTTACAATGCAGCAAACCTCGTAAGTATTGCATAGTGGAGCCATATGGCATCCATAGGTAACAATGCTGCTTACAATTAAGCTCCTCTGCTATGTCAGACCAGTGGGTAAAAAGCAATTCATGACCGAGAGTAAAAAAAACACAACTGAACAAATCAAAACAATTAATCTTGCGGTGTTCGAGGCAATTCCCAAGAGCATGGCAAGGAAGGTTAACTAAAAGCACTGGGCTTGATGTGAGTGCGTGGAAAATGATTTTTAGGGAGAAGGCACTTTGATTCACCTCCTTTGATTATCTGTTTCTGGCAAAAGAGATGCTTGCGCTACTTATCGCTGAGCTATCCGGGATATTCCCGTCCCTTTGGATTTTAATGCACACATCAAATTGCACCACAGCAAAAGGAGCATACCAAAGTGGGAGGGTTTTCTTGTCTTCAGATAACTCTGTTGTTGCTGATAGAATGCTAAATGCTTTAGTAATGCTTTGAGTCATAAAAGATCATTAGCGCTCTGAGGCCAGAGAAGGTTAATAAGAGAGCAGATGTTGGGCTGAGTCAATGGCCGGGTAAGAAAAGAAATGGGCAAGTTGTCCCTTTAACTCAGCTTGTGTTCAGGGGATAAATTCAGCCTGCTCAATGCTCGGGCCTTGACATGGCAAAAAGCAGCTGGAAGGAATAATGGATGAGCTGAACCAGGTGCTGAATTTCTCTGAAGAAATGCAAGAGCCAGACTTTGAAAAGAATTTCTAAGCCAGCAGGTCCCTGCCTGTGACAGCCAGTGGAAAGAGGGAGCACGGAGCCCGGTGCAAGAGGCAGGGCTGTTCTCCGGGGGCGGCTGCTGCCTGCTCCTGCCATTGTCCTGTTACTCAGACATGTCACCCTGCCGTAACCTCGGTCCTCACCCCTCTGCCATTAACAGTGCTCTTTTCTGTAGGAAAACTCGGGGAAAACTGGTTTCTTTCGGTCACGCTAGCAATGCAGACATCTGACATTTCTTTTCCAGCTCGCCCATGCTTTGCAAATGAGCAGCAACACCAGAGCTGGTTATGGTTAGCTCCTAATTTCAAACATCACTGCCTGTCGTTGTGTTTGGACTCACACTTCCCACTTTCAGCAGCTAGCAGATCTGCCCTGTGCCCGCTGGAAGTGGGGGTTAGGTATTACACCGGCCGGCACAGGACCTCGCCATCTTCCTCGGGGACCGGCTCAGAAACGCAGAGGGTAAAATAGCCAAGTAGCAGCCAGGGAGCGAGGAGCGTTGGCTTTCACGTTCCTGTCTTCTTTAGCTTGTCAGCAGTTGGGAAAATCACTGCTGATGAAACAGTCCTGCAGGTATTTACAAAGCCTCTAGTCTGTGATTCCCCAAGGCCACAGATCATGGAATAGTTTGGGTTGGGCTGTAGGGACAAAGCACCAGGGAGGAGATGGGGAAAATAAATACGAATTTAGATGCCCGAGGACATGGTAAAACAGCCGTTGACACCTGAGCTGCCTTTAAAAGACAGACACCTTCAAAAGAAAAACACCGAACAGCATCAGTGCCTGCGACTCCCTCTTTTACCTTCTCCTTACACTGGTTGCAGGAAGCCAGATACATGCTTCAGGGTGGGGTTAGTCTCACATCTGGGTATTCACTGTCCTGGAAGATTTTATGGGGGACTGATAACAACTGGGACAGAAGAAATACAAGGTAAATAGAGAAAATAGGAAGGGCAGTGATTTTTATTCTTCCCCTTTTCAAATCTTACTTTTTACCTATTTGTATACATATATACATATATATCCCCCTGTGTATGTAGCAACTATTAAAAATGTAGGAGGAAATTTAAAAATGTAGGACGAAATTATTTAAGAATTACCATTCTGTCAGCCCCCAGTGAAGGTGAAGCTCATAAACCTGTTTTGCAGAGGCAACGACCCTGACAGAGGGACAGAAGAGCAGGCCTGACATTTCTGATGAGAAAAAAGCAGAAGCATCGCACTATCACTGAGCATAAGACTGGAGGGACCCAGAGAGGTCATGTAGATAGAGCAACACCTGCCACCAGGCAAAATCAGCTCAACTTAAACCCTTCTTGACAGATGTTTGTCCAACCTGTTCTTAGAAACCCTCAGCGACGATGACTCTGCACCCTCTCTTGGCATTTCTTTCCGGCGCCTCATTATCCCCGCTTTAGACACTTGCCGCTGATGTCAAACCTAAGTAATCCTTTGCTACATTTAACCATGGTTTGTTTGCTGATTGCTGGTGGCTGTGAAGAATAATTTACAGCATTCATAAAGCAAGGGAAAAAAAAAAAAAAGAGTTTTGATTCAATTTTCAGGTCACCTTTAAAATTCACTTTACCATTTCGAAGCAAAATGCCTGCTGGCTCTCCACGAGGGGTCTCCAGGCCTTTTCCAGCAGAAACTGAAAAATCCCTGGGAAAAGTGCTGAAACCAGCGGGGATCCAGCAGCAAAGTCATCTCAGTGAGGAACCGCTGAGATCCTGAGGATGGCTGCAAGCAAAATGGGATCAAAGCAGGCAGAGAAAACGCTGTCCTTCTCCTCTCCCAGATGCAGGTGTTTGGCTCTCTAAAGACACTGCTTTCTGCCCTTCTCATCCACCATTATCCCCTCATCCTTCACGCTTCTTACCCTCTTCTGACTCTGTTCCTCATTTGGCCCCATCCTGCTTTTCTTCTTGCCTTTCTGATCTTTTCCTTCCCATCCTCCCAACTCTTGCTCACAGAGCTCTCCCACGGTTCCTTTTTTCCTGCCCTCTCCTATTTCTGCCGATCTTACCTACGACATACTCTCAGCATCCCAAGGACGATAGAGACACCTTCAGAGATCCACTTCTCTGCTGCACATCTGTATCCCTGGCCTGGGTCACCACGCAGGAGCAAGAGCTCTAAAGCTGCAGAAGAATCTCCTCATCTTCTCCCATATCCTTCCTGAAATCTCCTCTTTTCCAATGTCTGCACAAAACTCTAGCAAGTTTGGCTCATCTTGTGCTAAACCCTGCTGTCTGCCATGCCAGCCAGTATTGTCTCGCTGTTTCTTTGTACTCTTCTACCCAACAGATTGTCTCCATCTGCTGTCTCTTGCCTTGCAGTTAAATTCTGAGCTCTCTGAAACAAGAACCGTATTTTCATGCTGCGTTTTCGTAGCATGTAGCAAAAGGAGATCTTCATTCAAGATCGAGACTCCTGGGTGCTTCTGCAGAATGAATTCTAATTCATTTAATAAATGCAAATTGTATACATAGATTGGAGCAATATTCCTGAATCAAGAAATATTGGGGAGTGAAAGAAGCAAACAGCTTACCCTTCAGCCCCACCTCTGTCCATGCGAAGAAGTGGTGTGCTGGAGAACACAGGATCATAGAAAACAGAGCTGAGAGGGGCCCAGGGGATCGGCAATCCCACAGCCTCGCCGTATGGGAGAGTCAGCAGCTCCTGCCACCCTGAGAGGCACCTAACCCGCTCTTGATGACCTCTACAAGGAGAGCTGCCCACCCTCCCCAGGTAGCTTGTCCTTGTGTTCTTTCTCCTTACAGTTAGGAAATACTTCCTAATGCCTCACCGAACTGTCTCTTCTGGCAACTGAAGTTCACCTTTTTGGGGGGTCTTCTGACATGCCACCACAGATCCTGGTTATTCCCAGCCTTTTTGAAGAAGTCTTTACACCCTTTGAAACTGTTCTCATGTCCCCTTGGTCTTCAGTTCTTCACACTGCCCACCCCACCCCGCAGAGGCTGTCTTTCCTGGATCTCTCATCTTTCTTCTTGCTTCCCTTGAACCTTCTCCCATGGGCTGCATCTTTCCTGAAGTAAGTGGCATGCCTCAAACTGGAACCAGTCTTGTAAAACCTTATCCAACCCTTGTGCTACCTAATAGATCTGAGGTGGCTTTAACTAGTTTTCTAAGTGCCATAGGATGAAGTTCAGAAAATGCCTAACCAATCCGTGTATGCTTTTAGTATTCTCATTTATTGCAGTTAACACTCTCTTGGTGGAGAAGAGCACAATATCCTATTTATTGTGGTAGGCACCTGCTCGCAGTTGACATTTTTAAAGACCAGTTTTAAAAAAAAACAAACTGTGAAATCCTTGAATTCTCATCCGCCTTTGTCAGCAGCCTTCCTTCTTCACTGGGTCTGGACCAACACTCTCTTGCTCGTTCTCCTCCTGCTGATGTAGTCTTTTCTTCTTCCTCTTAATGATGCTTGCTATTTCCATCTCAATTTGTGCCTTGGCCTTTCTGATGTTTCCCCACATGCTTATGCTACTCTTATAACTGTCCTTAGTAATTTGACCTAGTTCCAGCTTTCTGTAAACTTTTTTTCTTGAGCCTGAGGTCACTGAAGAGCTTGCAACGTAGCCAAGCTGGTTCCTACTACATTTCCTATTGGGATGGCTTGTGTGTGTGTTGTTTGCATCGTTTCTTTGAAGAACTGCCAGTTTCCTTAACTCCTTTCACTTTTAAACGTGCCTCCCATGAGATCTTACTTACCATTTCTCTAAGTGTCCTAGGGTCTCTTGTCTTTATTTCCCTTTTCTTCCACATCTCTTCATGGGGGTTGTGAGCTTGGTCACTCCACGCTCAGTCTTGGCCAACTTGCCTCCTGCCTTTACGTTTCAAATCAGTCTCCAGTGGCTGATCGCCATCGCTGCCTGCAGGCATACTGGGCTGCCTGCACCCTGATCTCTTCCTCTCCCAGCAGAACCAGTTAACCTAATCCATGTGCTGGCCAGCATGGCCCAAAGCGGTGACAAACAGGGCCTGCCATGGTTAAAGCCATCCCCAGAGCTTCACTAGCGTCAGCAAACGCATGCCCAGCTGTTCTTTCCCACACTGAGCATTTTACAGTTTATGAAGCTAAGAGGATTTTGCTTTTCTCCTCTCTTTAAATCCAGTGTAGAGTCAGTTTAATACTGGATTCGCTCCCTGTTACAGTAAGACTGAGAATAATGGAGTAATTGGTATTTCCCATTACTAAATGCTGAGGTCCTGATGCTTTCTGGCTATGCAAATACCAGTTAAGGGCTCCTACAAGCCAGGAGGCAGCCCAGCAACGGTGGGAAGTCCTGGATGTCAGCAGAGATGCTCTCACAAGCTCCCCACGGTGACCCACAGGACATGTCTTCTCCCAAATGTGCGTCTTGGGTCACCAGGAAGCATCCTGAGCTCCCCGTGTAGCGGTGCTGTGCTGGGGGTTGGCAAAGCAGCTCCCAGGGATGCTCCAGGTGGGTCAGGAGGGTTTGGGAATGGTCCCTCAAGCCCAACCATCCTTTCCCCAAGTCCTGGGAGGCTGGAGGTGGGATAGCGAGGGTGGGATTACTCTGACCACGTGTAGATGTGTACAACCAGAGCACATCTGGGCTACAGCTGTACTTAAAGGGAGCCAGACCGTACCGTGGTGGAGGAGGTGGGTCAGATAAGCACCGACCAAGAGGAAAGGAGACAGCCAGCCTCATCTTCCAAATATTCCTCAAAGTGGAGCTGCCGGGGCTGTAGGGGCAGCTCTCAGGCAAGGAAATGGCGTCTGGGGGGGGCGTTCAAGAGGGCACATGGGAAGACACGGCATTGCCACACCGGCACGGTCCAGCAAGGCAGCGGGATGCGGGTTTGTGGTGGGGTGGGAGCATCTGGGGCTGTGCCTAGGGCGAAGTGGGTGCCCCTGCCAGCGTGGTGGGTGCCAGCAGCCCGCAACGACGGCCGCAGCTGTGGTCAGCGTGGGTAAACCCAAGCCAGCAAAGAGACGGTGCTGGAGAGGACATGGGCACAGAGCTCCCACCCCACCAGCTCCAGGTATCAAATAAATCCCCAGCCTCCGCTCTCAGGGAAAGCTCCCAGCAGCTCAGGGAAGAACGGCCAAACCCCGGGTCGAAAAGGAGCAGCGTCCCGCACCGAGGGCATTGAGCACAGCTCGGAGTCCGCACAGCCTGCCGGGGACCACGGAGCCGCCGGTCCGACCCCTTCTCCCCTCCTTCGGTCTCCCAGCCAGGGCTCAGCCGGTGAATCGGGACTCCGGCTATTTTGTTTCAGGCAGCCGGAGCTTGTCAAAAGGAAGAAAGGCTCCTTGTCTCGGGGTCGTGGCTCTAATCCTGTTATGTGTCTGTAAGAGAAAAGAGGACGATGGAGCGAGGAGCACAGACCTGGTGCCGATGCCAATTCCCTTCCCTTCGCACCCAGCGTCCCGTGCCAGCCCTTGCCCAGCCACAAAAGGCTGCCTCCCCTCCCGGCAAACTAACCAAGCATTTAAATTTAATAGCTGTCCGCAACCTCGCCGTTTCAAAGTGATTAAGCATTTGATTAAAGCCCATGTGTTGCTTTGCTGGCTGGGAGGCAAATTCCTCCACAGGGCCCATGAAATCGGCTCCGGTGACCGGCACGGCACACGGCGGATGCTCTTTGCCGTCCCCCCTGCTCTCCCCGTGTCAGACGAGGTGCTGACAGGGAGCCTGGCCCCTCGGGTAACCCCAGCTGCCCCCTCCATCCCGATGCACCCGTGCGTGCAAACAGTGCTCCTCCCTCCGTCGGTGCTCCGGCAAAGCCAGAGCAGGAGGAGAGCCCGCGGGCTGGGGACGTGCCGTTGCCCAGGGGAGAAACCGAGGCACGGCGAGAGATGCTGAGGCCAGAGCGAGATGGGGCTCCAGGGCTCGTGGCCGGCTGGAGCGAGATCAGGAATGGAGGTTGTGTCTTCATGCAGAAAACAGGAGCGCATCAGATAGGTGAGTACGGTCTGAAGCAGGGCGCGCAGCAAGGAGGGGAATTATGGGGGTCAGACCGATACCCCAGAGCAGAGGGACAGGGGGACAAATACCCCCAGCTCTCTTAACGTGTGTATTATGAACAGGAGCATCCTTAGACCCGCTTAAATCCTTGTGACCCAATTTTGCCCTGAATCCCGATAAGTCCCTACAGCCCGTGTGGGTGAGCAGCTGCAGCCGAGAGTGCCAGGCTGAGGACGACACCCGTCGCCTCGAGTCTTCCTCGGGTCCACCCCTCGCTGCTCTTAAACGAGGGGTTAACACCGAGGAGTTACCACCTCCGCTTTGCAGGGAGGTTGTTGCCCCGCTGCCCTTCGCTGCCTACCTTGACCACGTGCTGGGCTTCTCTGAAAGGATGAAAAATGGGTGGTGAAGGATGAACAACCCCACTTGCTACTTTGCCCACCTGAGAGGCTCCCAAGGTGGGCACCTCCGTGTCGAGGCAGGGCAGATCCAGGATGGATGGGCTGTGCCGTGCCAGCAGCACGACGGAGGGGCTGATGCCGTGCCAGCCTCATCTCCAAGCAGAAGAAGGAGCACGGCAGGGACGGCGGCTTCCCCAAAGGGTGAAGGCTGCCCCAGGAGACTTGCCTGCTGCTGGCCAGCAAAACAGGGATGAGGTTTCTCTGTCTGGTCAGGAGACCGGCATTATGCCAGCTGCTTCTTCTCTGCAAAGGAGATTTTCTTCTCTCCCCAGGCAGCGTCCGGCTGGACCCGCAGGTGCCGTCAGGAAGGATCCCAGTGAGGAGCGGACCATTTCCAGAGCCCACCATGCAGCCGCACATTCACCGGTTGGACTCGCTCCGTGGCCGCCCCATCCTACCCCACGTCTCCCTGCATCTGGCCCCACCGACTCCCTCCAAGGGCGGCTGGAGACGTGGGGTGGCCTCCTCCATCCTCGCAGTGCCCATTCCCTCCTCTTCCCCGCAGCTCCACAGGCATTTCTCACCTACAACCCCCTGTCATTCCTCATCCCCTCCAACATCCCCTTCCTTATGCATGCCCATAACCATTTCTTCTCCTCTCGCTCCTTGTACTTGTCCTGGTTTCAGGAAGAAGAAACCTGACTTTCCATGAGGCTTCCTTGGGCATCAGCACCTCCCCTCCGCTCAGCCAGGCTCCTGCTTCCCCAACACATCGCTCTCCCCCCGGGCTTGGCCCCAGCCATCTTTTCTCTCTGTGTCCGTGCTGCCCCGGTGCTTTATCCACGGTTTTGGCTGCCATACTGTCCAGCTCCGTGCTGGAAGGGGACTGGCAAAAACCAAAGCCCTGATGGTGCCAGTCAGCCGCTCACTCCGCTTTGCTTGACCCCCGGGATTGTCTGCCGGCTCTCACTGCCACCCCTCATTTTTTAATCTCCCCAAGTGAGCTGAGAATTAATTATTTAGCAGCGTGCAGAAAGCATTGGGAACATTTAAAACACGCTGAGCTGCAGCTTTAGCTCCTACCTGCCCTGGGGAGATCGCCGGCTGCATCCCTAACGCACGGCACGCTTAATATTGTATGTTGATTAATTGCTTCATTTCCTCTCTCCCGAGGAGCTGTGAGTTTTGGCTCGTGGGTGAATCCGTCTCTGGAAGAAATCGGCTCCTGCGGGAAGCAAGAGGGAGCCGTGGCCGGAGGGGAGGGTGGTGGGAGTGCTGGGGTTCCCTGGGCAGAGACCTCCCGCTCCACGCTTGGTGCCGGGTCAGGGTGATGGCAATCGGAGGGCACTGCTTCTGATTTACACCGGCAGAAGCTGGGCCAGCGTCGCCAAAGCTTCCAGGGGTTTTGCCGGAGGGAAATGAGGAGCTGGGGAGTGACGACCCCGGGGCGTTTCGGCTGCAGAGCCCAAAATCCCACTGACATCCTGGGCAGCTCCATTGAAAGGAGGCAGTTTGGGCAGGAGGTGGCCGGGAACACGCTGTCGGTGATGGCTGCACCCCCCCGTGTACCCATACCTTGCGGGGGGGACCCCATGATGGGGACGGGGATGGAGCAGACCCTGTGAGTACTCCAGGCACCTCCACCAAACATCCCGGGGTGTCCCAGCTGCACCCAAGCGTGTCTGGGATGGCAGCACCCCGCAGGGTCCCCGCTCTGGTGGGACACGTTGCACCCCTGGCTTGGCAAAGCCAGGGAAGGGGGGGACTGGGCACCCACCACCCACCCTGAGTGACGCTCAGATGGAAGCTGGGGGAGCAGGGACCAAACCTGCTGTGTCTGTGTCGGGAGATCGCAGGCACCGGCAAGAGGCTTAACTTTAAAAAAAAAAAAGTTTTATTTCAAGATCTTCCTTTTTTTTTGTTGTTTTTACCTGTATTTCAAAAAAAGTGGGGTAAAAGTACAAAAAAAGTCAGTTGCGGAATGGCAAAGGTTTAGAAATCACAGCGCTGAACTAACCCAAGCGATAGACACGGAGCACAAACCAAACACCCCCACGACACGACGCGGCCAAAGACCATTTACGGCCTTTGGCTTTGTATTATTATTATTAATTAATTTTTGTTTTCCTCTGTACAAAACACACCAAAGCATGCCACGGAGCGGGAAAAAAGAGATACCAGACGGGGAGGAGACAGGAGATTTGTACAGCAGGGGATGGGAGGGCTGGCTCCCGCTCTCGCCTCCTTCTCCTCCCCTGCTCACGTCAGGTTGTTCTGCAGACAGTTGAGCTCGCCGCCGTCCTGCTCCCCTTTGCCGTCGTGCTTGGGCGACGTCGAGTTGTGGATGTTAAACGGCTCCTCGTCCTTCAGGCAGGATTTCAGGGAGTCCTGCAGCTTGTGGGGAGCGCTGGGGTCGTCCTGCCAGGAGAGATGGCGGAGGGAGGGGGGGGTAAGGAGATGACCGTGCCGTGGGGGACACCGTTGCAATGGCCGGGGGGGGGTGACCCACAGTGGGGACCGGGTGAAGGCACCGCTGACACCCCCAGCATCCCGAACCGGGCTCTGCCTCCTTACAGGCAGCCCCTGGCAGCAGGCAGGGCTGCCCAAAAGTGAACACAAATGTGTTTCCCCCCCCCCCACTACACATCTTGGCGTGGGGGGACATGGAGCTCACAGCACGGGGAGGGGGGAGCCGGCGGATGAGAGGGTCCGACCTGCCTGCGGTGACTCGCTGCCGTTCCCCGCCACGGGTTCCCCACCTTGGGGTGCCTCCAGCACCCAAAGCCGCTCGCCAACAGCACCCAAAAGAACCGCATCGGTCACGGGAGCCATCCCACCCGCCGCCCCTCCAGCCGCCCCCGCCGTCCCCCTCACCACCCCATTTCTCTTCCCATTTCCAGCCCGGCTCGTCTCATCGTCCCCGCGACAATTAGCGACTCCCCGAGCGGCGCTTGGCAGGAGGCCCGAGGGGTTGGATTTATTGCGGTTCGTTAGCGTACAGCTGGCCCCGCCGTGCCACTGACCGGATCTGCTGGTGGCAAAACCGGGGATGTCTCTTCCCGATGTCCCCCCACAGCTGCCGGGAGCATCTTCTCCCCGGGGCTGGGCTGCACCCCGAGCTCTTCCCACATCCATGGGGAGAGCGGCACCCGCCGGCACCGGGGCTGAGCTCCGGCTGTGTTGGGTAATGTCTGTGCCGGGACGGTCCCAGCATCGCTGGTGGGGCAGGATGAGCCCTGGCATGGGGGTCTGCGAGGGCGGGATGGGCCGTGGCGGTGAGGCACCCGCCGGCATCGTAGCAGTTACGGTGCTCCCGGTGCCGCACGGCGAGCGGCGGATGGATGGAGACACCCAAGGGCCGGTATCGCACAGCCGTGCTCATGCGAGGACGGGAAACCTCCATCTTCTGGGCAGTGACCCTACGAGGGCTTCCCAGCTCGTCCCGGCTCACGCTATCGACTCCACGGCAAATGCCACGGGACGGGCACCGAGCTCCACCGCCCGGCACAGCGGCTGCACCACGCGTCCCCCAACAACCCCTTTCCCAGGGGTGTCGACTCCGACGTCCCCTCCGCATCCTCGGTACGCCGCGTCCCAGGCACCGCGCTGCCGGGGAGCGGCACTGAATTCATCCCAAGATTCATCCTTTCCACAGCGGGGAGCGAGCCGGCTCCGGGAGCCTCCTGCCAGGGTGGCCGGGCCGAGCGGTGGCAGACGCTACGGCTGCTAAAGGTGGTCGAAAGACGGGGAAAACCGGCGGTGGGCTAAGGCAAAGGCTAGAGGGACCTACGCTCCTCCTCCGGCTCACGCTCGGCAAAGACCTTCGCTTCTCTCTGTTTCGATTTGAAAGACAGGAGGTTGGAAGGGCAGCCCCGGGGGGGACGCGGGTGGTCGCATCCTGACCACGCCAGCAGCATCCCGGAGCGTTTCACCCTCCAGCATCGCCCGCCGCTGCCGGCCGTCATCCGCCGGTCCTGCCCTAGAGCGATGCCACAGCCGAGGAGCATCGTCTGCCGGAGCCGCATCGCACCGGCTGTCCCCTCCCTGAAAATGCCGGCACAGCCGCCCCTGTCACCCGCACACGGAGCCAAAGCCACCGGGTGACTTTGGATGGTGGTTCCCTGGGGACTCACAGGGGCAGGAGGGGACGGGGCAGGGGGACAGCGGGGTGACACCGACCCCCTGCCTGGCCCGGGTCCGGTTTGGGTAGTCGGGGCAGGATGAGGCATGGCGGGACCTGACAGAGGGGACGGAGCGGTGGGATGGGGACGGGGGGATGCAGAGGGGCCCGGCGGTGAGACCGTCACCCAGGCAGTGCCAGGACCACGGATGTGGGGGGACAGACGGGACGTTACCGGACAGAGGGACAAGGATAGGACAGCAAGCAGGAGCGGGGGGACGGTGCCGCGAAATCCTCTTACGTTTGGGTGGGAGCCCTCGGCGATGGTGGAGAGGGAGAAGTTGTCGTTGTGCAGCTCGGACGGGGTGCGGTATCTGCCGGGGGGGGGAGGAGAGCACGGCGGTGAGACTGGGGGTGCCGCCGAACACCCCCCGCACCCCTGACTGCGTTTTGGGGTGAACCCAGTGTCGGGGGGGGTAAATGCTCCCAGCGCTGGAGGCCTGAGGGTTAAATGTCCCCAGGGATGGAGGTCTGGGGCTGGATACCCCCAGATCTGGGGGCGTGGGGGCTAAATGCCCCTAGCTATGGAGATTTGGGGGCTAAATGACCCCAGCTATGGGGTTTGGGGCTACATGTCCCCAGTTATGGGGTTTGGGGTCTAAATGACCTGAGCGCTGGCGTTTTGGGGGGCTAAATGCCTTTCAGTCTGAGGGTTTGGGGGGGTTAATCACCCCCAGCTCTGGGAAGGTGCGGGCAGGCGAGCGGTGAGGGCAGCCCAGGGCAGGCAGGAGCCGCGGGCTCCCAGGGCCTGAGAGGGAGACCCATGGGCTGGCAGGGAGTTTCGCTGCTAATTACACTTGGCGCTCCCAAACACTAATTAACAGCTCATTAGGGACCGAGGCTGGGAGGGCTCTCTCCTTCCCGGCTCCAGTGAGGTGGGCAGCAATTGCTGGGGTGGTGGGGGGGGGATGACCCCAACCTTCGCCCACGCCAGCCCTGTCCCCCCCCCAGCCCTGTCCCCAGGGACGCAGTCGGGACCATCTCCGGTGGCCCCAGCTCCCAGTGCAGCAGATTAACTGGTGCCAGTCAGGAGCAGCTTTAAAGGATTAACCGTGGAGCAGGAGCCACAAAGCCACGTCCCCGCAGGGCACCCGTCTCCGGGAGCTTTCCCACCCACCGTCACCTTGTCCCCGTTGGCATAGGGGGTCCCGGTGACACCCCGCGGGGACGGGACCGCATCCAGCCCCAGTGCCACCGCCGGGAGCTGAGACCACCCAAACCGCTGGGGCTACCGGGGTGCTACCCTAAAGCGGTCGGGGACAGTTTTAGGGGTGCCGGCCCCATCCCGACGCCGCTTACTTGGTCTTGCGCAGTTTGCTGTTCTCCGTCTTGAGCAGGTAGAGCTTCTTGGCGAAGAAGACGGTGAGCATGAAGAGCAGCAGCACCACGAGGGCGGCCGAGCCCACGGCCACGCACATCACTTGGAAGTCGGTGACGATGGCCTCGCAGCGCGTGCCCTTGTGCCACGTGTAGTCTTGCGTGTTGCACCTGCGAGGGGAGGCGGTTAGGGACCCCCCACCCCAAAAAAAACGTGCCCCCTTCCCACAGAGCATCCTCGGGGGACGCCGACATCCGTAATCAGGGAGATTACGGGGAATGAGATTAATGCGTCCTCAAGGACCACCCTGAGAGGGGTGACCCCGCCCCCCCCCCGAAAACGCTGGTGTCAAGTGAGATGGGTGACAGTGGGGGATGCTGGGAGGGGGGTCGGGGTCCCCCCCAGGCGATGCTCGTCCCCCGCACCCCGTCCCGGCGGCGGTGGGGAGCAGGGTGGCCGTCGGGGACAGCCCCGTCACGCCACACATCCACGTCCCCCCGTGCAGGCGGGCTCGGCGCCAGCCGCGCGACGCGTGCCGAGCCGTACGGCACAGCCGGTGTCGGCCCTCCCCGGGGCGCAATCTGCCGGGGCCGATTAGCGCGGAGGCCCCGGAGCTTCGGCTGCAAGGCCCTGACCTAATTCCTGCCCAGCCGCCGCTCGGGGGGCAGGGAAAGCCCCTCTGTGTCCCAGCGGGACGGGGCCGTGGGGGTGAAGGGGGACAGAGATGTGGGAATGGGGTGCAGGGCGATGGAGAGCCTGGGAATGGGGTGCGTGGAGACAGAGATGTGGGAATGGGGTGCAGGGGGACGGAGATGCTGGGAATGGGGTGGAGAGGGACAGAGAGCCCGGGAATGGGGTGCACAGGGTGGAGAGCCTGGGAATGGGGTGCGTGGAGACAGAGATGCTGGGAATGGGGTGCAGGGGGATGGAGAGTCTGGGAATGGGGTGCACAGGGTGGAGACCCCGGGGATGGGGTGCATGGAGACAGAGATGCTGGGAATAGGGTGCAGGAGAACAGAGAACCCAGGAATGGGGTGCCTGGAGACGGAGGTGCTGGGAATGGGGAGCATGGAGACAGAGATATGGGAATGGGGTGCAGGGGGATGGAAAGCCTGGGAATGGGGTGCATGGAGACAGAGATGCTGGGGATGGAGAGCCCAGGGATGGGGTGCAGGGGGACGGAGAGCCCACGTACGCACCCCCCCCGTCTCCCCACAGGACCTGGGGTCCCCATCCCTTACCGGCAGAAGGCCCCATGGCTCTCCACCAGGTAGCACTGGCCGCCGTTGTGGCAGTAGCTGGGGACGAGGTCGCAGACGGAGCGGCAGGAGCTGTTGTGCCGCACGTAACCGCTCCGGCACTCGGTGCCGTTCTCCGGCTGGCCCCGCTCCCCCGGCCGCGGCCGCGCCGTGGGGCTGCCCCCCGCCACGCCGGAGGGCTGCGGCGGGACCGCGTCGCGGCGGCCGGTGGGTCGGGGGTCCCGCGGCGCCGGCTGGATGCCGGGCGCGGGCGAGGCGGGCGGCCGGTAGCCGTTCTCGTCCTCCAGCCCCCCATCTTCCTCCTCCTCCTCTTCGTCTTCGTCCTCCTCCAGCTCGTCCTCCTCGTCCCCGTCGGCGTAGAAGGAGGTGGTGGGGTAGAAATCGGCTTCGTCGAAAGGCGTGAAGTCGTCGTAGAGCTCGTGGAGGGCCCACGGCGTGGCCGCTCCCTCCGGCTCCCGCCGACGTGCCGAGCCGGCCGGCCCCCGGCCGCCCCCGGGGAAGCCCCCCAGTCCCTCGCCCCCCTCAAACAGGTCATAGTAGTCAACATCGATGATCTCCGAGGCCGTTCGGTCGGCCGGCGGCTCAGCCGGTCCCGGGGTGACGGCGAGGGGCTCCTCCGCCTCCAGCCAGGTCAGATCCGTCCGGCCGCGAGCCCCCTGAGCCGGGGCCGGGCTGGATGCGGCCACCCAGAGCTCCGGGGGACCCCCCGAGTCCCCCGGCACGGGGCTGGGGTCGCCCAGCACGGGGGTCCGTGGCGTGGCCGAGCCCCCGGCCGCCAGCAGCGGGTCGGATTCGGCCGAGTCGGTGACGAGCTGCGGGCCGGGGGGGCTCGGCGGGGCGGCCGTGAGCCCCCCAAAAACCCCCAGGCTGGGCAGGGAGGCCGGCGTGGGCCGTTCGCCGCTCCCCGGTTCCTCGGGGCTGCCGAGTGCCACCGCCGCCGTCCCCCCGTCGCCGGGCCAGGTCACCGCAGCCTGGCCGTCCTCCGTCGAGCCGGATTTGGGGGGCAAAGCGCTGGCGTCGCCCTCCCCGGTGCACCCCGCGCACCCCTCCGGCATCGCTGCAGGGTCCGTGGTGGCGGCCGTGCCCCCCTCGGGGGGCTCTAGCTGGGGTCCCGCCGGGGGCCAGCCACCCGCCGTGGCCCCCCCGGGGCTGGTGCCGTTGTTGGGCCCCCCCGAGGGGTCTCTGCTCGCCGGGTCCCACCGCGAGGGGCTGCTCTCCAGGGAACCCTCCCAGCCTCTCCCCTCGGCCTCGCTGGCGTTTTGGGGGGGCCACTCGGATGCTGGAGGGGGGACAAGGAGAGAAAGACGTGTCAGAGGTGCCCCCCGCACCCCGGGGAGGCTGCGGTGGCCTGGGGGGGGGTCCTGGCGGGTCCCTGCCTGCTTGATCTTGTGCCCACCAGTACCATGACAAGCCATTTGGGGGGGGGGCTGCACCCCAAGTCTTTTACAGCCTCTCCTGGGGACCGAAGGGGCAAATGCCACAGCAGGTCCCGGCTCCGTGGGTCTCCCTGCACCCGTGACAGCCTCAGTCATCACCCCTCAACTCTGCGAACCCCCCCATCGTGACACAGCCCCCCCCCCAGCCAGGCTGTCCCTGGCCCAGACCCCCCCAGCTGCCCTGCGAGGGGATCCAGCCCTCCTCCGGCTCCTGCAAGTGCCCCCCATACACATAATGGGATCCAGCCCCCTCCAGCGGGATCCAGCCCCTTCTAACAGGATTCTGTCCCCCCCCACAAGGGGATCCAGCCTCCCTCTGGCTCCTGCAAGTGCCCCCCATATGCACAATCGGATCCAGCCCCTGCAAGGGGATCCAGCCCCCTCTGCAATGGAATCCAGCCCCTTACAAGGGGATCCAGCCCCCTGCAAGGGTAGAAGGGGATCCAGCCCCCCCCCCCCTCCCCGGCAATGGAATCCAGCCCCCTTACAGGGGGATCCAGCCCTCTCTGCCTCCTGCATATGCATCCCACAACCACAAGAGGATCCAGCCCCTGCAAGGGGATCCGGTCCCTCCTCCAAGGGATCCAGTCCCTGCAAATGCACCCCGTCCACACAAGGGGATCCAGCCCCCCCCCCCCAAAAAAAGGGACCCAGCCCCCGACAAAGGGATCCAGCCCTCCTCAGGCTCCTGCAAATGCACCCCCCTACATAAAGGGGACCCAGCCCGCTGCAACAGGCTCCAGCCCCCCCCAAAGGGATCCAGCCCCCCCCCCCCAAAGGGATCCAGCCCCCTGACGAGGGGACCCAGCCCTCCTCCGGTCCCTGCAGATACACCCCATACACACAAGGGGATCCAGCCCCCCCCCCCCTCGCACCCCCCCCCTCAAAGCCATCCAGCCGCCGGCAAAGGCATCCAACCCCCCCGCAAGAGGATGCAGCTCCCTGCAACGGGATCCAGCCCCTTACCGGGGGATCCCCCCGCCGCCCCCGGTGCCTGTAGAGGAATGCAGCCCCCCCCCCCCACTCCCCCAGACCCCCCCTTCGGGGATGCAACACCCCCCCCCCCCAAAAAAAAAAACCCCGATCATCCCTCGCCTGCACCACCCCCCACCCCCCCTCCCCCGGGGGGGCAGGATCCGGCCCCATCCCGGGGAGCAGCCCCCCCCCCCCCCCCCGGTACGTACCGAGGGCTCCGATCGCCAGCAGCAGGGCCAGGGCGAGGGGGGAGCGGGGCCGGGCAGCCGCGGGGGCCATGGCGGCATGGAGGGGGGACCCACGGCTCCGCCAGCGGGGCCGGCACCGGCAGCGGCTCCGCCCGCGCCCCGCCGCCGCCTCCCGCCGATCGCTCCGCTCCGCTCCGGGGGGGGGGGGACGGACGGGGCCGGGGCCGGGCCGGGCTGGGGGCGGGCGGGAGGAACCGGCTCCGCCCGCGGGACTGGGGACGCCGCCGCCGGTAGCACCGGGAGGTGGAAACGGGGGACACCCCCCCCCCCCCCAACCACCGCCTCCCCGGGGGGATCCCCCCCGCACCCAGCACCGGGATCCCTCGCTGATTTCCCCCCCCCCCCCCCAAATCTGCTGCTGCATAGGGGGGGCATCCCTGCACCAGCACTGGGACCCCCCACCCCTTAGCACCAGCATCTCTCACTGACAACCCCCCCCAAAAAAAAAGTGCTCCTGCATGGGGGAGCATCCCTGCACTGGGATCCCTTGCCGACCCCCCCCCCCCCCCCAAACTGCTCCTGCGCAGGGGTTCTCTTTGCACCAGGATGTCCCTGCACCACTCCCCACCCCAGAACCGGGATCCCTCACTGATTCCCCCCCCAAATCTGCTGCTGCGTGGGGGGGGGGCATCCCTGTACCAGCACTGGGACCCACACACACCCCCCCAGCACCAGCATCCCTCACTGTGAGCCCCCCCAAAAGTGCTCCTGCATGGGGGAGCATCCCTGCACCGGGGGACCCCCCCCCGCACCCCACCAGCACCAGGATTCCTCATTGATACCCCCCCAAAAAAATGCTTCTGCATGGGGAGGGGGGCCCATCCCTGCACCAGCACTGGGATGACACCCCCCCCCCCAGCATCCTCAACTGGGACCCCCACCCTGCACCCCCGAGGCACCCACCCATGCACAGTCCTGTGGGGGGCTGGTCCCCCCCCCCAACAGCAGCGAGGCGAGGGCAGAGCACCAAAATCCCGGGGTGAAGCCATCGCCCCAGGCTCACCGCAGGGCTGTGGCACAGGGCAGGGGGCTGCGGCCGCTCAGACACCCACCCCCCCCCAGGGGAAGGCCCCGGGGTCAGGTCAAACCTTCCTCATCCCCTGAGTGCCCCCCCCCCACGGCCACGTCATCGCTTCCCAGTGCCAAACTGGTCCAGATGCCACCACGGCCTCCATCACCCATGACCCATCCAGGCGGGTGCCATGAACATCTCTCCAACAGGCTGGGGGTGCAGGCAGGGGGTGCAGGCAGGGGGGGTGCTGGCGGGGGGGGGGTGCTCCAGGCTGTGGCCCAGCACAAGGCGGGGAGGCCAAGCCGACGCAACGGCTGGATCGAGCAAGGGAAGAGCCGGGAGAGGAGAAGCTGCGGAGACGTGACCAGCCTAGCGATGGGGCCGGGGAGAGCCCGGAGGGGCCGCGGGCAGGAGCCCTGCGGGGCGCACGCTGGAGCAGGACCGAGCGGACAAGCACGCACCGGGGGGAGCCGGGCACACGCACCGGCTTTGGGTGTGCGTGGGCATGGAGGGACCCCCAGGACCCCCCAAGCCTCGGGCTCTGCGGGCGCCACCGCCAACCCAGCCCATCGCTGCCCCGAATCCCACCTTTGCAGGGGATGTCGTGGCTGTGCTGGGGACAACCACAGATGTAGGGACCCCCCGAGCTGTACCCGGGGAGGGGGGGGGGCGCTCAGCCCAAACCCATTGCATGGAAGAGGAGTTCGCCTTTGCCATCCCTGGCCACCTCGTCCTCCCCGGGGCCGGCGCGAGCTCCCGGCTGGCCGAGGCTTTCCAAGGTCGCCGCGTGTCCTCCTCCGCCCACGGTGCGGGAACGTGTCGGCCACGGCGGCTCCCGCATCCCGCGCCGGGGAAGGATCCTCAGGGCAGGGCTGGGGTCCTGGGGAAGCAGCAGGTGCTCCCAAAGGAGCCCATTTCGGTGCCCCCCAGCCCCTGCGTGGGACCCACATCAGCTCAGCTGCCGATGCATCCCTCGCCCACGCCACCCCGTCCCACGCAGAGGGGCAGCCGTGGGGAGCGCGTGCAGGGGGGGCTGCAGGGACCGGGGGAGATGGGCTGGGGGTCCCCTCTCCCCCTCCCCAGCAGCCGCTGTGCCTGGCCGGGCTCCCCGTGCCGGGAACAAGCCCCGCTCTGTCCCCGCTCAAAGGGGGATTGAAGGGGCTGCACCTGCTTAATATTCCCCGCGCTTCCGCCCCTGGATGCGTTTCCAAGGGGACCGGCCGAGGGGCCGCCGTGATGGATGGGGGGACACGGCCGCGACAGCCGGGGAAAAGGGTCAGGAAGAGGCAGCGGGGTCCCACGCGCTGCCCGGGGCTGGGGGTCCCTCCGCCGGGTCCCCGCCGTCGCAGCAAGAGGCTGAGGGAAGACGGGTGGGATCCTGGGGATGGGGACGATGCTGAGGAAGACACACGGGGCAGGGAGACGGAGCCCGGGCAGGGTAGCAGCACCGATCCTGCACCCAAAGCCCTTCCCCAGCACCGGCGCAGGGTGCCGGCACACGGCAGCGATGGCTCGAGGTGTTTATGCTCAAGCGGTTGGTGCTTGTTAAGCCGACGGAAGCTTCCAGCACCCACAGTAATTCCTGGGGGCAGGAAGCTCGTGGGGTTGGCAGGGACCCCTGGGGACCACCTGGAGCAGGTCACCCAGGACCACGTTCTGGTCAGGTCTTGGACATCTCCATGGCTCCACCAGCCCTTGGAGCAGCCCGTGCCGGTGTCCCGGAGCACCAGCTCCTTCTCTCCGGTGGGGTGGCGTGGCTCTGGCCCACATCACCTCGCAGCCGTGGGGCACCTCGCTTGGGAGCATCCCCCCCCCCTCCTGGCCCTGCCGCAGAGGGGACAGCGTGGCTGTGGTCAACCGGCCGCTCACTGGTGTCCCCTCAGGGTACTGACACCCCAAAAGCTCCAGCCGCAGCCAGCATCACCCCAGGGCTCTGAGCGCTGCAGGGAGGAGGGACCGTGCCCTGGATCCCATGGGATCCATGGGGGATAAGGGGGTGTCAGCACCCCCCACCCTGGCTGGAGGCTGTTCTCCCCCAAAGTCCTGGGGGATGGTGCCCATCGCATTTCCCCACAAGACCACCTTCGCATGGGAAGACCCCCCCCTCTCCATTACAGGCTCCGCATCCATCCCTGCACCCATGGCTCCGGATCAGCCCACCCGCAGCAGGCAACCTGGGTGGGCAAGGGGGGGGACGGAGGGTCTCGCCACCCTCCGTGGGCAGAACTCGGCTGCTGCTTCAGGGAGAGGAGGAATGGTGGTCGATGCCGAGCACCAGGCAGGGACATCCAGCTGGGGGATGAATTTTGGAGCCTCCCCCCTCCAACACCCCCGGGACACACAGCGGGAGAAGCGTGGCAGAGCCTTAATGCATCAGGCTCCATCGCTACGCTTAAATTTAGGACCAGACAAGGCAGCAGAGCCCAGCGCCGGTGTCGGAGCCATCTCGCGAGTCTGCTGTCAACACGTTTCCTACAAACCTGCCTCAGGTTTGTCTTCGTTGGAGGCAGAAGCAGCAGCAGAGGGTCAGATGAGAAGCGGCAGGACAGACAGACTGAGGAGCGGCAGGACAGACAGACAGAGATGGCTCTTCAGTCTTGCGGAAGAAATCGAGCAGCAGCTCCCTCCTCTCGGGCAGAACTGGCTGCTGCCACCAAGTGCGTGTTTTTCTGGGGGAGTTACTCAAAATATTTAAGGCGAATTAAAAGATTATGAAATGCAGCCACACTGGCAAACCATTTTGGGTGTTTCTGGAGGAAATCACTGTGAGCACTGTCCATCTGTCTGTCCTGCGAGAGGGTCACATGCGGCTGGGGACGGATCTCACACCAAATTCCTTCTCTGCCTGGTTCAGGGCTGGGAGCTGAGCTTGCTCACGGGTCTTGCCCTGCCTTGGGGGTCCCCAAAAACCCACGGGAGGGGCTTCACTCATCACCCCCCTGCAGCCCAGCTCTGCTTCGTGCTCCTGCCAATACCCGGCTCCGGCTGCCAGGCAGGGGCTGCTCAAGCTGTCGGGAGCACTTGGCTCAGCCCCGCATCCCGGCTCATCCCGGCTGGCAGCTCCCGGAGCGTGCCGGCAGCCGTGGGGCAGCCCCACACAGGCACCTTCCTTCCCCCCCAGTCCCTGAGAGCAGCTGGGGGTCGATCTACCCTGGCACCCACCTGGGTGCAGGTGACAGGTTGGATTACGATTGGGGACCCCATGGGGGAATCGCCTCCCCCCCATGCTCGTATGACCCACACTAGGCTGCATCCAGGTCCCCGGGATAACGGGGGTCGATGGATGGTGCAGGATCGGCTGCAGCTGGTGTTTCTCCACCAGCTTTTGTTTCCCCGACACGGTCTCTCTCCCTGGGCTGCCTGCTTGACGTCCTTCCTCCTCATCCAGGTACCAGAGATGTTAAACCTACCCTTTTTCCAATTTTTTTCTTAACTAACAAGTGTTGGAAAGGTGCAAAGAAATCACGGCTTCAGAAAATGCTGAATTGAACAGACAGGGTTGAGGTCAGCGTTTTCTGCCCCGGCTCGGGCACCGCTCGCCTCGGACACGCGAGCTCTTCCCTCTCAAAGCATCCTTGACCGTGAGTCTGAGCCCAGGGTCAAGCTCAGCTCAGCCAGGCAGCATTTTAGCAGGAAAGCTTTACCTCGATTGGGGCTGGCTTATCATGACTCCGAGGTGACGAGCCCCGATGTGACACTGACAGCTGGAGAAACCTGCCGCCTGCTTCAGCTGCGAGACTTAAAAATCAACCTTCAGCCTCCTCCATGCTCCCCCAGGCCCCATGCCCCCGCTGCCTTCAGCCTCAAATTCCCCACAAAAAACATCCAAACCATTTCTGCAGGGAACAGATTCACCCACCACGCATCAGTCACACACCAAACCGCTCCCGATGCTGAGTTGATCTGAAAATTGCTGTAATTCAAAGTCCTCGAAACAGGAGCTATGTTTAGGATTGCACAAGCAGCACCGGGTAAAGACACACGGATCTGCAACCTCTGTGCACCCTGCAGTGCTGGAGCCCTCCAGGCCTTCTCCCACCTCTGGCCAGAGCGATAAGCAAGCTGGCATCTTCCAAAAAATCCCCTCCCTGGCCTGCACAGGGAGCTGGTGCCTTTGGCTCACGGATTCAGTGTTGCAGAGGCAGAGTCCCATCATCCGAGTGGGCACCGGCTCTGCCGGAGGGCCAGAGCCCCCGGCTCGTGCTCTCCCTGCAGCAGCTGTTTTCGAGCCACGTTCCTCTGCATCTGCAGAGGGAAAAGGTGGGAGAGGTTTAATACTTGCACACTACAGCTCCCGAGCCCCAAAGATCAAGAAAAAAAAACCTGAGTGAAACAGGCCTGAGCTGCTCTGGGGAGAAGAGCCAGGAGAGAGCTGCGTCTCCAGGACTGAGCATTGCGTCCCGAGCACCGAGCACCGCAGCTGCCAGTTGTGTTCAACACCTTCTGTGTTTGCCAATGTTCACAGAATCTGCAAGGAGTGACAAATAAAACTGTCACGGGCTGGGGTAAGTCAGCTGCAAGCAATAGCACCTTCACCACCTCTCCTTCCTAGCTCAAGAAACCAGTTTAATACTTGAGATTTGGCAAAGAGGGCACTAAACACACTTGAGAAATGCTTTTTATCTTCAAGGTTTCGCTTTTATTACTGCTGGAAAGCAGGCTGAATCAAAGCAGCTGTTTCACAGTTAAGGACAAGGAGCAGAGACACCACTTCACCCAACGGAAAATGAAGGAGAACAGCTCAGGAAGGCAGAAGAGCTGAACCCCTGGGGTGCACAGAGTGCTGAACACACACCTTATCCCTCTCACAACAGGTCACAGGTATTTAACGACCTCCAAGATTCAGCCTCTGTTTCCCCTGGAAGAGGGAAGGCAAAATTACAGCAGCAGAGAGAACCAGAAACCAGCTCTGTGCTGAGCATCCTCCAAGGGCAGAACCTGTCTCCGTTCCAATGGGTCTTCTACAGCATCCTGGTCCCCAGCTCTGGGAGGGAACAAGGGATTTCCATGACATGGATCCTGCAGGGATCCGGTGGCTCTTCCAACAGCAGCACGTGGACAAACGCCCAGCGAGGAGATGCCCCTCGGGGTCCTTGGGCAGAACCTGCATTCTGGAAGCTGCTGGTCCAGGTCTTTGTCCGCCAGCTCATCTGCTCCTCCCACCCACCGGGGACCGGAGCACCGGTTCCTCCCCATGGTTCTCCATCGGCTCAGCAACGCCGACCCGGGTGGGCAACCTTGGCACCGGCCCATGGTGACCACCAGCACTGCCAAACATCCCGGCGCTAGAAACCTGGGAGCATACTATAGAAAGGCTGCTGGTTTTGGCAGACATCAAGTTGTTTTTATCATGCTTCAACTCAGAAGGACAGAGAATGAAGGATTTGGGGGCAAAAAAAAAAATCCCAAATAATCACCCCTAGGTTTCCCGTTGCAGCCTCCAGGCGACACCCCGCTGCCCGAGAGCTCCCAGGGCTGCTGAAAAGAGTCCCTGCACCGTGACCCCCGGCAGCGGCAGGAGGTTCTAGTGAAAAGGGAAATTCCCATGCGGGCAGCACAGGCGACCGGGCGGGAGACGGCGCAGACAAAGAGCGACACTGTTCCTCGAGAGCCGGGCAAGGGACCGGCTCCAGCACAGCCAAGCTGCTGGCAGGTCACCCGCATCCGCGCTGCCACCGATTGTCTGGGGCGCATCGTTTCCTACCAGGACTTGGGGGGATTAGTCCACGGGATGGGAGCTGGTGTCTGGCAATAGCCATCGGGGTTATCCCCAGCTGCATTGTACTTCTTTTTGTTGCAAAACCTGCAGTTTGAAAAGGAGTTTCCAGCCTTGCCAAAATCCTTCGTTTTAAAGTTTCTCGTGAGAAAGGCAGAGGAATTGAAATAACTGCGTTGGAGGACAATGCGTGGACTTGCATACTGGGACACCCCAAACTCTTTAGGTGTCCTAATGTGCATTTTTGGCTTTAAGTCAGCCAGCAAAAAAAAAAAATGCAGCTTTTTAGGAACCACATGGTGGAGCTGGTATCGCCAGACAGGACTCAGCCGCAGCAGGGAGTTTTAGGATATTATTAGGAAGTGTAGACAAGTGCAGGCAGGGGGTGTGAACGTCTGTTCCCGTTCCTGGTCCACTGCCCCATCGCTCCTCCTGCCAACAAGGCAACAGCGCTAAGAAAAGAAACCTGCATGCCTGATCTCCTGTCTCTGGCAGTATCACATTATTCAGATGAAGATGCAAACCCCTCCCAGCAGGGTGTATTAGCAGGAGGGACAGCAAATTTTTTGGACAGGGTAGAAAGGCCCAGCACAGAGCAGGTAAGCTTCCAATTTACCCTAATGACACCCTCATCTCAAATGATCCTAGTGTAGTTTCAAAAGTGTGGTCCCAAACCGCATCTAGACCTCCACTCCACTTCTAATTACTGTCAAGACAACAGCCCAGCCTCAGCCATCTTCTGTGGCTGCAAAGCTTTAAAGGCCCATAAATAGAAAAAACTGTTAAAAAATGGACACTACGATCTACCACATTCTTCGCATTCCTTAGGAAAAAGGTCTTCAAGATGAGAGGAGATAAAAAAGACAATCGCGACCGTGCGGCAGGATGAGAAGGGTGCAATCGCAAGGGACAAGCCTCACTGCAGACAGCTGGAGTGCAAAGGCACTAATTGCTCCTTACCTTTCCTCCCTGGCCCTAAGCAGGAGGAGCACTAAGGAGCCCACCAAGGGAGCATTTGGAGGAAGACCCCAGCCCTAGGGACCTCCCACGCCAGCGAAGAAGGAATCCCCAACTGGGGACGGGGCTTTCGTGGGGTGTCCTGGACCTGGGGGCACATCTCCACCCCCATGCTTTTCCTTCTTCAGCTTCAGGGAATGAGGGACTGCGGGTATTACACATGTGGGACGCCTGGGAAGAAGTGCCATTAGTACACTTCTTCAGAGGAAAAGGCTCTTACTTGGTGAAGTAGCAGGAGCATTTAGAATATAATCCAGATTGGATTCCTGGTTTCAGTTTAATCAAAAAGGCAAACTATCCTGGCAGCCTCTGGAGCCCTGCAGGAGAGGACAAAAGATCTGAACAGGCATCTGAATTAAACAATTAACAGTGAAGCTTGTATGGGAATAGAGGAACGGTGGGACCCTGCTAGGTCAGCATGCCCAGTCCTCCTCTATTAAAATCTGCCACTTCAGAGCACTTCTTTCAAGTGTGTGATTCAACTGGGAACGCAAACCTGAGCAATCATCCAAGTTAGCACAGCAAGACAGTGGGGAAGCAGGAATCAAACAGAAATAATCCTATTAGGCCTCGAATGCTGTTTTACTTCGTCCACATTCATTAAGCTTTTTAAATGTGAAATACCATTTTCCAAAGTGGCGGATCGCTGAAGGCCCTTCACAATGCACCTGCTTACCTGCGTTACTTTGGTGTCTCCCACCTTGCCAGGTAACAAGCTCAGGCTTTGTATTTACTCCATTATAGTTCAGATGCAGCCCCAGAATAGACCCCTATCATATTAACAATTCTCAGCTCATCCGCAACACCCAGGGAGGGAAAGGAGACTCCAAACTGGCACAAGCTTTGTACAAAAAAAAACACATTTTTTTTTTTATTTCACAAAATTGGGTGGCTGTGTTGCAGGAATAAAACCGGCCCTATACATAGGATCAGATGAAAAAGTCAGCACATGTATTATTTATACAGAAACACAACAATGTCAAGAATTCAGGTACTCTGTAGGATCATCGCTAGTACAGTAAAAAATAGTCTCCATCTGGATCCTTTATACTTGAAGTTGATCACGCTAAAAACAACCTGAGGTTATTCTAAACTGGACTACGGTCTGAACCAGAAAATCCCATGCTCACCCCAAAGACCCTGCAGGGAAAGGTAACATTGGGGATGAATTTCCTTTGTGGGAGGTGGAAGGCAGGCAGGCCCTGACCGTTCTCTGCTAGGCACTGTGGATTCTTAGAGCTTGACGGTGGAAAGCATCGTTCCTATGCACTGGAAGTAACAAGGCTGCAGACGATCGTCTGAGCATGCAGCGGATGTGCAGGCAGCCCAGAAATGGTTACTCCACACCCGTGCACTCTCAGGACCTGGGAAGTTCAACCGTTAGCATCGATGAGTCCATCACCTGAGTGCTCTTCAAAGCAAATCCTTTTTTTTAAATGGTGTAAGTGGTTCTGTGGGTTTCAGATTATTTGGGAGATCTCTCTCCGGTCAAGCTTTAGACCACCACCTTGCACTCGGTCGCTGAAAGCCACCCTTCAAATAAACAAGCAGTCTTCAGACCTTTGGCAAGGAAACCTGTCAAACCCTCTTACGCCGGGAAGAGAGCAAGAACCTGAACCACAGTCGGCAAAGGATTTTTTGCAGTCACTAACGACGAGCAAACAAGCAGTTTTGGCAGTCTGGAGGTCTGTATCAGCAGTACTGCGCTGGTGGTCTCACTCAACGAGTGCTCCTAGATTTGCCTGCTGAAGCTGTTCCCTCACCCGCAACCCCCCAGACCAAGGAAGCTCAGTGAGTGGAAGAAAGTGATGTGTGAGTTGTCCCCAAGACTCGTACCACGGTCGCTGACTCTGCCCACCTCGGCTGTCCGCAGGAGGTAGTTCTGGCATTCGCATCCCAGCCATCCCAACCCAATCCCGTATGCTAGGACTTCTTCGCTATCTACTTTTTTTTTTTTGTTTTGTTCATTTTAAAAAGTAAAAAGTATATGCTCCAAAAGAGAGGGACTAAAAATCATGATTTTATTCCTCAGTTGGCTACTGTACCAAACTACTCAGAGGGAAGGTTCAACTACCACCTCCAAAGGCAAAAGAAAGGTAAAAACTGGAGCAAGAAAACTCCTACCATTGAGTGGTTTTATTCCAATTGATTCACTCCTGGCTTCATTCGCACTGTATCAATATTTTCTTTAATAAGTTAGCAAGACAGCCCCAGGACTCTGCTACTGTCCTTAATGATCAGATATCTGCAATGAACACAGCTGGCATTCCTGCACTTTCTGTGCTACAGCACGCCCTAATTTTCCTTCTTTGCTCAAAACACTGGTTTGGTATCTGATCTTGATGCTTTGCTCTACCTGGAGAACCCAAAACATTAAATCACAGGTGGAGCAGGCATGTGCTACATCCTAAAGCTCAGTTAATGCCTCCACCTTAAAAGTTTGGGTTTTTTACCCTCCCCAGCAGAACCTAAAGCTCAAAACACCAAGACAAAAGAAACCAGAGTTGAGCACACTCTAAAAGGCAAGCAGACCAAAGCATAAAGTACTTCCCACCAGCAACACGGAGGCACTGCTGGCATCTCTGATCTAAAGCTTTCCCAAGGGAATGCCAAGTACTGCCAGGTTACGAGTGGTGGGGAGAGGGGGGGAAAAAAGACGCTGTGTGTATGTGCTTGTATACGTGTATGTATATGCACACATACACGACCGGGGCAGGCCAGTGGGAGGTGAAAACCTCCCAAGGGAACAGAAGGTAACTGAGGAATTCATTTTTGGTCACCACTATGTTGCTGTAGAAGTTCCTTCTTCCTTGACTGCTTAGGGAGCGGCTGAGGCCGGAGGGGCTCCTGCCGGAGGTGGGGTCACCCCTTCTGCTGGCGGAGGTGGCTGTGCAGGAGGGGGATCTGCAAAAAAACAGCAGAGAAACAGTGAGCAGGACACCAGGAGGGGATGAACGTGGAAAAGGAACCCAACGCAAAAGCCCAGATGTCTATGTGCCATGGGAGACGCGGTTGCCCAAGGGGAAAGCAGCAAGGACTGTCGCCAGAAATGGCCACGACTGAGGCTTTCCTGTCTCTTAAGCTTCAAGTGAAGCTCCACTGCACGTTTTAATGTGCTTTTCAACCACTAAGCACTGCGTGGACTCTGTGAAATAGGAAAAAAATTCCTGTTTTTTACAGAAAAGATGACAGGCATGCCACTCAGTAGCTGGCAAAGTTCACGTCAAGCAACTTTCAGAGCTGGAATTAGCATTTCTCATCTCCCAGCTCTGTGCTCCAGCCTTTAGATTATGGCTCTTTTCTATTTAAAATGGATGGAACAATAGACTTTATATAAACAGAGCCTGCACTTAAGCTCTGAACAGTGTATGTAGGTTAAAGTAGAGGAATCCACAGATGCAGCAAGTAGGAGGAAAGAAATGAAGGATACAAAAGGCCAGCTTTCATGCACAGAGAGGAGATGTTAATGGAACATGACTGACTTGTTTAGTAGGGGAGAAAAAAACGAAATTAAGATAAGGGAAGAGAGCAAGCAGGAATATAACCTGACATAAGATATTCCCAGCGGTAGAGGCTCAGAAAAAGGGAAGGAAAACTAAGGAAAGCTAGAGCACCAGAAGAATAAGGAGCAAATGTCTGAACTAAAATAGCATCAGTGGAGTATTTCATGCTTATGCTGCTTAACACCAATGAGTCAGTAACCCTCAGCAACTCCCTTCAGCTGAAGCCAAAATGGGATGGCTTTTCCCATTAATCTTTTGGGATAGGTACTACAAGCTATCACAATTCCTGCCCATTCGACGATAGTTACACTAAATAACATTTTGGGGGTTAAGACTGCTGTGCTGAAGCAGACCAACAGCTTGTCCCAGGCTGCAACTAATATAGACAAATTTACTGAGGAATTCACAACAGAGCATCCTGCACCAGCCATGCCAGCTTTTCTTTTGCTTTCTGGGTTTGGCGACATTCTCACGCTCATTCAAGTAACACCCACACAGCGGCTACTGACTTCAGCTGCTTTTTTTTGGCTGGCATAAATCAACTGCATTTTCAGAGGTATAGGTATTTATACCATGTAAGGAACATTCCCAATATACTTTTTGCTTCTTCCTAATTAGGACTTCCTCTTTCTAATTTCACAGTGCTAAGTTTTCTGTAAGGTATTGTTGAATCAAATTATATTCTCATCTCCACTATTTAAGGATTTAGCTCTAAGTTAATTCCTGAATGTCTACTGTGCATTCTTCCAGACTAAGTCGAGAAAGGTTTTTGATGATGACCACAGAGCTTTAGTGTCATTATAAATAAAATAAGAGATGTTATAAATAAAATAAAGGACAATGGCTTACGTTTGGATGCCTAGAGGGGAGACAAGCACTTAAAGCTTCAAGCACACCTCTGGCACCAGTCTTTGGCTGCCAATGTGCACAGATCCTATTATTCCTGCAGCAGATAAATGGGTTTCAACCACAATGACTTTTCCAGCAACAAGACAAGCGACAGAAAAGCCACACCAGGTACGTTCAAAATGTTTTCTGCTGGAGATCCACTTACACATGCCATTCGGAGCTGCTAGAGGAACACGAGGTCCAATTAGATTTCCTGACATCGGTGACATGCCAGGTGGGGGGGGACCACCACCGGCTGGATGGATGTTGGCTGACACGCTTGGCATCATCCGGCCTGGCATGGGCTGTCCAGGTATCATCGAACCGGGCCCCGGCATCTGACCTGCAAGAGCAGTGACGAGACATGATCGCGAGACTCAGGTGAAACATGGAAGTGATCAGAAGAGAAAAACAGTCTAGTTGTTCTCCGAGCAGTGAGGAAAAAAAAGGTCTCGTGCACGAGAGCCAACTCGATACTTGGTCCAAACACCAAAGGAAATGCCTTTTCATCTCCCCAAAGCCAACACACTCCCTTCAGGAAGAGCCACGGGGCACTTTCGTGTCTCAAAAACATCGGCACAAGAAGCAAGCAGAAGGTAGCACTCACAGTCAAAACCCAACATTTTAAAGTGAACCCCTACTAAAAAGGCATTTGATAGCAATCTAAATGAAGGCGTGGGAAACAAATTGCACTAGAGTAACAAGGCATCAAAGTAAGAACACTTGATGAAAAAGAGCAGCCACAAAGCCTAATGAATTAATTTAATGGGAAAACTGAAGTCATACAGTTAAAAATTGGACTGTACAGAAATTTCTACCATTAAAAACCCTATTCTGATGTGAGGGAGGGTTCCAATAAGTCTTCCTTACAGATCAGCTCTATAAAAGACTTTTATGTTACAGCTGCATAAAGGAAGTGTTAGACTCGCCCAGCTTTGGACACCTACAACTTGCTGATTGATGCTTTAAAACCTCATTTGAAGAGATTACTTTGCATAATCCAATTACATTTACTTTTACACATTTACAGAAAGGTACAGTATTTTAGTTAGAAAAGCAGCTATTAGGCATGGATAGTAAAGGCTTCCTTCAGAAGTGCTCATTCCACCCCAAACCGCAGGCAATTACGTGAAATAAAGTGTGATGACAGAACCCTCAAAGAAAAAGAAGACTGAACATATATAAAAAGCATCACAGCCACACCAGCTGTTAAAGCCAAGAAAACGGGAGCTCTGGATTTGGGACCAAGTCAATACTTTGGCACAAATACTATTAACTCCTACTTATGCTCAGCTTCAGAACAAGAGCTTTGAATAATATTTTATTGATATCTGTTACTTCCGTTTTGTAGGATGTCAGGAAATTGCACCGGCTCACAGGCTATTGCCTGAAACTGGCAGGTTACAGCTCTTAGCAAGCACGCTCCGGTCACAGGTAGGACCATACTGGCCCACCAGCAAGTTCGCACAGCCACGGTGCACAGGGGACAAAGCAGCCTAAGACAGAGCTCAGTCAAAGAGGAAGCAGTGGGCTGGTCTATGCCTGAATGCTTGGGAATTTATGACTTTGAAGAAGAATCATCTGCCTTTTAAAATAAACCTGGTGAACAAAAGCAAACCCTGCTCTTTGGGAACTGTCACTACTTAATGCCTGTACAGACACCTCTGCCTGAGGGCCACGTCACACGCTCTCACAGAGGTGAAGTCCGCCAGACATCCCAAGTCCTCCTCCATCACTGCCCTTCTGCAGAAAGCTAGGGGCACCACTGAAGAGCGCTCCAAGCATGCAGAAATACCTATTGAACGATTGTTAAAAAAGAAAAAACGCAACACAAATAGATGAACTTGCTCCATGTCCCAATGTTTGGTCCCTTCGCTAACCACACAAGTTTGCCCTGCTCAGCCACGTTCCTCCAGAAGATGCTCATCTTGGATACCTATCTAAAGTACTTGGTAGCTTGTCTAGCCCTTGGTAGCTGGTCTCTGCCTGTAGTTTCATGGTACTTTAAACCAATAACCTGCTCTTTGAGAAAGACAGGCTATCCTTGCAAAAAGGCAAGGCAGGATGACAGTATAAGGGAGTACTTGCTTCTGAAACCAGAGCCACTAACAGCCCCAGTGCAAAAGAATCCAACACACCACAGCCCACTAGCTTCATCCAGTCTTGGAGATCTGTGACAGAGGTGCTGAACCACCTTAAATTTACAGGGACTCTGAAGCATCAAACCATGAAAACATAACATTGGAACTCCTGGTCATGTAAGCAAGAGGTCCATGTGCCAACCTGACGCTGCTTGATCACAGGAGCAAGACTAGCATACCTGCAAGCAGCAGATATGAAGCTCTACAGAAACCATCAGATTTCTCAAACATTTACAAAGGAAAAGAACTCTGCAAGTTTATCCCTGGACACACTCCATTGCTGATCAGCAGCCTGCAGCGCACATCATGGCATTTCCATCACTATTTATTAAGGAGCAGCAGCCAACCAGAAAAACTGCGTACATTTGAGCCTCTAATCCCCTCCTTTGTCCCCACTATTAACAAAATATTTTCTGCTTTGGTGATGGTGAATAGCTGGTTTTGAAGAAGCCCCCTGGAATCCTTACGCCTTCAGTCAACAACCTAAAGAAGAAAGAAAAGGTGGGATATTTCCTAAAATGACGTGGCATGCCTTCGTGAGTAACTCAAGACGACCAAGTCCTGTACGCAACAGCTCCAGTGACTTGTTCCCCTTTTGCAGACAAGTTGAGCTGGGTGTGTGGCCTCCTCAGCAGCAGCAGGCTGCAAGAGGACTGAAGTGTTACCACCGTCACAGAATAGCTCGGTTTGGAAAGGACCTTGGGAGGTCTCTGGTCCAACCTCCTCTCAAAGCAGAGTCAGCTCTGAGGTCAGACCAGGTTGCTCAAGGCTTTGTCAAGACCTGACTGACCTCTAAAAGCGGCAGGAATGGAGACTGCACCACCTCCCTGTACAACCTGTTTCAGTGCTTGACAAACTTACATCCAGTCAAAACCTCCTGTGTTCCAGCTTACATCCCTCTTACTCCTACCACACATCACTGAAAAGCCTGTCTCTATCTTCTTGATGACCTCCTCATGGGTACTGTAGGGCTGCTGGTAGGTCCCTCCAAAGCCTTCTCCTCTTGGGGCTGAACAAGCCCAATTCCCTCAGCATCTCCACAGGGAAAGGGCTCAGGCCCTTGGACCATCTCTGGTGGCGCTTTGCTGAACTCACTCCGGTTTAATCGATGCCCTTCTTGTAGCAGGGGACCCAATCCTCCAGATGCGGTCTAACAACTGCTGAGCAAAGGAGAGGAATAATCACATCCCTCAATCTGCTCCCTGTGCTCCTGTTCGTACAGCCTGGGATGTTGCCAGTCTCTGCCGGCTCGTGCTCGGTTCACTGCCCACCAGGACCCACAGGGCTTTTTCTGCAGAGCTGCTGCTCAGGGTCAGTCCTCCCAGGTACAGGACTTTGCATTTGTCTTTGCTGAATTTCACAAGGCTTCTGCCAGCCCATTCCTCCAGCCTGCCTCAGCCCTCCTGAATGGCAGCCCTGCCCTCAAGCATATCAACGGATAATATGCAGATAACTGAAGATTTAAGCAGACGCGGCATGAATTTACTGCTGCTGGCATCTGTGCATCTGTTTTGGTCCAGCTCACTCCGAGATGAGGAGTGGGCAGAAAGGGCATGGCAGGCAACACAAGAACACTGTCACTGAAAGCAACAGCCAGGCACAGGCTGAGACTTAAAGACATAGTAATCTATTAGTATTAGAAGTGGGTCAGGAGCTACAGGACCAGTGCTGTTTGGACACAAAACGCTGGTGGGTTTTCAAACAGCCTAGAACTGCCCATTTGCAGAATCTGTCATCAGTTCTGCGCTAGTGCTGAGCTCCTAGGAAACTTCACCTTGGAGCTTCAGACACAAGCATAGCAGGCAGACAACAAGCAAGCAGCTCTTCTCCATTTGTGCAAGGCCGCCTGTGTGCAGAAAGCAGTCTGGGGGTATATACAACCTCAGCCTGAACAGATCAGCTCTGAAGCACAGCCTGTCAGAGTACGCGGTTCTACAAGGGCAGCTGGTCAAGCTCCAGAAGTCAGGATTTTCCCTGATTTGCAGGAGACAGATGTGGGAACTTCTGACATGCCCGATGTTATGTGATGACCTGTGGCACTACAAGCACAACATATGACACAACAGCTTGAGTTTCAGTTGCTGGAAGTTCTGGGTGTAATATTAAAAAAAAAACCCCGACAAAACAAACCTAAATGTGAAAAAAAAACCCTAACCAGCATCACCAGCAATCTCAATCTACACAGAAGAAAAGGGGGCTGATCAGGCCACTTCAGTAACTGATACCCTGTTCTCTTCACTTACAAAATGTCCTGACAACTTCAACTCAAAGGAGTTACTTTCCAGGAAAAATTTATACTCTTTTCCTCCGTTTACCTGTGAAGTCCTCCAAGAGTAGCTGGTATCTTCAGTGGCTGCTTTCGCAAATATAGTCTCTTCCTTAGAGCCCAGAACAGAAGAACACTGCAGGTTGGTTTTGTTTCACAGGCAAAAAGGGAATTTGAGCATCTGCCTCACTCTACTGATAGGCTGCATGTTCCTGGTCAGTTGAAAGTCTTCTAGTGGACTCAAAATAATATTTAATAAAGTGGACTCAGCGTAGAGGCTCAGGTGTACAACTAATGCCCATCAGTGTACTTGGGAGAAAGTCTGTATGGGGGAAGAGATGACAGCTTATTACATGTCTAAGATCATAAGAGATATGGGAAAAGCAAATAGGAAGCCTTTATTTCCTTGAATACAGAATTAAAGGTGGCCACCGCAATTCTTATGCTGCAGGTTTAAAAACTTGCTTTCACAGAACTTAGTTACACCATGGAACTCGCTAACACAGATTTGCAAAGGGTAGGTCTATCGGTGGCTATGAACACACCAGTTCAAAGCAGGCCCTAAGCACTGAGTGTCAAAATGCTCGAGGAGTGTGACTGTGGAAGGCTTGATCTGCATTTGCCCCATTTCTTACAGTCTTCACAAAGCCTTTGCTATCTATCAGATCAAAGACAGCGATGTGAACATCTGGGCAGACACAGTATATACACACACTCAAAAGCTACTTGTGAAAAAAGTCAAGTTTGCTGGAGAACAGAGCAACGGAGCTGGCAAACCAAGCTTTAGCATTGGAAACTGTGTCTGGATCTAGATTAGCTCACACAAGGGAGATGAGCACTGCCTCCTTGTACGTCCCCATCCTCGCACTCCTCCCATGCTTTGACTCCAGTGTTGCACTCGGAAGGTACCACATGAGAACTGCAGCCACTTGGTACGTCAAGACAACATTATTATGGTCTTAAGAACCCTGGCTTGAGTAGATCTTTTATTTTTAATGAACTCCTATACTTTCAACACCCCCCCCCCCCAAAAAAAAAAAAAAAAAAAAAAAGAAGAAACAATTGCAGCTGCAAGCATGCAAAAGCAAAGGCAGACTAGCAGAAGCAGATACAGGGCAACTCAAGCTGCCGAGGGCAGGAGGGTGGCAGGGACTGAACCTTGCCAAAACAAAAAACTGGAGACAAAACATGGCCCAAAGACATAGAGGGCTTTGTAGCAAAAGAAGAAATTCACAGCTATGAGGAATGTTATTCACTGGCAAAATTAAGGTTGATCAGGGAATAAAAACGTAAAAACTGGAACAACGTAGCTCTGTTTCAGAAGACCAGGAAAGCTGGGAACTGAGAAATCCCCAGCCTGGGAGGTGCCACATGACAGAAGACTCAACCTCTCCAAGCATAATTTAGCCATCCTCCTTCTAACACCACACGCCTACAAGATTCTCTCTGCACTAATGAAGTGATTAATATTAAAAAACCTCTTCTGAAGCACCTGAAGCTGGATCAGACTTACCACACACTGAGTGGCTTCACATGAGGTCTTATGCTCTGACATTGGGCAAGTATTCCTTCAGTGAGAGAAAGGCTGTCAAACCTGCATTAATGCAAAGATTCGAGGACTCTTTTATATTCAAATCAACCATAGTCAAACTAAAATCACTAAACAGAAATTAAATCAACTTTAAAAAAAATTGTTTCAAAGTGTGTCATGACCCTAAATCTCATAGTGATGCTCGTTGGGAAGCACCCTCCTACCTGGACCAAGGAGTCTGTAGAGCTTTTTTCTCTCTTAAATCTTGGAGATTTAAAAATAAGCAGCACTGCAGTTTTTCTGAAGAAGCCCATAAACTGAGAAGCTCCTCTATGTTTGAATACAGGGTTGGCTGCCCATTTTTTGCCTTCCTGACATGGGACACAACAACTGTATCTTAAAATTAGCTTAGGATACTTGCAGAGGAACAATCCTATCACATACCAGAACTCCAAAATGCTGAAGTTGAGCAATAATCAAGCAATACCCAACCAAACTGGGATTAAGCAAGTGGAAATTACTACTATCACTATGGCAAAAATGAAGTCCTATTTCTATAGAGTTTGTAGGTTTTTTTCATTTTACAAGTGATACCGCTTCAAGACAGTGGCTCAAGCATAAAATGTGGAAGCGTGACCTACATAAGGGGGAGAGCTTAAAAACAGCAGACGCAGGAAGAGATAAAGCCAAAAGGTTCAATAAAACAAGATTTAGCAGACTAAAAAAAATCCTTTACACGTTAGAGATTGTAGACATTTTCTAATGCGTGCTCTGAAGCATTCCACTATTAGCAAACTGCCAACTGCAGATTCACATTACAGTGAAACAGATGAAGAACAGTTTTTAAACAATGTCCAAGGTATTTATCTCTATTAAATAAGCCTCTACCTCTATTAAATCAGCTACTTGAGGGGCATTGGAGTGGTAAACAGTTTTAGTATTTTTGTTTCACTGTAGCAGCCGACGGGGCATGATGCACAAAGCTTGGAGCCAATTCAAATCCTCCTGCGCACCTCTCCCTATTTACCATTCAAAGAGAAAATCTGCAAACGCAGCCAGTGTTATGTGAAGGGAGTTCCTCCTTTGGCAGCCAGGATTTCAGAGAGGGGGAAAGCAGGCTGTGCTCCGACGTTCCTCTGATCTCCGTAGGGGACGTGCCTCGCTGAAATCTCGCTCTCCTACTACTGAATGAATTGTTTCACAGTCTTCATATGGGAACAAGCAGAGGACTGCTCCAGGGAATGCCTGCTAGCTTCACTGCAGAGCAGCTCTGCAGCACTGCAAGATGCACTCCTTCCCACTGGGAATGGTTTTCAGAAAACCCAGAAATCTGCACTTATAACCAGCCTCTCAGACACGTCCTTTCCTTCAGCACGTCCTCTCCCCACATGCACTGCAGCAGACAATCCCGTAGCCAAGAACTGTGAATAATTAACCACAATAACTCATTTAGCATCGCATCTCAGGGGAGAGGCAGAATTTCCACTTCGCTTGCATATTGCGTTTGTCACTCCCCTCTGGCGTGATTCATCCGGCGCTGACGATGGAGGCATCGGCGTGCTGAAGTCGGACACCTCTGAACGCCAAGGTGCACCGTGCCGGGCTGGCGGGGCCCTGACACCCACGACGTCTCACAGCTAAGGGCTCACCATTATTTTTCTACAACAGAGCACGTACGACGGAAGATACTTTGTCGAGAAGATGCTTACTGTGTCACACCAGCAAGGACAACCGTTCTGCAGGGCAGCACGGGTAACCTTCAAATATTAATTCATCTTCAATAATACATTCTTGTAAGGAGTTAGGAGCTGCTCAAACTTACTGGAAAAGCTCTGCAGATGTTAAGACCACAGTACAATGCAAATCACTAAAATACATCCGGCATCCCCAGTGGAACCACTGTCCTGTGATTGACTCTTATTTACTATTTCAGCCCATAATGCCTCCTGCCTGGCCAGGTTTTCACAGTCAAGAATATACCAGAGAACACCCAACGTGGCTTTAATATTTCTGCATTACCAACCACTGTAACACTTTGCAAACCCACAAGTATGCACGTATTACAGCACTGTGGATGAATACTGCAAACCCATTTACACCCGTATGACCTTGCTTTCCTTTTATCTGACTACTCCCTGCGTGTCTCCTGTCAGCAAGCTCATTACGTACAATGGATAAAAAAGAAAGCACTGACAGTTGTTAAAAAACATTTACCAAAAGGAAGTGAACTCAAAATTCTTATCTGTACCAAAAAATCCTGGAATTGCAATCAGTCCAATAGGAAAGTAAACAGCATCCAGTAGCTCAGTTTAAAACCGCAAGTTTTAAATAATGAAATGCACAACACTTACTTGAAAAAACCACAAGCCCAAAATTACTGACAAAGCATTCTTTTGCATATTTCAACCATTGACAGAAAATTATGCAAAATATATTGGGGGGAAAAAGGTTATTAAAGTTACTCATCCAGCCATAGTGGAAAGTGTATTCTTACCTCCTCATTCTATTTCTGCTTTGGGTCAGAAATTATTTACTAGCTGAAAAATCCCCCCTGAAGGGAAAAGTTAATGACAGCTATTAATACATATCTATCACTCTTTCTCCAAGAATTTAACGAAGTTTCTCGTATTACACACCACAGGTATCACTTGTACAAGGCACTTCACATTTCACAGATAACCAGAATAGCGCACAAAGAGAAATCAATAACGTGCTTCAAATGATACAACCAGCAGCAAGACTAGTAACACAGGAAGAAATTGGGAATTTTCTTTTCTGTTCTAATTACAAGGTACAGCTTTTCACAGTGAAATTGGAATCCAATTTTACTCTTCTATTTCAAAAGTCTGCATTCCACGGGAAAGGAGAACAAAATAAGCTCAGTCAAAATGACGTTAAAGTAAAAAATCTGGGAAAGGAACTGCTAATGGGACTTGTTTGAAATCAGTGCCCGTGCCTGAGAACAGCAACATACTTCTGGTCATCGAGTTGACCAGAATCTCATCGCACCCAGGCACCAAAGGACAAACCAAAGGCAGCCAAACTCCGAGCACAGGCTTGCACTGGAGAAGCAGGGATCAAGTTAAACTGTACGTCACAGCAAAGTGATTAACAGAGTCCTATTTCAAGTTTTTAAACTCAAAGCTTTAACCATCAAGCCATGTTGCTTGCTATGACTAGCAAAAAGACAGTTAATCCAGACCCAGAAAGAAAAACCCTGGGTGAAGCAGCAAAAGCTTCTAAGAAACCTCTTGGGCTGTGCATTGTACACCGTTTGCTGTAAAATTTTTGCTTTACGTGGAATTGACCACCAGCTCTCCTCTCTGGAGAAGCTCTCCTGGCTCGTCCTGGTTTCTCTTTCACCAAACCGGCCCGTGGACACTGGCCCCTGGACTTATTTCAGCTTTTTAGCATGTCCCAACAAATTCTGCAGTCCAGCAGAACCAGACGTGGCCATGCCGATGAAAAGCAGCTCACTGCAAAGACTGACCCTCGACTGGAGGCATTCACCAGCTGTGTCCAGAGACTGACATCTAAGCTAAAGAACATTTTTGTGGAAAAAGCTTCACTGTTAACTTCTAGTTAAGAGATTTGGCTTAACTGCTTCTGTCTCTGAAACCAGAAAAGCCATAAGCAGCAATTTTTTTTTTCTTCCATTTATAAATGCCTTTTCACATCCTTTCATCACTTTGTTTCCTACCATCTCTTCAGCTTTCATCAATCACTTTGAAGACATCCGACTTAGCATTTTGTTCATGGTCTACTGAACCAACAGTTACACTTTTAGTCACTATTAAGGTCAGAAACCTGTTTGAAAACATCAGTAAGAACCAAGGTAAAGTCTGGAGTTAAGAACCACGAAGCTGAACAGGAAATTGTGCAGGGTATTCCATCTCCAGCTTCCCCTCGGGGCTGTGTTTTGGAAGGTTTCCCACTGGTACTTCTCAGTTACTAAGCTTTTTTGGGGATTTTCCTCCAACGCAAACTGAATGGGTCAGTTCTTCCTGCAGAGCTGTTAGACAGACCAGCAGGCAGCAACTTGTCTAAGTCTCCAATAACATCTTTATACCTGAATGAAGAATTACACTGTGGTATTCATCACTGGGGTTTCTCGAAATTGGCCACCTTAGAGACAGCAGGTTGTTATTGGAGAGAAGCTGAGAACTCAGGTAAAGAAACTGCTCCTCCTTCTTACAAAAGCATGTCAAGCTCTGCACTGGGAAGCTGTACACCAACAGCTCTGAAGCCAGACGTTCCACTACAGGACTAAAAGCAGCAAAAAAGAGCTTTCAGATTTCTTCTGCAAGTGTATCTCAGCCCTCTTTAGCAGGGTGAAATTCATTTACCCACACCCTCCAAACTTTGGCATCTCCACCAAGATTGCAGGAGACTCGTGGGCAGGCACGCCGTGAGGGAACTTATGGATGTGTGGTTATTAAGGTGAAGTTCACCAGTCTGTTTCAAAGGATCCCAAATTAGTAAACGAGCAGGAAAAATTGCTACTGATCTATGTATGTACAGGTTGGTCTGTTGTTAAAGTATTGGACTATTAATGGTCCAAGACTTACAAGTCCAATAAATACACAATTGCCCTAAAAAAGAGAAAGTAAGGAAAATACGTAGAAGTTCTGTAGTATTTATCACAGATTCAACATGACCAACGTGAGGTGATAAGGGATTGGTTTTTAATGTATATAATACATGGGGTGTGTGTACACAAAACGCAACTGCTGACCACTTCAGCATGTCAGTAAGATTTCTGGAGGCTGCTACATGCAACGGAGATTCTCCCTGTGATGTACTTATTTGTCAAGGAAAGTCAAACTCTGGGCATCTTAAACTACCTAAACAGAAAATCAGGTCAATTTGAGTCACTATCTCTGGGCACTGAAGGATCCCTAAGTTACTATTTACACACACACCCCCAGGACTGGCTCAGTTGAACTCACTTGAGGAAACAGCGAACTTTCCCATTTTCTCTCCTTGCCCTCAAGTTATACAGAACTCCACTGTGAAGCCAAAAAGCTTTGGCACTTATGGACTTCCCACGCATTTTCTGACAAACTTCCACTGAGAGCCTGAGGAAAAGGGACTATTTTGCTTTCTAGATCAGTTGGGATATGGCAGAAAAAGCAGAGGGGTTTGCCTTTGAACTCTCAAAGGGCCTCTGAATTCTCACCTTCACAAAAATATCAAACCAGCAAACTGTCAGACTAGGTAAAAGGCAAGATCCTAGTCCTGTATCTGTACAGCATGAGATAGCACCAGATGCTTCCCTGTCATGGGAGCCAGAAGTGCTGCACCTCATCCATCAGTTTGCTGCCCTCTAACAGGAGGGGTGGTGATGGTGGAAAAGTCAATCTATTGACTAACTTTAATCAAATCTGAAAAAGAGATGTACTGACTAATTAACACAGTACCACATTGCCCACAATACTCACTGAAAGGGATCACTGGGGATACAGAGGACCTGGATGATTACAATGGGGCTGAAGTAATAAGGTATTATGTGAACCAAGGATGTGAATATATTAGAAATCAAGTTTTATTAGTCCCCTAGAGAATACAATAATGCATTTAATCTTGTTACATTTTCAGTCTCAATAGCAGCTTGTAAGTAAGAGCTAGTCTAATGGTATGCAATGATTCCCCCCTTTAATCTGTTTCCAATTTGCTATTTTTTCATTCCACAGAATGTTTCTTCATTCTACTGATAAGTAAATAGACCTGAGTAGTCAATACAGCATACGACAGACAAATCGAGCTACAATATTATTTGAATCTAAAAAAAACCCAATAGACCGTATTTTATCACAATCCCAATTCAATTTCAGCAAAAACCAAAACAGCTCCCAAAACAATGTCAGCATTTTTTGTCCACAAGGACACAATATATCCAGGAGCTCACTGACTCTGGTCCCTTAAAAAGATCATTAGCTTAAGCATCTAGATCACAAGACGACTAACTCTTACCTTCCTGTCCAATTAGCATTACTCTGCATCTGTTGATCAAATCAAGTGGTTTTTTTTTTTTATTGTGGAGATTCACACAGCTAGATTAGATAACTCACATTTTCATGGTCATCTGCAAATCCTGCTAGTTTACTATGCACTTCTGCTCTTTTCCAAACCATACACTTAACACAGGTCTTTTCCCAAAATGAAAACTCAGGCTCCTGCAGGCTTTCAGTTGCCACATCCTATTTTTGATTATGATAGCCCAAACTCTTCAGTTTCTTCAGCAGCAGCCTATGCAACATCTTTCAAAATATTTTCAGCTAACAACTGATCAGGTCTTCTTTTAGAATAGTTTTTGGTCAAGCAGTTGACAACTGACAAAAGCTATTCTCCTTCACTGTGCTCTAGTTGGATTATCAGTTTACTACACGCCAGGCGGTGGGTGCTATTCTGTTTTAAATTATAATTTCAACAACATTTAGCACGTACAGGAAAGCCACCAATTCTAACTCCCATAAACATCTTCATAGCATAAGTACAACATTTGATAGTCTCAATCCCTTTTAACAGTAAAATGGTTCAACGGTGAGACTGCAAATACTGTTAGCAACTTAATTACTTAACAGGAGGGCTGTCAGTTTTCCCATTAAGCACAAACAGTTGTTTTGAGTAAATGGCAGTAATATTTTTTATGCCCAGTGGATGTTCCTCCTCCTGAGGTGAGGCACAATCACAATGCCACCTAATTTCTCTGTCCTTCAGTATTAGGAATATCTCTACCCTTGGCATCAAGCACAACTGAAGGGCAGAAGCCAGAAAGCCAAGCCCTAAGTAGGGCATGGGAGCATATTAGAATCAGGTCTCCTGCCAAAGGAAACTGCTTAAGGAGCTTCCTGCCTCTGCTTCTCACTTGGGTCCTTTCCCCTAAGTTTGTTTTTTTTTTTTTTTTTTTGGTTTTTTTTTTTGTTTTGTTTTTTTTTGTTTTGTTTTGTTTGTTTTTTTTGTTTTGTTTTGTTTTGGGTTTTTTTTGTTTGTTTGGTTTTTTTACACAGTTAGGCATGTCATGAACTGAAGAATTCGAAGGAATGATTGTTTTTGAAGGAGCAGAGATCACTGGGTGAAAAAAAAAAAAGGTCTAAGGAAATACAAACAAGCTAAAAACATCTGAAAACAATACTTCGTGGCAGCTCCATTTTTCACTTCCGAGCTTGGCCTGACTGTCTCTAAGGATGGAGATTCTACAACCTTGCTGGGCAACCTGACAGAATTTTACCTGACAATACCTCTTCCTCTGATTTTACTCTATTATGAATGACTATTAAGGCAAGGGGATTTTCTCCTTCCAACTCTTACCTGGCTGTGGTGGGTGAGGTGGTGGCATTTGGTGGTGCATCATAGGGTACGGTGGGGGCTGCTGATGAGGCAGTAAGCCTGGATGTGCTGCTGCCCCAAGGGGGTTCATCCCAGGCCCACTGGAGTGCTGGTGAGGCTGCTGTGGGTTTTGACTGTGCTGCTGCTCCATTTGCTGACGAGCCCTTAATTCAGCATATTTCAGCTGTTCCATGTGAAAATTCTGGCGTTCCGTCAGCAACTGTTGTCTCTGCTGCTCTAACTATGTCAAAAATAGGGGGGGAAAAAAGGCAAAGCGAAGTTAAGAACTATACATTTAAAACATGTTTCTGCAAATCAAATACCTATCCTATTGATACACAACTGTCTGGTTTGCAGCAGGTTTTGGTAAAGGGGTCGAGGCCATTCTCCAGCTGGAACAGATGAACCCACCTTGCTCTGTCCTAAAGAACCTCTCAGTAATACAACACATTACTGAGTGAGTACTGTGCTAAGCATGCAGCCTTAACACAATTCTAGAAGAAACTGTTATGTTTTTCTCAATCTTCTGTATGTTGGAACAGGAAACAAAAGAGATTTTCTAGGCTAAGACCAAAGCAGAATATGTGTGCAACAGCACCAGCTCAGTGATTACAGGCAGGATCCCACTCTGTAACTTTAAGTGTAGGACTTGAACATCATGATAGCCAGACAGCAATGATTTGCACTATTAAGAAGAGAATTATATAAAAACTCATGTAATTTAGGCCAATTAACATAAAATAGGCTACTTTGTTTAATTATGAAGTCATGTAGAGAGTAAGCAAGCCCAAAATGAAAAGATAAAAAAGCTACAGAAAATATTTCTTAGTATCGGGCATCTATAGGATTAATCACTGTCCTGGTTAAGGAAGCATGTGTCGTTTGGCTTATTTAAAAAATTTAAAAAACTCATTTCTACATCTATTACTCTTCAGCAATTGGACACATGGATTTGTGTGACTAGTTTACAAATATTTAATGAGTATTTTAAGATATATTCCATAATTTATCTGAAAAGCAGGTTGCCAAGGAGACTTCCACCTAGCAGAAGTTCTCCAAAAATCCCAAAGCTCCATCAATACTTTGTGTTAGCAGTTTGACTGCTGACAAAGCATGGATGAAAACAGAATACTACAGAGCACGCATTCACCAACAGAACCAGATGGGGACAGAGCCTAATGAATAATACATCCTCCTTGTTGGGGGCTGGTTTTCTGCATGTAGAGACTACAATGTGATTATTCATGCTGCCATGACTCCTTTTTCCTTGACCAATCTGATATGTTAGCGGGAAGAACTTGATAAAATGAAGAGGCACGTACACCAATGGTGTAATTGTGCATGTGTGGAAACAGATTCAGTAGGTGGCAGGCAGTTCAGAGAAGAATTACTGCAAATGACCCGAAACAACGGCTTAGGCAAGAAGTATGGCTACACCATACTTATTATATTCTTTTTATGCTCTTTTGTATTCCTGCTTTGCTCTCTTCATGGTACCCTATCCTACTACACTTAAAAAAAAAAAGTCTTTACAAGTATCCCCAAAGAGCATCCAGTGCCTGCAAATACACCTTGTACTTAGGAAAACCAGTGAAAACTTCCCCTTCTACACATTCCCTCCTCAGGATGAGAAAAGACAGTTTGACAGAAGAAAAGGCACATAAACACAAGTTATAACATGAGCTGGTCTTAAAACTGATGCAGAGCCTAAAACATCTGGTTCCGTACTAGGTTCTTGCATTTGTTGTAGTACTTTCAGAAGCAGGTTTATGGACACAACCTACAGTCGTATCCCAAAGATTAGCATTAAGACAACGGGTAGTAACACATTTTCCAGTGGGCAGTCTATCAGTAATTTGTATTTGCTCTTCAACGCTCAAAACTTAGTTATACCTGCAGCAAACGTCAGGCAAGAGTGAGGCGAGGCACCTTAACCAAGATCAACATGTATCAGTTTGCCACACAATCTCCCTATGCAACCTGATTCAGGAAGTCAGGCAAATTTTTAGGCACACTGTCATGAACGCTACGCTCTTCACAATCCTCAAATTTGCACCAGCACGTTTCCGCAGTGTTGTGAAGTGATTCACTGTTAGAAGGGACTATTACAAGCACTTAATGTATACTCATACAATAACCATCGTCGTACTACAATTTCGTCTTCAGCAATTAACTCTTCCCTAAACAGAACGAGTAAAGAAAACATTCACATGCTATTATAAATTCTGGGTCAACAAGGCTCCTACCAACATGATCCCTGGTTACACACAGAGTTGGCAGCACTGAAATTACTTTAGCTTAAACTCTGAAGTAAACATGTTTTGTCTAAAAATCTAACACCCTCCAGTCGCAGCACAGATTTCTTTCAACACTTAGAATCGCCTTACCTTTACCTTGAGAAAAAGCCAGTGCAGCAAATAAGAACATATGCATAGCATGCAATGGCACTAAGGAATTTTTTTTGCTTTAATTATTCCACTAGATATCCACACTGACAGGTGAAAAGACCAAATTTAACCATCAGAAAGCCAAGGGAAAAATTTGTATGCACATTTCAAAAAAGGAAAATGTCATATGCCTCAAAATGGAAAAAAATCTGTCACTAATAGAATATATCCCCCAAAGAAAGAAATCTACAGCGAACCTTTTCAAAATAGTTAGGTCCACTTCTTGAGCTGCCAATCAGTGTCAAACACCACACTGAAATGGTTGAGGATGCCGAGCAATCTAGAAATTCTTGCTGACATTCTGCTACAACAAAAGACCACAGTTTGTCAAACTCTATCAATGTGATTAATGCCAAAGTAAGAATGTAAATTCCATTAAATTCACGCGGTAGGACAAATGTGAAAAGCCCTAGCATTATGAGTCAATATCTTCAAAGCATCTAGAGTAATTGCTTATTGACAAAAATGAGAAAGCAATACAACAGAAAAATAAAAAAATTGACTGCTCTGATAAAAATGAAGCTTTGGGTCATCTTTACAGTAGCTGGAGAGAAACTGATTCTCTGAAAGTATGCTGCACTATATATGAAAGAACACTTAGTAACTGACATGTAATCCAGCTGCTGACAGGCAGAGACAGCATCTCTTCCACATTATACCCTGATGTTAGGGATACACAAGTTTCCAGTGAGGTGTCACTAATAGTGCTACAATATTAATACAACCTTGCTTGGGATGCACTGCAGAGATGCTCTCTTAGTGTCACCACCTTCTTCAGCTGGCTAGACCTCAGTCAAGACCTATGCCCTGGCTTACAGCCTCACTAGACTGAGGACAGAAACCAACAACCTTCTTGCTTAGCTTGCCCAGCTCCTCCTCCTCAGTCACACTTCTTCATTAGATTTGTCAATTCGGCTTTGTTCTATTTTGATGCTTTTCTGGTCCTTATGAGCAAACACCTTTTCCCATCTCCCTATGTCACTGCCTCCTTCCCTTCTCTTGAAGCTGCTGTTGCCCTCTCCAGCTCAGGCAAACCCATCATCACCACAAAATGAGAAGCTGTTACTCCCGAGCACATATCCTCCTGCTACTGCATCTCACTTTGAGGACTTTCCCAAGAGCTACTGAGAATGCCCTCCAAAAACTGAGCCACACGCTTAAAACCAAATCTCCAGTCTAAACCGGGGCAGGAAGGAAAGACAGAGCGAGCTGGTTTCCCTTCCCTTCGGGAAGTCAGGTTTCCTCCCATTTCACTCTTGTTACAGGGAAAACCCATTCTTATTAAGTCAGACACCATTCATGTGAGAAGGCCTACATAAAGGCTCAGGACCAATTCCACATTCATGCTTAGACAACAGGAGTACGGATTAGGAAGCAAATCCAGGATACCCCCAGTTTGTTGCTTGTGGTAAAGGGAAGATGCTGGATAAAGAAGGAGAGGCCTCAAATGCTACTGTAGGGGGTAATTATGAATTCCAGCTGAAGTAGAAAGACCTGCATAAAGCTGAAGTTGCTAGTTTTCCAGCTGTTAGCACACATATCTTTGCAGTGACTGATTTAATCCAGAATCCCTACTTACTGCCTCTTTCTCTCTGTCCATAATGGTTTCCAACTCCTCAAAATGGCGAAGTTTTATCTCCAGCTTCTTCATCTGTGTCTCCACCAAAAGGGCGACCAGAGACTTGATCTTTCTTTCTTCCACCGCTGCTAGGTGCTGAGGATAAAACACAGGTTTTTGCTTTACACATATCTCACAAAATAAAGCACTTTAAAGGAACGAATAAGCCAACTATGCCTGTATCTAGCATTAGCCATCCTATTCCACTTCTGGACAGAAAACAAGGATTAGATTATCAAACTTACACTCAGAACCAGAAGCCCTTGGAAGATTATTAAGCTTTTAATCAAATAAATAGGTGTCAAGTTTTAATATGAGAGGTATTGTGGATGCTCAGTACTCATAAGCAATCCAGCTTTGCCTTGAAGCCCTCCAAGAGCTGTGCAACAGAGAGCACTTTCAGTGGAAATGCAAATGAGGGAGCAAGGGTACGTTGTACCGAGTCAGCTGTAGGTCATCCAAAAAGCTGTCACCAAAACACACACTGGAGGCTTTTACCTGGAACGACCCACAAAAACAGTGAGATGACTCTTGCATGCTTTTGCTATTAAAATATTTTTTTCTCAAGTAAATGAGAAGCTACGTATCTAGTTAAGCATATTCCCATTACATGCACCACCACACCACTAAAACGTAAGCTTTCTCAGCACAGCAGTTTCACCTCAGGCTAGGGAGAACTTGCAGAGAAATCTCTACACAGGTATTAGAAGAAACTGTTTAAAAAAAAAAATCTCCAGTTTCCTTTTATAACCAGGTTGCACAGTATTCCTACTGCAGAAGAAAGCTGAAGGCAAAGCTGTATTTAACCTGCAAAAGCAAACTGCAGAAAAAGGCAAACAGATTCTTCACAAGGCTTTAGCTTTACTCCATTTACATATACACACTTACACATAAATGATACAGGAGATATATATATGTGTGTGTATGTACATGTGATATATGAGACAGCTTATAAAAGTGCTTCACATTCTCCAAGTGTGAAAGGCATGTTAATTATGCTTTCTACTAGCTTTTGTTAAAAGCCTGCTGTTCAAAATGAAAATACGCTCAAAACACCCACCATGGGTACTGCTTGGGAGTTTCTGTATTAATAGTCAAAGGATGTTTCCTAATCATAGAGTCCAAGCAAAGCCTTACTGACACATCCAAGGGTTGAGGGGGAAGGAGGATTGGCTTTTGAGAAGGGAAAGGTGAGGGCCGAGGGGAAGAAGGAGAAAAGAGAAAGCTGGATCTCATCCAGCTCAAGCTGCAAACAGAGACTCATATTTAGCAAGCTGTGCCCCAGACCTTGGCTCAGAACTCGGAGAAATACTGAGCTAAAGAAAGGAAGCATTATAAAACTCCCTGGTAATCCTAATTATAAACAGAATTTCTCAAAAACATATGATACTGTTTCCATCACTAATATGTTGTGTAATTTGACAGCATTCACCTCTGGTAACCCACAAGTCTTAAGTAAATTTAGGTGACATACATTCAAGGCTCTCACTAAGTTTAATTTAAAATCCGGTACAGTCTGAGAGAACCAGAGTGATCCCCCAAGTTCATCTAACAGCATGCCACTGTGAAATTCAAGTGGGCTATTCAGTTAAATAATGACCAAACAGTGGTGCACACATTTGAAATAAAGTAACTGAATGGCTGAAAATTTAGATGTCAATTAATACTGTTCAGTAAAACAAACTCATTTGTATGAAAAAATCAGAGTGACAGAAGTACCTTTGTTGATACACACAGCTTAGGACAGTCATTTTGCCTTGCTTGATGTGTGCAATTTTAATAATGAAACCAGATTAACATAAAACCAGCAAAGCACATGATTAGGTAAAAAGACAGATCTCAAAATATACCTTAGAAAGGAAATAATCATTCAAGTTTTTTTCTAAAGAGACTGCTCCTTAGCCTGGCATTACCCAGTGCTTTCACATGGAAAAAGAACGAGTCACTACTAACTCTGCAGCAGACAAAAAAATAGTAAGACAAAATTAATGACTTAAATTGCCTGATAAACATATTGGTGCATTCACCTTAAGTCATAAATAAGTAAAAAAGAAGATGGTACGTGACATTATCCTGGGAAACAGCAATTCTGAATGACCTGAGCATCACTAATCCAGCCAGTGGACCTGGCTTCTGGCTGAGAGCGGATACTGAACAATGCTTTGCTTTACTATTTAAACACAAGAGTCCCAAACACAAGTATAGCCACAAGTGCCTCTGCGCCTGGGCTTATGCCCATTGCCACAATACTGACTCTAGTTACGCTGCTCAGCAATTCTACTTCTGGGTGAATACTGATAAACTTGGAAGGAATCACAAGACTTGCTACTGACCGAGCACACACACATTACAGGCAGTTTCACAGAACCTAGCCCATCCCCTCATCTTAAACAGCAAGAGCATGAGTGTGACAACCAGTATAGACAACTGTAAAACTAGACCACAGGAGACCTCTGGAAAATGGACAAATAGCACCATCTCACTGGAATACTGTGCTGAAGTCTTCTCATCCACACACGAGAGTTTAGCTGAAATTGCAACAGATGGAGAAAATTACTCTTTCTTCCTTTCCTCTTGCTATTTTGTGAAAGGAGACTAGATGCTTCATCTAGCTTTTGTTTTGTGAGGCCAAGAGGGAATAAGACTGTCTTTCACAAATGAAACAGAAGAAATAAAGGTGGCAGGTAACGCAGAATTATCTAAATTAAGGCACACAATGCAAAAAACTAAGTCCTGTCACGCGTACATTCAAGCATGAGATGCAAAAGGTCCCACAGTGAGTTTCTAGAGCAGCAGCAAAAAGGAACCAATTAAAGACATAATTTGATTTGCCTATAACAGAAGATAGGATGTAGCTGCCTGCAAAAAGAAGAAAAGTGATTTTAGCAACAGGGTCTCTTCTATTCCTGAATTTTATGTTTCCAAATACCTACAACAAGTGAAAAAAGCAGTTAAAAATCAAAGGCTTTTTAATCCAGTAGGCAAAGTGCTGCAGCGGTACAATGGTTAGTAGCTGAAGCACGTTAGACTTCGAATAAAGCTTATCAGCAAAGTTTGCCACCCATGGAAAAAACTTATGGACAATTACAGAAGGTTTTGCATCACTGGCATTTTTGATATCAGTGTCTCCTAGAAAAGATGTATTCAATCACAGCTACAGCAAAATGAATTCAGGAAGTCATGAGATCAGTGTTATGCAGGAGGTCAAATTATGACCAGGACAGTCCTCTTTGGCAGTGTAAGTGATGGATCAAGACCTGCAGCAGAAGCTCTGCAGCTGAATCACACCTGGACAAAAGCTAAGAGCAATCTGCAGGAAAGAGTACATTTTCTACCAGGTGCTACTTATGCATAGAAAGGAAAAAATAGCTTACATTGATTTAGGAATCTGAGAAGAAAATGAAGAAAAGGGACTTTAATTCTAATATTGTTTGTACAGAAGCCATAACCTGTAAAAACACATTTTAAATTGTTGCTCTATTCTATATGTAGTAATATAGAGTCTCACCCCAAATGTACACATTCACTGGACATCATTTCTCAAATAGCACATCTTATTGGTGAAGCCACTTATCCCAAAAGAAAAAACACTTCAAGTGCCTGTCTTTAACCCCTGTTTCTTCTTAGAAGCCAACTGCAATATTCCTCCAACATAAAATTGTAAGAAAAACAACTCTGTAACAGCTCTTCACATGGCCAGGTCTTGAGTTTATTATTAAGAACTGAATTACCCTCTCAGACAAGATACAGCTCACTGAAAGCCTTAATATTGTCTGGGTTTTTAAGTGCAAGTGGAAAGAGAAATCCCTGCTGAACTTGAATTCTACTCTGAAGTGTGAACATCCTAATTATAATATATTATTTCCTGTAATGTAAAGCTAAAATTCTTCTAGAATATTATTATTGCCATAATGAAAACTGCCATTAGCCAAGTCCCTTCTCCCTGTAGCACTCGTTATCACCAAAGGAAGGAAAGTAGGAGATCATCTTTATTTGGAGCAAGTAGCCTTCCATAAAACAGAGATTAAGTTTCATGCCTCCTTATATATATATATGCTGGGTTTTTTCCAACTTGGCTGAAAATATCTCTAAGTGTGATTGAACTGAAAGTAAGTTATTCTCTGTAAAAGAGCTTGGTGCTTGGAGCACCATAGGTTCGGAGGCAGACAGGCAAAGTGATGCACAAGGAGCTAGTTAGGACTCCGCACTTCACCAAAATAACAAACCTGAAGTTTGCCTGAAAAGTGGGATTCCACAGGGTGCCTAGCTCTGACACTAAGTAACACTGAAATCACACAACTTGTGATTTTAGAACCTGGCTTGAAAGGTAGTAACTAAAAATATCCTCAAATCTCATGGGTTCATAAAGGAGGAACTGTATCATCCATGACAAAACATAGCACCACACTGTCCTCAATATATATGATGCAGTTGGAAAAAAAAGTCTAAAGTTAAAGTTATAAGAGTCAAAGATTAGACTGGGAAAGTCAGTACGACACATGCAACACCTCATTACAGCTACTATTATGTCCTGGAAATCCATCAGGAAATAAACACCATCCATGCTTTGCTTTTGGTATCTATAAAGTAGGTGACATGCAACATGGCACTGAGTCCAAGAGCAATTAAGAAACCCAAACTGCAACTTGAATCAACTCCCCACCCACCCAAAACAAACAAACAAAAAACAAAGAGAAAATGAATTTTGAAAAAGATATTCTAAAAGAAGCAAAGGCAGTCTGGTTTCTGCAAAAAGAAAATCAAAGACAACATGCAATTAGTAATTATAGGGTAAAGAAAAGCTATTAGATAGGACACTGATTCAAACCACAGCTCATTAAGAGACTACAGACAAACAGAAGTTTAATGATAGGAAGACAAGAACGTGCTTTTAACAGACACAGTCCCTCTTAACACAAAAATCATTAAGCTGTCTATAAAAAAGTTGTAACACTAGAATTGAACATCACATTGTTTTTACAGACAAAGCGCCCAAGCACAGAAGGATTGTGTGAAGTCCACCGAACAGCCGGCGGCACAGCAAAAAAGGCAACATAAGTGTTTTATCACCCAGACCTATGTCCTCAGCATTACAGCCAGACCTATCGAGCAAAGTCTTCCCAAAAATGACAAGCATATTTGGGGGCTATTTCTTAGGGATGTTCATCAAATTCATAACCATAAAAGTAGCCGCCTAAATTAATTAAAACTGTACAATGCTTCACTTAGGAGTTCAAGCAGAAGAAACTGAAGATGGCACTTGTGCTCCTTCAAGGTATTAGAGATCAGAACATGAAACCGCACAGATCTGGAACAAAGGACCACTTTAAGAAGAGTTCTAATGTGAACTGGAAACCAAGCCAATGGATATTTGTATAAAACAAACCTTTGCTTTGGTGGCAGCTGAGGCAAGGGCAGCAGCTGCAGCTGTAGCTACGTTTCCTTCCGAGATTTCGTGTTCCACTTTCTTCTTCCCAGCCTCGTTTTCTTTGTCTTTGCTTGCATCAACGTTCTCCTTGTTCTCTTCTGCCTCCTTTTCTTCTGAAAAAGATTTCCCGCCAAGTCTGTTACATGCATTCTCCCCTTGTTAACAGTATCACGTCAGGACAGGAATTGCACTACACACGCTGCTGTTAGTCAAACAAATTAATTCATCCACATGCTGTCACATTCCTACGTTATGGTACTGCTATTCGTCCGAATGCTGACAGGGAAACAATTCTAGTCTAAGAGGATCTGATCCAACAAATAGGGCAACTTTAAATGCTTTTAGTTTTCATCCTGTCAATTCATCTCTGCCATCAGCTTACTCTCATCAGAACAATTTCAGCTGCATTTCCAAATCAACTCCATTGTTACATCAAATCCAAATGCTTCTTGTTCTACCTTGTGCTAAAATACTGAACATAAGTTCCAAGGAAAAACGATATATCCATGTGGTATAAGGGGAACGTGTTCAAAATAAATAATAAGAATAATGTCTTGTGTAGAAAAAACCTGGTACCCCTTAGGCTGTCAAAATAAAGGCTCTGCATCACTTCACAGGGAAACTGAGCTAACATATTAACTTCTAAGGGTAGAAGTGAGCAGTCCCATTTCTTTGCATCAAAAATGATCAAAGGGTGTGCAATACAGGCAAAAGAAAATTTATATGACCTACACGCACTTTGCTACTGCAATTTCTTCACCCAGTCACTACATACGGTGCAAGAAAGCTCAGCTGAGGTCTAAAATGAGTTCAAGAAAGAATTTAGTGCCTGAACTCTGCAGTGAAATTAAACTAGAATATTTACTACTGAACCATGAAGCAGCCTGATATGCAAGAGGAAATATTTCTGCCACAGCTGAGTTTATAGTCTATTCCAACTACTTTAGAGGAAGGCTATTAAAGCTAACACAGCCTGAGGAACAGCTGGGAACCATTACCTGGCTTGGGGTCTGCAGTCACTTCACTGTCTTGCTCTTTTTCTGGATTTCTCTCATTTTCTCCTTCTTGTACTTTATCGCCTTCCTCAATTTCACTCTCTGCTTTGTTTTCAACCTAAATGGGATGAAAGATTGTTTGAAGAATGAGAGTTATAGAAGGCATTAAATGTTAACTTGGTTTATAGCTTTCAAATTAACTCACTGTCATAAAGAAAGAGATTATATTTTAAAGGTTGACTGCTACTTAAGCTCATTTTGACAATTGTAACTGAAATCTGAACAACAAAGTAACTGTTATACTGGACAAAGTCTATCAGATTCAGTAACCCAGGCCAACCTGGGTTCATCTGAAGGTACAAGAAATCCTGGACTAAGATGACAGATAAGAACATGTTCTACCCTCCACGCTGCCCCCATTTATTCCAGTAGTTTGTGTGTAAGTGTTATATCCTTTACAGTGTCTGCTATGTTAATAATTTATACAGTATTCACCTATCCACACAGCTCCAAATTCTACAGAACTCATGGTCACAACAGCCTCCTGTGGCAATAAATGCTACAACTAAATTACATGTTATAGGAAGGTGCTTCTGTCCAGGAATCAGTGGAAGAGAGCAAGCAGCAGCTTCATGCTTAACACTGAAAGCATTATTTTCCCCTTCAAAATACTCCAGACTGACCTGAATGTTTCTCATTTACTCTGCTCTACAGAATAATGCATCTTTTCATGCTCTGACCAAGTCTTCTACACTTACGTCTCCCTAAGTGTACCTGACTATTTATCAGAAAGGCGGCAAAAGAACTACCTGAAAACAGAGTGACAAGTAACATCAAGACTACACTCAGCAGCCATTAGGTTAGTTTTACCTCATTCATTTGATGAAGCAGGCAACACAGAAATACCACCTGTTGCTGCAGACTCAGTAAGTGCCTACCACCTTTTATTTAAACAGGGCAATGTTCTAATTCCAGGATATTAGTTTAATTCCAGTTCAGGTCTGAAACAAACACAGCCAGTGCCATTATTGTAGACTATCTGGAAAGAGGTACTGTGTTTATAGACCTGAGGTTATGAAAAAGCCCCAAACAACTGCATTCTTGTAGGCACTATCAACAGGTTGAAGGAATTAATTCCTAAATATCTGATCTTTATGGGCAGGATGCATCATACCCAACATCAAGAGTACACAATACATGCATCTATAACCAAGAGTTAGCCCAGGCTTCTTGCAACAAGAAATTTTATTGACCAGCTCAGCTACAGGCAACCTTAGTCAGACAGATCTCATCCTCCCACATCCACTAAAGCTGCAAGCAATCGTACAGACCAAACAGGTACCTAACTCACACTGCCACTGAAGAGCTGCAATGCAGCTGGGGCAATAGTTTCCTTCAGGTTCTCTGTTCAGCTCCACACCCCACACTCAGAAACGGTTGCCAAATACTGCAAGAAACCGAAACTCAGGTCTGATCTCTCTGATCTTGTCAGAGCTGAAAGCTGCATTCAACTTTAGGAAGGCTATTAGTCACAAGACAAACTTCTCTAGGGCAAGACTTCAAAGTGATGCTTGCTTTAGACCGCTATGAACCATGAACCATAATGTACCGATGTCCTTCTGCAGCTTAAGTCTCAAACTCGTTTGGTGTCACTCAGTTTACATTTCCTCCCGGTCCAACCTTTTTTTCCTCAGGACTAGAAAACAACACACCAATGTCTCATTGCTGTTTGCCCAGCAAAAGAACTGTCTCCGTACGGTTTGAGACTAAATCACTCCTAAGAAAATGAAGCACTATGGAGACTGAAAACTGTTCCCTATGGACACATACACTCACCAGCACACTACTGTCTACCTTTCTTATCAGGCATTTTAGAACGTAGCAATTCAGGTTCATAAGTGTCAGAAGTATCTTTTCAGAACCAGTGTACTGAGCCAAGCTTACCTTCTCAGACTGTTGCCCATCTGTCTCTGTTTCCATCTTTTCTTCTTCGGCTCCATCTGAGAAAAGTAGTAAGTAAAATATTTAGAACTGCCATAACATCCATTTATCACACTCGACACATATTTCAGGGTCAACTAAACCACTGTTAGAGAACAGAAAGTTTTAAAGAAAGCCACTACACTAAACTCCTGGAATACTAAAGCTTATTACACTAATTTTAGTTTAAAAATCAAGTTTACTTGCAAATCTAAATTTAACTGGTTTTTCTTTTCAGTCCAACAAGCAGAAGAAAACATTAAATTATCTATGCTTTGCTGAAAACCCTAGTTTACCCATCTAGAGAGAAACCACCAAATCTATCCATTTTAGCTACATAAAGGACAGTTCGACGCACAGTTCTGCAATATTCAAGTCATACAGTAATTCCCATTGGTAAGTCACGGTATTACAAAATGTTTTTCCCAATACAGCCAATTTGATTCTGTAGATGGTTGTCAGTTACGTGATTAACCTCAATTACGGTGCTGCCAGACTTGTAATTCCTCCTTAGCACAAGATCCCCTGAGCTGCTTTCGATGAAAGGTCTATCCAGAGGCATTGTCATGCACTGCAGGTCAACTGAAGATTTAAATTCCATTTTGCAGGTGGTGCAAATACCAGAATTCTCCAAAGCAGACTTCAAAATAATTATTCAACACCAGAGTAACATTAAGCAGTAGCAAACTTGTTAAAGCACTGACACTATTCTTAAAACACTAAGGATCTCTTGTTATTTCTGGTCCCAAAACCCACCAGAGTTCAAGGCAACGAGCAGTTATCCTCCACGCTGGTTTGATGTGAAACCCTGCACGGTGAAACCTCATTTCACACCCTTTGTACCTGCTGCTCTGCATAAACATGATGACCAACTGGTTCTCCAGTCCTGTATGGCTCTTTGTGCTGTTTCTCCAAACACATTTCTCCCCAAAGCACTCTGAAATCATATCTAAGCCCTCAGAAATACATTCAAAGCACATGCTTGAGTCTGAATTTAACAATGAAGCTTAAATCAAAGAATCTGGCCCCAAAGGTATAGTGCTACAATAGAACTATTCCTGGACGGTCCTCTCAGACCTTGACCACTCATTCTCTTGCTTCTTCCTCAGCTGTAATACCACCAATACTTGTGGGTTTATACTGGAAAATGGATCAATGAAATTATCGAAATTAAACCCTAACACTTTCTTTGCCTTCTCACTGAAAAAAGCAGTATTGCAGCTCCTCAAGAGCCCAACTGCAGCTGCCTAGTTAGGTGCTAAATAAGATGTGAATCACATTTGATCACGAGAGCTGGTTGTTGGTTAGATATAAGGCAAGAAAAGCACATAAATTACCAGCTGAAAGCTCCAAGTTTCCTCTGCATCCAAAATATAGCCAAACAAACAAATAAGAAACAGAGCTGAGGATGAACGAACACACCTCCTGACAATGTTGTCACAGGATAGCCTGCTCAACTCCCTGCTTTTTAAAAGCATGCTTTCCAAGATGCTCTGAAAAACCACAGCCAAGTTGCACCTTCAGTGCTAATGCTGAAGAATATAACAGCATTGGGTGAGCTCTTAATTCTCCCCAGTGGCTTCAAGAATTGCCGGCAGATGTTGCTTACAACAGGGCTCTCCGTAACACCACCAGTTGGGTTCTCCAGGCAATAACCTTTCCCTGGACTTCTCCAGGAGGTGGAGCCTCAGCCTTACACCATGACCTGAATCTTCAGAGGAATCACACGTGACAGCCTCTGCCAGGACCGACCGGGTCCAAGCCAAGGTTCCCATGCTGGAGTCATGAAGTACTTCCTTATGGAAAAAGAGAAGCGTGCCAAGCACATGTTCAGGAAGAGACCTCTACAGAGAGCACAGGCAGCTCGCCTACACCACTGCAGCCTCCAGTTCTGAACTGGTCATCAAAAATCTCTACCTAGTGTCCGACCAAAGAAGTCGTCCTCTCCTCAGAGATCACAACAGAAGAGTACAAGTCATTTGGGAAACAGTCATAAGAAGCTACAAGTATATAATATGAGCTATTTGGACACTTGGCAGGTTCTCTCACTGCCGTGGATGTGTGGGTCCGGGCAGCACCCACTGCCTCTTACGCCTTCATATTTGGAACCCAAAACAAGTTTGCCAGACACCCATAAAAGCCTGACCTTGACCACAAGCACTTCCAGAGTGCCCTACCACCAAGCATGAAAAAAACCTTAGCTTCAATACACAGCTATGGGCTTCCTGCTATTGCTCATTTTGTTTGTTTTTTTTCTGGCTGGCTAGACTGAGCTCTTCAAGCTTGTAACCTCTTATTTACTGTCTGTTTGGCATTCAAATAGCTATTACAGAGATATCTGAAGAGTTCTGCCAAAACAGAGCCAGGCACCCTTGCGTTACAGATTGCTTTTTGAGTAGCAGCTGACCAGTTATTATCCCATCTAACTTCAGCATCCAGAACAGAAGACTAGATAACAGCCTAACTGGTACACATGCAAGACCAAAATGAAGAAAAGAGAAATAAAAATAATAATTAAAAAAAAATATCACTGGTACCATGCACTGGATGCATGCACCTCAGGAGAGAAGTGAGTGTTCTAACAGCAGTTAGTATATTCTTGTGCTTAGGACACATCTCTCCCTACTAGTCCTTAGTTAATTCATTAAGTTATTCCTTTACAAAGCATTTAGTTTAAATGTTCCTACTAAAATAGCAGGCCTCTGAGATAAGAGGATAACAACAAGCATATTGATGGAGAATACCATGAAGGTGTCTGAATAATGTAACACTACTTCCTGGTATTTTGCATATGGGTTATTTAAAAGTCCAAGAAATCCTGATTTATTTGCAGCACCCAGCTGTTCTGCAAGAATGGACAAGAGGGAAGTGTCAGCACAGTCTCATACGCCTTGTCTAGGATCTTCGTTTCTGTTCTGTAGAACAGACACTAGTACAATTTAATGTACGGGACATTAAAGAAGGAGCTTATTTAGATCATGGACTCCAACACATGCTGCCATACCAATATAAAACTGCTGGTGAAAAGCCCTGATCCATCTCTAAGCTTCTGAAGACATTAGCTGCGTTGGGTGTTCATTTTCAGTAATCCCCATTTTACTGGTAATTCCCCTGTGCTACACTGAAGAAAAACAGGTGTACAGAGTGTTTTGCTTTAACAACAACAACTATAGAGAAGTTTTTACAAAAGTCCCTTCCATATATAAGAAAAACATACTAAACTGTCTGACTGAAAGATAATGGTTTTCCTCTTGGCTTATTTTAAGATGAAAAAACCTGCTTATCTGAAGTATCTGCCACCATAATTCAATTTATGGAGACTGGGGACATACCTCCTCAGAAGTTTTATTTCAGAGTTAGGATTTAGTGACCTAATAATGTCACAGGGAAAATCTAGATTAGATTTTTGTCACACAGCTATTTCAAGCCTAGAAGCGGAGCTCCAAAGTGGGCTTAGAAGTGTCATCCCTCCTAGTAAACAAAAGAGAAAGCTTTACAAAGAAAGCTTTATTCTCTCCTTTAGCAAAAAAAGTGGAAACAGTACAGAACACTCCAAGTGTGCTTGAGTTGGTAGAATGGAAGATCATGAGCTCAAACTACAAAAATAATGCACAGGAATACACAAATTTTCATTCTGGTGTGGCTTAGCCCAAACAAGAAGAACTTCAAGATTCCTAGTATTGGGATACTGTGAAATTGAAAGAAAAAAGTCTGTAATTTTGTATAAACAACCCAAAACTTAACCACAGGGAGAAGTAGATCAATTCTTAAGTTCTGCTTCATGCAAAACTCCAGGTCAGAGTGAAACTGGCCAGAAAAGCACTAGTCTGTAGACAATTTTAAGTCAGAACAGTGAGGCTTCTGTCTCTTAAAAGCTAATGACTTGATAATTTGTTCACTCTTCTGGAAGGTGAGAACCTGAAGCTGAAGTTCTCCAGACTAAAATCTCCAGACTCAAGTCTCAGCATCCCATATCAGCAGCAAGCATCTCAACCATCAGGCTACTACCTCATCTGCTGAAGGCTTCTAGTCCAAATGAGTTCCCACAGAAACCTGCAGCTTCACATATACACTCCAAGGGAGGGGAAAAAATTCCCTAGAAGGTTCTTGTCACACGATTACACATGATTTGCTCAGGAATGCAAAACTTCACAGGTGACAATACTCCTTGCTAGATTCTGAATCACACTGAGAAAGCTGTAAGGCAATAATTGTGTAAGTTGACCCTACAAATGCCATAAAATTAAGTCCTGTAAGACATGTGCTTTTCTGCTCTACTCACAAAGTCAGTTTGTTCTTGTGTCTTTTGGGTAAGACTGAACTGCCTTTCTACTCTAAACTCAATTTTGAATGTGGTGGGGTTTGTTTTCTGATTACAACACATTTCAAGGTTTCCCATCTTAAGGTAAAGTTTTTCAGAAAAGCAGCGTCCAGCAGTGCGTGAGTTGCTGCGGCAGTTGAAGACACGAGCGCAGAATGAGTTTGTGTAGGTTTATGATGCACTACATACATGTCAAGCATTATCATAGATTCTAAGCATTTGGTATTAATTCTCTGCAAGTACTGGGGCAAGTTTTATTAAACATTCCTTTTTTTTATTTCATAGAATCATAGAATGGTTTGGGTTGGAAGGGACCTTAAAGATCATCTAGTTCCAACTCCCCTGCCATGGGCAGGGACACCTTCCACTAGACCAGGTTGCTCAAAGCCCCGTCCAACCTGGCCTTGAACACTTCCAGGGATGGGGCATCCACAGCTTCTCAGGAAAAATTTGTAGACCAATCTGTAGACCATGGTAAGAGTTGTCAAGCGACTACTGCTGCGGAGGAAGTTCCAAGGCAAACAGGACACCCCAGAAAGACAAACTCCTTTCCATCCAACCTTTAGAGAAAATTTTCTCAAAGAAAAAAAGCACATAAAGCATCTCACAGTAAGGAAAACTGCCCTTGGACTCTCCCTCGCATCACAAAACATTTGATGGACACTTTCCAAAACAAAGTGTTCTTTTATATTAGAGGGACATACTCAGCTACAAAGAGTCAGAAGGTATGTATGTATGACAGTAAGATTATTGTGAATATCCTGATTTAACTTAGGTTTTCTAGTCCTGGCTGTAATAATAAATGTTACTTTAAAATTAGGATGACAACTTTAGGCAGGTTGTAGTCAATGGTTTTTGAAAACTGTTGTCTCGTATTAGCTACTAAGCTCTTATTTGCAGTGACAGTGCTATGCCTCTGCAGTTCCCACTGGAATAAGCCATTCTGCACTTGTGTACGTCGAGGGGGCCATGCTGAAATACTACATGTATAAGGAAAATGAAAGCTATCAATTATTAGTTTAGGGGTTAAATAAGTTTACCTGGGTTGAAGCAGGTTTTTGCTTCTAAATTACAGGCTGCTGAAAGTACCTCAAAACAATTAAGAGCCCCATAAAAATTAATCTCTAATTCAAACAAGAAAGGATCAGAAAAAAACCCAAACCATTTCTGACTCTGCGTGAGAATGACAGAAACAACTCCTGCCTTTCAGTTAGATATGAACACAACTTTACTGATTTTTCTATATGATCTAATGAGGTTAATGAAAATACCTAACAGACAATGAAAACAGAATTGATTAGTTGGAGATACACGTCCCTGTTACAAAAGCTGAAGACTTACCTTTAATGAGAAAGACCCTGTAATCCCTTTTACATGGCACAATGCTGCTCTTTAACCCTCTTCAGCAGGTTTGGTATTATACCTTGCGGGATGTGGGGAATCAAATTAACAGTACTTCTTAAATCAGCAAGAAGCAGATGGTTGTGAGACACCACAAGACATCTTTCAAGAGGGAGAAACAAGAAACCACTTGCAGACCAGGGAACATTGCCTCTCCATGCCCCTCTCCATACCTGAAGCAGCAAATTTTTTCTGTCTCTATGGAAGCTTGTTCTGTTTTGCCTATTATCTCCAAGAACAGAGAGCCCTGTTTTCTAGTACATGAAGAACTTATGACTTCTGATGAAGCCCAGTGACATTACAAAGAAGTTAAATTGACTTTAAGTCAACAAGTAAAACTATTAAATATTTCCATGGCAAGAATTTATTGCATTACAAGCAAACAGACACTTGCAGCATGAGCAGATACATAACCTCCATTGTCATCAGAAGAACAATAAGCAAAATCCCACACAGAAATGCACAGAATCACTAGCGTGAGTTTCAACTCAGCAAATAGTTTAAAGATGCCCTCAAGACATCCTAGCCTCCTCTGTTTTTATTAAGGCAACACACACCACCTGTCAGAAGTCAGGCTTGAATATTAGTATTTAATTGAAAGGAAATATACTATAGCTATGGAAAACTCCTGGGTTTGAATATGATAATTACACTATTATCTAAACCGTAATTTACATTTTCCACAGTAAGTCATGACTCCACAGCCGTCAGAGCTTCCTCTGTTTCTGCTTCATGCAGCTCATGGACATACAGCATAACAACCAGGTGGGCTTCCACAGAGAAGGGTGGAGAGTTCACAGAAAGCTGCTGCAGCTTTCGTGCCAGCTGCACGAGTTCATCACAAGAGGATTGATGGCCTCAATTCTCCAGTGGTGCAGAACTAGCTCACAGGCACCTGGATACGTGCAAAGTGAATGAAGTACTTGGAGTCTGTTCATTTTAGCAACGTTTGCATTATTTCAGAGTTAAAGCACACCCTGGAGACCATGAGAGAAATTATCCTGCCAAAAATGAAGCAAAATAACTTCTCCTGTGTATGTATACTTGTGTGTAGTTTTCTAGTATGTGTATTTGAGAATGATACAAAATCATCCATAAAATGTTAAATTTAATCATCCACTTAAGTCGCTCACAGTTTTAGCGGAGCCAGTAAATCAGACCACCATTCCCTCAGTGTTTACTGTAACAGATGAGCTACAGCTTGAAGCATCCACACACTTGTGTCAGCAGAAATACTTTCAGTGAAACACTTGTTAGAATAAGACCTAAAATGCACAAGTAACTGCCTCCAACACAGGCATATATGCAATCAATGTAGTTAACCACCTTTGGAAAGTCATTAAGAAAGTGCACATGCTCAGTGAAGACTTAATGGAAACTGCTAAGTACCACAGACATACTGACTATTTCCCTTCTCTGGAGCCAAATCGATAGCCTGAGGAGCTAGGATCCCTTGTTTGCTCTCCTCAATTCAGTTTTACTAAAACAGATGCAGAGCATCTTCATCTACCGTACTCTAACCTACAGTAGGGCACTATCTTGGAAAGCAAAAGACAGTGTCTATCATGCTTACCACAGCATCTGAACCACTTGAGTCTCCTCTTAACTCTATTGAAGCCTTACTGTATCAATTTAAAAGGAACCACCATCAGCTTTTAGAAAAACTAACAACGAAGACTTAAAGAGGAGTTTCTTGGATATTAACGTAAGCTCCTGCAATCTGTTCCAGTCATATTTTCCCCTTTTGCATTCCATAGTGCCTGTAATTCACCAATACTAAGAGTTTTAAAATTATGATGGAGCTGTGATATAATTTATTTCTAAAATATAACAACCGATGAACTTCAATTATGGTATGGAACCCCAAGCAGATATTTTTAGTTCTCCATAGCAACATTTAAATACAAAACTTCAGGTCTAGCCATGCAAAAAACACAGCTCCATTTCAGAAGTTGCACACACCACAACACTATACTTCAATATATTAAACACAACTCTGCAAGTGCAACCTATGGATTCCCCCATGCCCTCCAGTGCAAAGCTGTTTTGGTGGTGGAAGGCACCGCAGATTGTTGAGTGACCCAGTTCACTCTTGCTGAGCAGCTCCCCCAGGGAGAACCATCTGCTGTTGTCCTAATTTATTCCATTAGTCACAGCCCAATACAAATCGCATTAACTATAACAGGACAGTATTACTTATAGAACTCACCACACAGCTCATTCAGAAATAATCGTGTTATGGTCATCTGCTCTCCAAACTCCCCATATTAAGTGACAAGCACTTCAAAATCTCTATCTGCAACTTGTGCGCAAATTCTCCTAGAGAAATGGCTAACCTACAGACTAGCAATGGTAAACTTCCACGGTCGTGCTGCAGGATTAAGACCCAAAGTAGCATACATGTTACAGAGGTCCTTAACTTACTACAGTGATGCTGGTACTTGGGGAATATGGAAAAGGGAAACAAAGCTCCAGGAAGAAAAATTTAACTTGAGCTTATTTTTAAATAACTATCAAATTAAACTTGGTCCCAGATGGAATAACACCTAGATTTGTTTTATAGCAGACTTGAAAATAAACCCCAAAGCCTTGCCCTTTCAACAAAGCTTCAATTCTTGCTGTCACTTTTGGGCAACAGAGCACTGCAGAACAGGGAGAAGCAGATATTCCAGATGCTAGCGTTCCCCTTTAAGCATATACTCCACATCTTCTCAAAACACTGAGCTGCCTCACATCAAGTCTGTTCCACTGAGCATAGAACTAAAAAATGTGACAGAAGGATTGAGTGGTCTGTTAACTTCTTTTCTATTTAAAAATATCTTCATGAGTTAAGCAGTACTTTTAAATCTAATTTAGAAGTGTAGTTTTACAATGGACATTAAGTACCATAAACAGTAGACCCGCAACTTCACCTGTATTACTAGGAGTTGATAACTGAAGAGCACTGGAACACACGGGTCCCTTACGATCCCATCACACAATCTGGCACCTTGCTCATGTCTCTAGACAGGGTGACAGCAGGTCAACTATGACATGCACAAGCACAGCCCAAATCAAACCTTCCAGTCAATCTAGTTTACATTCTGTTCAGTTTTACCCAAAGCTGTAAGTGCCTTTAAATATCTAATCACTAAATTCACTAAAATGATTTGTGATAAGCTGAACAAAACAGCAGCCAACAATGCTGGAGAGAAAAATAAAAGATCTACTGACAAGATGGTAGATCTGTACCAAACTGAAGAGATCAAAGTCTTTGGGAAAGTCAGTAGGTATATAGCAAACTGTGCGTGTCTACTCATTTTACTGTTGAAGGAGAACCAAAATAAACAGGAAGGGGTTACACAAAGTGGTTTCACTTTATAGACAGCTGTCACAATATATGCTTTTACTCTCCATAGTAATGAATAAACAATTTGCACCTATCAAGGTTTCAGGTAAGAGACATAATACCAGAGTACTTGCTGAATACTGCAGAAAATAGCTCAACTGAAACCAAGCACTAAACCAGGACCTTGTTAGTATGGCAGTATAATGTACAACAAGAGCCAAGAACTGTGGCATTACTGTGTACCAGCCCACCATTTACTAAAAAGTTTCTCTTCTGCTACCACCATGGTTAGCAGCGTACTCAAGAGTACAAGACCTACATTAAAACTGATTACTGAAAGGTGTGATATAACATTATAGATTCAGCTGCAACACAAAGAGCCAACAAAACTCAGTTTGCTTTACCATAACTATACCACTAGAAAGGCAGCATCCTCTAACTAATACCCACAGAATTAGGATGAAATGTTCTGCTCTGGTATTTTTGCTCGCTCAACTCTGTGCATCCCAAACAATGGCATTTCCATGTAGCAAGAGTAGGAAAACAGATTTCTAAAACTAAAGCTGGTCCTAAGTTCATTAATTCAGTGTCAAGAGTTAATAATCCTGCAGCAAGCACAAGTGGAATGACCTGTGGAATTACCTACAATTTCCACCTCCTATTGGAGGTAAACTTACAGTTTATTATGAGTCAGAAGAAAATGCCTAAGGAACCTCATCTGTAGAAATTTCTGCATGTTGATGGACAGCCTACCGATTTTCTCTGGCTCATCTGGACCTGTTCCGGCAATGCAGCTGCTCTCTAGTCCATACGTTGGATCCACCTTCCCAGAGGCTCTTGCTGCTTCCTGTACTTTCTTTACATGAGCTTCAACAAGCTCCAGTGGTACCTCCTCTCTGACTCGAGAAAATTCCTCTGTTAAAAATTACACAGAAAATGTTATACTGTGAGGGTTTTAATGCAAATTAAAAGTTACATTTTTCTCCGATCAATGTGCAGGTAAATCTCGTGACAAAGTGAACTCTCAAATATGGAAGTTCCTTCTTCTGCATTTGGTAGTTAATTTTCTCTCTCAAATGTAGTAGGAAAGAATCTCTTCCCAATTTTATAAAATTGTGGTTTACATGGAAAAATAAGGAAAATGAAAGGAACTATTAATGAGTGGTCACAGTAACACCAACTACTAGGTGGTGCTTGCAAACACTATCAATAGTCAGTGAGCACAAAAGGGGAATGCAAGCCATCTTTAGACATTCAGTGGCCTTTAAGGGCTATTCTAACTTGCCTTAAATTGGCCGTTTCGATAACAACTGAACACAAAACTGGATATCAGTAGACCCATTTTCTACATACATGTAAATTTGTTTTTACAACTTATTACTCATCCTTAAGAAACTCTAGAAACAGTTGCTTTTAAGAGCAGACTAACAAAAGGCAAAGTTGTAGAGACAAGGCGAAAAAAATTGCTGGGGCAAACCCGTACCTAACGCAGCCTTTGCTGCGGCTGATGCCACCCGGGGATCCACCACTGATGCCAGAAAAGCAACGGTACTCATCACTGGATTGCCAGACTGGCTGAAAGGTACGGGCTGGTAAGCCAGCGGGCCCAGAGATGCATCAGAGTTCTCCAAATAGGGGTCTTCAATTGGAAGTCTCAGAAAATGGAGAATGCATTCATCTTGGGTACGGCTCCCAACATGCTCTGAGACTTTGTTCCAGTCATCTTTATACATCTCCAGAGCCTGCAAAAGACAAAAATCATTGAATATACATTGACTACTCTGGGGGAAAAAAACCCAACACAAACCTACTTTATACAAAAAGATTTTTCAATACTAGTTATTTTGGTGATGGAACAATAAATCAGGATCAGACAACTATTTAAAATCGTATTTTTTCTGGTAGCAAAACTATTCTGCATAAGAAATATGAACATCTCACTGGGACATCAGTTAAATTTAAGCTGCAGGGATCATCACACAAGTTTTATACTGCTACTGTAGCAAAAAGAATTGTCAGAAGATTTGGGATTTACCAATAATATTTGCATAGTTAGTGTTTCCCCATTTTGCTTTCACATGAAAAGCTTTACAGAGAAGTAAGTTTGCTCATCCTACCAAGTCTCACCAATTCTTTTAATTCCCATAACTACTCCCCCTGAGGGCACTCTTGTGTTTTCTCATTTATGTCTTAACACACTAAGCCCTTTGAGGCAGGAACAATATTTATCTCACACATATACTAGCTATGATGGTAAAGTCCAGTTTTTAGATCTAACAGATGTTATGAAAATGAAAGAGCATCAAACCAATATACCAGGGGAAAAGAGGAAAATATATTCTGTATCACGAGGCCAGAAAAGATAAGTTCTCTAGCAACTGTTAACCAGTCTGATTTTTGTTATGCATTCAGGTTAACAAATCATTATTATGTACATAAGCCACCTGATAAAGTAAGAACTTCCAGATTAAATAAAAGATTTTGTAATTCAGAATTTCAGTCGCTTTTAAACTTACTTAAGTCTTAACAAAGCAATTTAATAACAATGAGCTACTGAAGTCCCTGCACTAGTTTTTGAAAAACTAACAAATTAGTACTGTAAAAACCCAAAGTGGTAGCCTAATAGAATATTATCCCTTAAGAAGTGCTTTTTTTTTTTTTTCCTGAAAACTGTTTTAGTTATTTAAGCGTTTGGATAGCATAAAATAAGTGTTGAAGTATCCTGAACCATTAACTTTTACATTACTGAGATGATTCATGGTCCAGTCACCTAGAAGAAGTAAAAAGCCATTTGAGACCTAGGCAAAAATACATTAAACCTAAAAACGGAAATGGGATCTGCATCTCACAATCATAACAGAAGTCTTCTGAAAATATTTAATACCAGAGACCTGAGCAAGGGTGGTAAACACCTTTCTGTTTGAGTTGCAGATCCCACTCTCATTTTTAAGTTTAACATATTTGGCCAGGAAGTCAAGCTGGTTCTTTACTTACACTGTACTTACCCTACAACAAACATAAAGGTAGCTAGCTCCTGTGCTGCTGCACAGCAAGCGAGCGCGGGTGTTTTAGCAATAACTTGGGGAGAGGAAAGAAGAGAGTTTGAAGTAGGAATTATTAGACTGCTTGGAGGATCCCTATGATATATCCTTGCTGACTTGGTGGCCATCAGGCAGGCTGCCTTGGACTTTAAGGCACCTACTTGCAGGTATAATATAGTTTAGAAGACACAGAAATCACCCTCCTCAACTAACTACCCATGACAACTGAGTTTCCCCAACCAAGCAGTATATCCATTTAAGCATGAATGTTAAGAACACAGAAAGTTAATGCCTTTTCAATACTTCAATTCTTTCCCACAAGGCTGAGAACTATCAGAAATCTCAACCTCCAGGGTAACACACAAGGCTGACTTAACTTTCCACATGCACAACCTTTCATAGCATAAAGGGAGAATTCAGAGCAAATGAGCTACTCAACTGGACTGTATCTATCAGACATCATGATGAGGACACATCCATCAAGTCTGGGTAGTACACACAAATACACAAAGTTAATATGCTGGATGTTTCAGCAGAGTTACTAGTGACAAGTAGAAGACTGAAACTGAGCCATCAGCCTCATGTGTTAGGAGTTCCCTGATCTGGGAAGCCACACTTCCATAAAACCAGTTACTATATATATGAAGGTTGTGCATTCAGAAGACATTCGCCTGCAGGACTCTACGTAAACTAGTCTTTTTCATCAACACAAAACATTTCTGAACATACTGTTTTCTTCACAGCAGTTCTGGAGGAAAAGTGTTTCAGCATTTTTGCAGCTAAAACATAAGCTATGAGAATTCTTCAAAGCCGAAGTAGTCTACTTGAACAGGACCCCTGGGCATGTCATGGGTGTTGAAGGTCATTTGGGGAAAAATGCAAACTGAGTAGCATTTTCAAAGATGTGGAAGTGGACTAACTAAAAAGACAGATGAGTTAAATCTGAAAGTGTTAGCGATCCAACAGGCACTGAACAAATTGGAGAAAAAAGACCAAGTTGTCTGCAGAAGGAGGAGTTTTTTAGCCCCCCTGACCCGAAAGTGATTTAAGCTTTACCTGGCTGAAGTTTTAAGTTTCTCTCTCATAGCTAGGCCTCACTGCTTAAATTGTGTGGTAAGGAGGGAAGAAACCCCAGAATACCTTCAGATACACTGGATGGAGAGAATACGGTCTTTTGAGGGAACCTTCCCTCAAAACACTGTGTGTAAGATTAGCTGGGCAAGTACCAGACTACGGGAACACTACGCTCCAGCAGAGCTCAGCTGGATGGAAAGAACAATACAGGAGCTGTTAAAGACCACGAGCTAGACAATTCGATGGGTTTTGAAAGCTCAGAAGAAAGAATAAACTGGTCTGTGAACCTGATGAACCAAGGACAGACTACATTGGACAGCCTGGTCCATACTGCAGGAATCAATGGTCCCTAACTGCTTATGAACATTTCTCCTGACCTCTGTCTGATCTTGCCCAAGTGTTTAAAGAAATGAGAAATTGCTTAGTTCACTAGGTCATACTCATGGGGAAATATTTGTTCAACATTCAACCTTCATTTCACTTTCCCTAATTTCATCTCTGTGCTGTAAGTTATGTGTCGCTGTCTATCCATTTTTAATCACACCAGCATATTAGATCAGCTCTGTTTTTCATGGCCATGCAGGGTTTTTTTTTGCTCATTCTCCTTCATTGCTTGTTATTTTTCTGCTAGACGAAATAGCTCTCACAACAGTTGTCCTTACTATAAATAGCTGAAAATGCACTTAACTATGCAATAATAGTACTTCGTGGAGATATGGAGAAGAAGTGTGACAGGGAAGATGATTCTGGGAGGGAAACAGTACTTCCTGCCCCCAATTTATTCAGTCAACAGGCAGAAGGACAATAATTATTTTAGATAAGATTTATTCTTTGGAACGCCACTGCATATATATTTGCCCAAAGCTACCCTGAGGATTTAATTGGACTGAGCTGGCTTGTTATAGCTGAATTACTTATGCTTGAACTGATATACTCTTTACTGATTTATTCATAGGTTAAATCCACGAAGAATGAAGAACAAAAACCATTATTAATTTAAACTCATATTAAATAAAATTGTAATCTCAAGACTTAGAGGTTTTTTGTTTTATTATTTTAAAACAAAGAATATGTCACCTGGATTATTTCATTAGGCTACTACTTGCTACGTATGACCATAAGCTACAAACTTTCAAAAGAATGAATTTTAAATAATACTACTAGTAAGCAAAGAAGCCAGCATATCACGATATTAGTCTTGTTTCTCCATACAAAAATGCTGTGAAAGACATGTTAGCTGTTTTCACCCTATAAGCAAAATTCTTCCACGTGCCAATAGAAAAGTATCAGCTAAATAGTGTGTATCAACCTAACGTAAAAAAAATCAAAATCTATTTTGGCTGTTTAATGAACACACTTCCATATCTCTGAAGGCTGAATCAAAGTACACTGCTGATTAGGCACTTTGGCTTAGAAAAGAAGCCACACACAGAAGCTGAGTATTGTTCAGCACCATCAAGCACTGTCAAGATCCATTGTCCATGCTTTTCCTTATGAAATTAACTTTTCAATGGGTTTACTGACACATGTAAAGACAAAAAAGCCAGAACAATCACACAACTGCAGTCTGCTTTAAGCCCTCTCCAAGTAATAATGAACACCCCCCCGCCCCCGAACTGGAGTTCTTATACCAGAACCTTGAATTTCATACAAGGAAAAAAAAAATCAACCACCCAACCTCTACGTCAATAAAATGTTCCTGTAAAAGAAAGCTAGGTAGATGATAATTTCTTTATAGGAAGTGGCAGCACATTAATTATTTCAGGCCACCGAGATTCTTCTGACAAAGCGCTATGAAAAACAGTGCTGCCCTGATGTGAGTGTGAAAGACTAGAACATAATTCTGCAGCGCACCTCATGTGATGGTTTTCATCCTAGACTGGAACTCCAAGAGACCTGACAATTACCATGTGGTTCAAGAGCATCAGATTGCTTAATCTGGGGACAAAGACCAGATTCCACTGTGCTAACAGTTCTTTGACCTCATTTTTACAGTATCAATGGGATTTGAGTCATCTCATATATATTTCTTGTAGACTTCAGAAAAAGCTTAAAGAATATATCAAGTGCAGCTTTGTGGCAAAAGGAATGAGTAGATGTATGGGATTAAACAGCTACCAAATAAAGAGCTTCCCTTCTTAGTGGCAGGAGGCAGGAAATAGACTCATCTGTTTCTTAACTATTTCAACTTCAAAAATTAGCAGTTTCCCTTAACATGCTATGGCATAGCCAGGAACCTTTAAATCTATCAGAATTTCAAAATATTCATCTTAGTGGCAGGTAAACCATTACTTGAAGAGCATTTATTTCATACTGTTAGTAACTTCTGTTAATGAAAAGACCTCTGCACTGCAAGATCTGCTCTTGAGTTTCTGCAAACATTCTTAAACACTTAATTTCTGCTTTGCAGATACAAGTCAGATAGAACTGAACCATAAAGTACATGAAGCCCCTCTAGTACACAGATGTTACTGCCATCTCTTTTTAGTGCTAACATTCTCGTAGCCATGACGGTCAAATAAAGAGATATGGTTTGGAGCGAAAGCTGTAACCTTTAACCAATTCAAAAGCCATAACCACAACAGACAGAAAGGCAGCCTTGTATACACAGATAGTCAACCACCCCCCTCCTCCAGCTGTATCAGTTGGGTCTCAAGAGATTGCTTCCCACTATAAACTCTGCTTTGCTATCCCAGTTTCTGTAAAAGCATGCAGTTGTCACCTAACTCCACTTCAAAAAAAAAATTATTAACCTATAAGTTGATTTTAAAGCATGTAATATCCTGCATGTTTTGGTTTCCTAGCCCCCACCCTCCATTAACTTACTTCTAATAGCAGCAATGTCTCTTGCTCTGTCCATTCTCTTCCAGCACTTGCACCTTTACTCTACAAAAGACAGGAAAACCAAAGTGAAATACAGGTTTCTTTGCACAGAACTTTTGAAAAGAAAACATTAAGAAGGAAAGGGGAAGGATCTGTTATTCAATCCATTCAAACATGTACCTTTCACAATCTTCCTACTACAGCTAACAAATCCCTGGTTATCTCATACAGCAGTTCAGTTCACATGATATACTTACATAGCTAAGGCACACAGGTCAGTATATTGCTGCAGTTTCTGTGGAGGCTGGGGACTACAAATCCCACCTTCCCAACACACCTAGGAGAACCTGCAACTCCTCTTTTATTCCAAGCTAAAGCAAAGTGATTTTGTACCCTTTTCTCAGGCTCCTAGGTATCTTTGCTTGCACATACAACAAACAGAACAGATAATTTTCCTAAATAATAAAAACCAGTAGGAGTGCTGATGGCATTCTGGTCAGCTTGACTTTGACCAGTAAAATTATGCCAAGAACAAAGCAGTTTACACGAAGCATTCTACAGTTCACACCGAAGGACAGCGGCAGCCAGACACAATGGAGTATCTAACCCCCTCACCAGCTGCCATACAGCCAAAGGAGGCTGCTGTCCATTGAGGTGACGGTATTACTCGATTCAGGCACCCTTAGGATTCTTCCAGCTTAAAGGGCACCTTTCTCAACAGAATAGGGTTTATGTCAACATAACTTTAGCCCCCATCAAACCTTTGCTTCCAAGGCAGAGACTGGACTGTGTAAGGTGCATGCTGATCCAAAAAAGTTCATTTATCTAAAAGTTCATCAGTAACTTGGTAAAGAAAATAAATCTTTACAAGTGAGTTGAGCTATCTGAAAAGACAGATTAATTACAGCAAGCATATTCAGCAACCACTTGCTCCAAGGGTTGCTGCTCCCAAATCTATACCTCATGGTTAACTCCTGAGATGTTCTAAAAGTTACAAAACTCTTGGTGAAAACCTCCCCTTCTGTGATTACAGACACCCTAATCCATTACATGCCAAATAAAGACCAAAGCAGCTTGTCACCTGCTTACGAAAGACCATTCTCTAGATGGGATGTCTTTGTGCAAGACCACAGCAAAAGGAAAAGAGTATTTAGGATAAGTAAATCTATCCTATCTCAAGATGCATTTCAGACAGATCATTAACCCAAACAGAACACATTAATCAAAGTGAGTCATCCAGCAGCTGATCAGTTCTCAAACAGGCTGGTATGAACAGCCAAAAAAACAACTGCCACACACATAAAACAAAAAGGGAAATCAACTTCTGCAAACAAATCGGCTCAACTTCATTGGTATAGATGCTTGTAAACAGAACCAGAGTCTAGAATCAGTAAAAGATTTATGAATTTGGTGAATATTTATACCTCCCTAAACTAAGTGAAAAAGTCAATCCATGAAACGTGATATGAAATCAGGGTTTATAAATAAATCCTGATCTCTTGTGTTTTTGTTTTACTGTTTTTGTGGTTTGTTTTTTTTTTAGTTAATTCATGATCTCTTAGGACAATGAACACTGTACTTACAGAAACCAATTACATAGAATTAGCCTGATGTCTGCCCAAGAGAGGCACTACTCAGCAGAACACTGCAGACTTTCCAGACTGAAGGCTATGCTGAAGTACTAACATGGTATTCCTGCAACACCTCTGAGCACTATCAGGTACACACGCAGGTATCAGGCAGCAGGAGAAAGGCAAGAAGTTATGGAGTTACTGGTATCACTGCAGTGATACCTCAAAACTTTAACTATCCAATGTAATACATTGCAATGACAGTGCCAAAACATCCCCTGCAATGGTTTTGTGACAACTTTTGTAATCGAGCAACTTTCTAGTTCCCTCAGTCTGGAAAACCCTGCTCAGACTTGGAAAACAGGATAGTTGAAGACCCTGCTGAAAGATCTCAAGTTTCCGTACTGAATTATTGGACAGTTTGTTCATTCTGAACCATTCAGGTAAAATACGCAATACCATAACAAGAGTTCAGCGTCTGAAGACTGACAGTACATGGATATCAGATTTTGTAGAAATAAAGACAACACAACCGTCTTAGTGTCCTACACTGAGACAGAAGAAATCTAGAACAGAAATGTAACAGAAGTTGTCTCAATGTCATCTAGTGGACAACACTTGAGGAAGAAAGCTTAACAGAAGGCACAGGGGAAAAAAATCTCAACATACTTGCCTTTGCTAAAGTCTTTTTTGAGTAAATGTCTGTGCGAAGTCCAAAGTTCTGCAGATCAGTAGGTTTCTCTTTGTTTTTCTCAGGAAAACTCAACATCTGCTGAGCAGCTGGAACCTGTGAACAAACATTACAAGAGAAAGATGAGAGAGGCAGGAATTGAAAGTTTTTCAAGGTTTTCAGACCAATGTTGAACAGCACATGGACTGAATGAACAAAGAAGTTGAACATGAGTCTACAGAGATGACTTTATATAATATCACTTGCACACAATACTAGCAGATTTGTTTTGGAGATTCTAACTACCTGAAACTCTCAACCTAGATGGACAAAAAAAGCGAACCTTTCAACAAATCATGCACAAATTATTCTACTGAGATGTATACCGGCTAGAGCCAAGGCAAACACACGTTAGTGCAACCTGTGGGGCTCACCTGCGGAGTGCGGATATGGAGAGGCATAAGTCCAGAGGGTGTATCAGCCAGCACATTGAAGTGAGGAGTAGGGGGAGGGCCCATTGCCATGGGACGGCTTTCTGGATCCACTTGGTAGTTAATCAGACCCCACTGCTCCAGAAAAGCATGTACTCTATGAAGCAACGTGACAAATTAAAATCTGAATAACTAAAGCCTTGCTTGTGTTTGACATTGCAGAAAGGAGACAGCAAAGGAAGAAGTTCATGTTTCTGGATCAAACACAAATCCAGAAGCTTCTATAATCCTTCACTAATCATGAATAGCAATACAAACCACATAGCGTGAGTTTTGTGTGGACTTGACTGCACTTCAGCATGTTGCTTAAAACAAAACATGACATTTTTGATTATACATAACAGGAAATCACTTAAGGACAAAGGCAAAGCAGAGCTAGGGCTGCATGCATGGAACCATTTGCAGACAATGTACAGACTGTGAGGGCTGCACAACCATACAACTGACATAACTGACTTGCAAAACCAGAATTTCTGAAAAAACTCCACATACTTACTAAACATCAGAACCTAAATAATCACAAGTCAAGATCCAAACTCTGTAGGCATGGTTCAGCAAGCAGACAGAATCTTATAAATAAAGAACAGTATAAAATAGTCTGGTTACCATAAAAGTGGGGAAACTGCTAATCAACAGCACGATGGCTATTGCCCACACCTATGCTGTCATACTGGACCACTTGCATTTCTAACACAGCTCCTATTTCTTTTTGTTAAAGTGAAGGCAGTGGCTGACAGATTCATGGCTTTTACCTCATGACAGCGCACACATCTCCAGTCAGATTCCTTCTGCAGGCAGTGCTGGTCAAGTACTCTTGAGGGTTTAAGCGATAGGTGTCAATCATGAAGTTGCGGTAAGCCAGGTATCTGAAAGACGATTGATACGTAGTTCATGTACATTGATGTCTAACAAAGTTCAGAATGTATTTTAGGATTCACCTTCTCCGAACACCTGTGTTGCTGACAAGCAAACAGCAACAGAAAATTTTTATTGATGAAATTTACAAATCAGTATCAAAAGCAATAGGTAAGTAGAATTTGTTTTTACAATAAATACATATACTGAATATGACCCATCTCTTGCAGATTGTTTCATTCTGGATTCTGTCTGTATTTGGATTAGCAGCATATTGAAGCACACTTAAATTACAAAGTGCACAAATAGTCGTGGGCAAGAAAAATTAAAAAATTAAGCAACTCAAATGGCTATGTTGACTACTTTGAAAATTGCAATCAAAAGCAGCAGTAATAAGTCTACAACAGATGTGTCAGAAGACAGGACAACTCCTTGAAACATCTGCTCTTCCACAAATAATACAAAGAGGAAAGTAAGCACCTAGTCTCATGCCTTTGCTGCACCTCTGCTGCAAACATGTGATACATGCAAAGATCAGGGATGTGTAGATGGTCATATCTCCTCAGTTTCTAAAAGACTGACATCGCATCCTTGGTGGAAATAGGTAAAAAATATATTCTTACCCCACTCCAAATCACTCTGACTACAGCTGTAGCTTGGTCACTAACCAAGTACTCACTGAACAGACCACTAGCTACACAAAAAATTACTAGGGTCTGGTCTTCACATGGAAACAGGCTAAATAATCCTCATCAATCCCCTCTGTGAACCTGGAATAAAAACAACTATGCAGAAAAACCAGTAGTAGTACACTGGATGGATGCTACTGTTTCTACATGTGGACTTTTTAAATGCATAAAAAGATCAGTAAGGAAAGGTTAGAGAACAGCAAAATGGAGAAGACAAGATCTTTGAAAAGCAGAGGGCAAAAACCCAGAAGCCAGCACAGCACTCCCCACTCACTGAGCTAGGAACAGTTAAAGCAGAAATGACCCCCATGAGATTCCCATATTTCAGTGCACAACAGTCCAAGTGAGCAGGTTTTGGGGTTCAGCCCATTTCCTGCACTGTAGACATTGCTTTGCAGGCTTTTCCAATAAATTTCTGGAGTGTACTAATGCTTCCTAATACAAGTTGTTCAGAACAAAATCAGCTACCACAAAATTATTGCTAGCCGTGTTCTTTAGATAGAACAAAACCCATCTGCCAAATACGAGTAAGTATCCTATGCAAAGATGTGTTCAAAAGAGTGTATTATAAGCAGATTTCTGCCTTTGGAAAATTCTTACATGCAGTGTGCAAAAGCAACTGGTAACCAAAAATATAAATTATACAGAGATGGAACACCAATGCCTTTCACATGCAAGACATAAGCAGACAGATGCTGCAAGTACACACTCCTGCCAAAATCCCACATCTTCATTCTGCCCAAACTATATATGAAACTTGCTGGGAAAAAAAGTTATGAAGTAGGTGTTGGGCTCCTCCATGTTGAATGTTTGGTAAGCAAGAAACAAAAAGGGAGCTCCTTCCATAGAGGAATATTCAGGAACATTTTTGAATGCTCCTGGAGACAACTGGGTTACCACCCGCTCAAGAATAGGTACTTTAAAGCTGTCCTGGCTGCAGAAATTAGTTTAATATTTATTAGTTAAGGTCACATTACTAGGTGAAGAGAGAAGCCTAAGACAGAAACATCCCTAAAGTTTATCCTGAAGGGAGCCTGTTTTCAACAATGACATGACCCATCAGCTAAAACTTGTCAACAGCGTGAAAGATAAGTCAACTAGTATTTAGTTAAAATCCCTTTTAAGACAGAAACCAGCCCTCAGGCACTACTGTCAGAAGAACAAACCTGTGTTAGCTTTTGAAACATGGTATTTTATTTGGCCTGAAAACTAAGCTGGAGGTAAAACATATCCATTCAGAAGGATGTTTCTATTCTATTTTAAAAGGAAACACAAAGCAAAGACCACATGCTACTCCTACAATCCCTAAATGGCAACAAAAATACATCTCTAGGATTGGGAGGAGTCCCTAATTTGCTTCACTCATAGGCAATAACCAGTCACAGCTCACGGATGAGTATCAAGAGACCTGATGTTTTGATGTCAACTGAAAAAGGAAGCATGGGATTACACGTGATGACCACATCAATGGCAAATAAGGAAGATAAGCATTCTTCCACAATTCAATCTGTTTGCAGTCTTAGACTCCAAGTCCTAGAAACCCCAAACCAAAAATATGCTTAATAGTAAAACTGATGGAGTAGAGTTGGTGTCAAATACATTTTGGATCAAATACATTTTGGAAACACTATGATACAGCTATAGTTACCTCTGCAACTCAGACATGTAGAGAAGTTGTGAGTAAAGACTATAGACTGAAAACCATTTGGGGTGTTAGGGACCTCAGGAGGTCTCTAAGCCAATCTCCTACTCAAACCACGGTCAGCACTGAATTTTGACCAGGTTGCTTAGGGCTTTGTCCACCAAGGCCTGAAAGACTCCAAGGAAGAACATTCCCAACTTCCAAGGGACCCATTGACAAGAAGCTCAAGGTGACCCAGCAATGTGCACTCACAGCCCAGAAAGCCAACCATGTCCTGGGCTGCACCACCAGCAGTGTGGCCAGCAGGTCAAGGGAGGGGATTCTGCTCCTCTACTCCACTCTGGTGAGACCCCACCTGCAGTACCACATCCAGCTCTGGGCTCCTCAGCACAGGAGAGACATGGACCTGTTGGAGCAGGTCCAGAGGAGGGACACGAAAATAATCAGAGGGCTGGAACACCTCTCCTGTGAGGAAAGGCTGAGAGAGTTGGGGTTGTTCCGCCTGGAGAAGAGAAGGCTCCGGGGAGACCTTAGAGCAGCCTCCCAGTACCTAAAGGGGGCTTATAAGAAAGATGGGGAGGGACTCTTCACCAGGACATGTAGTGATGGGTCAAGCGGTAATGGCTTTAAACTGAAAGAGGGTAGATTTAGATTAGATGTAAGAAAGTTCTTCCCTGTGACAGTGGTGAAACACTGGAACAGGTTGCCCAGAGAAGCTGTGGATGCCCCATCCCTGGGAGTGTTTAAGGCCAGGTTGGATGGGGCTTTGAGCAACCTGGTCTAGTAGAAGGCGTCCCTGCCCATGGCAGGGGGTTGGAACTAGATGACCCTTAAGGTGGCTTCCAACCCAAACCTCCTATGATTCTATGATTGCTCTGAATAACTAAATTTACTGTTATAACAGAAAAATTCTCAGAGAAGGGGAGGTGTACTTTTACTAATGCACATAACAAGCCTTGCAGTAGATTCTCAAGATAAGCATCTGATGCAAAATCAGCAGCTTATCTTCTGATCTTAGCAGTGTAACAAGTTAATCATTCAACGTATGAAAAAACTTGCAATACCTCAAGACAATAATCAGCTTTTTTTTTACATTTGTTTTAAACAGCTTCCCTGAAGCTGTTTAAGATGTTCAAACAGCTGTGAGTGTATGATTCTGAATTAAGAACACTTAAGTTCCACAGTAGATACTAGATCCCACAAGGAGACGAGACAGGTACAAACTGGATTTAAATTCAAGTGAGATAACTCCACCTAGACTTAACAGGCATGGCCAGAATTAAAATGTCACTAGACAGTTTGGAACAGCTATATAAGAAAAAATATTTTTCTTCTTGCAACACACAACTCCAGCTCCCCGATTTAAATCAGACTGCCTAATATCTGAAAGCACAGTTACATCTCAGGCCTGTGAAGATTCATTTTCTGACCCTCACCTACACTTTCAGAATTACCCATCAGCTGCTCAGGGAACCATGAAATCAACAGAGATAACTGTGCAAAATCCATTCCACAGCCTGACACAGCATCCTACAACAAACTCTGTGATCAGTGCTTACATGCTAAACTCCTGAGTCTCAAAAATACAGCATGCCATGAGAAGGGAGAGAAAAATAAAGGAGGATTATTAAGTTTTTACAGTATCATGAAATTTTCCAGATGCCTTTGGGAGATGATCATGTCTTGTACCACACAAAAAAGTGCAGGAATTTGTTCCAATATTACTTGGGAGAAACTAGTTTTATTTTCCTGGATAACCACTATTAACTACTGCTTTGATATTTAACCTTTTACCTCTACAACAATAATGCACAGACATTATCAAACTACAAGAAGTGGTTGTACAGGTGCTCTTTCCTTCTTTCATGCTCCTAGAGACAGTATCTGCTTAACACATGCATAGCTGAAGCGACCACAGGATTCATGAAACTGGAAGCTCCTTTATCTTGCCGCGCTCTTATACACCTGTATTCACACGTTTTACTTACATTTCTGGAGTCTTGGACTTGTTTTTTCCATTGAAGAATTCAGGAAGAGCACGACGTTCAATCACATGAATACTGTAACAAAAATACACAATTCAGATGCCAAAGACTAAATAATGTTGGAGTACTCTGCACACTTTCAAATGACTATTTTGAGGGAGAATAGCAAGGGTGGTTGGGGGGTGGGGGGGTGTTGGTTTGATTTGGTTTTAGAAACCCTAGTATTCTAGCATGACCCTTTGAAATTTGCTTATTTCATCAAATAACCAAAGCTGCATTAAAAAAGCATCACGAAATTCAGTCCTTGATCAAAGCAAAAATACACACCCAAAGCTGCCCTAATCAAACTCTGAAAAGTACTGAGCAGCAGCCCATTTCCAACTGTACCTTCACGAGTTCCAAATTCTGACAGAAGTATCTTTATTCTCCAACCTAGTTAGGACAAACATTCAGCAAAGTACCAATACCTCAAAGAACCCAAGCTTTTATGGTATATACTTAGAAGATGGAAGTACAAGTAAGTGCTTTGAGTCCAACTCCAAAGTTGGATCTACAGTAATTATTAGTGCTCACAAGTCAGGTAAGAGACTGGCTTCAAGAAAGTAGCTAGTACCTCCCTGGTCAATTGGGAAAATAAAATCCAAAGTATGGATATTGGGAGCAACTAAACACTGTTTAAAAATAATTCTTTCCCTTTGCACTCCAAGAAAGAAATACAGAACAAAAACTGACCACATATGGAAGAGCAGAACTAATGACACATAAGATGCTATGCATTATATAAAATATACTAAGGTAAAGATCACAGAAAGTTCAGCTTTAGTTATTTGACAAATACATTTTTTTTTCCTCCCATAGCTGTTCCAAGTAAAGTATTTAAGTTTAAATGTTCTTTTAGTAGAATCTTCCAATCTGCACATACTACTAGCCTGACAGTGTCAATAGCACTGCGGAAACTTATGGAATCACGTTCTCATATTTCCTAAAAAAAGACTGGAGGAAGTTATATGATTTATTGTAACAAATAAGGACATTTGGTCCTGAAACATTTTAATTGCAGGGCGATTGCATCTGTGGAGTTCTACCAGCAACAAATGAACAAGATCATTTTGCGTTATCCATGGCATATAATGCGATATATAAGAGGGTTTTTACTGTGAATCAAAATTATAATTTATGTAAACAGCCAGAGTATACGGAACTTGATTAGTCAACTCATTTTTTCTTTTCTAAGATCTTAATATGCAAATTCTTTGAGGGACCCAAGATTTAACCCACCTATTACTGAGGAAATAGCTTCAAGATTAAAAACCCTTCCATTTTATAAAAAAAGTCTCAAAAATGCAGGACTTGCTAGAGTAACTTGAGACAGAAATGGGCAGAATGGCACATACTTTATGCAAGTTAAAATCTGGATAACTACAATGGTCATTTAAGAATTGTTACTTTTAAAGGAAATAGAAAAATATATTCTTTACAAATCTTCCTTCCTCCTATAAGTTCAGTTTTTAACCTATCATGCAATTGTCCTCTTACGCTGATACCACTTACTCTTAACTTGTCATTCATAGGAAAATAACTTGAAGATGAAGATTAACCAATAAACTTTTCAGATTGTAGTAACAAACAATCTAGTTCTTGCAATGAAGTTGCCCAAAGCATAAGAGATTACACTGAAACTGAATTGAGCATTAAATAAAATTTACCTTTTTACTAGAAAATTAATTTTAGCAAGGACTATTCTAAAACAGCAGTTTATAAAACATTTTGAGATAAGCAGATTAGAATTATTTTTCAGCTTACTTTAAATTAGTAGCAACTGGCCACATTAAAGAAGTATTTGCAATTTGGGAGGGCTGCAGATAGTGGTTTGTTTATGTATTTACATAACACAAGCAGCATCTTGCTGGGACAGCAAAAGCAGTTAACACCTGGAGCCTGAGGTGAGACAGTGCTACATATACGCTCTCTAGTTCTCCAGAACTACAAAAAACCTATCTCTGAACGGAAAAGAAGTGCTCAAAGACAGAAAAATGTCAGTCTCATAACTGTGCTGTTATTTCAGCTTTAAACCCAAATCACCTTAACACGCTGTTTCTGGAGCACTAGAATCCAAAATCAAAGCTTCTTTTCACATCATCCTGCTACCTTGTGGATGTCCACTCTACCCACCAGAGATACTTTAAGTTTGCCTTTCAGAAGGCCAGAACAAGTACACCTGATGCAACAAGAAGTTTATTCTGTCTCTTCAGAAATACCACATTAGTCTTTTAGCTGTTTCACAGACAGATTTAGCTCTCAGGCACTCCATTAGAACTACTGCTGCTACTGCAAATGCACCCATCAAGAATTTTTAACCAACCATTATTACCTCTCATGCCCAAAAGGCACTTGTACAATAGCATCAGAATGATCTCATGACATAATGTCATTGTCGTCATTTTCTCAGTAGGGAAGTACTATTGTACCTTCACTTTACAAACAAGGAATTGAAGCACAGAGACTATAGATATGCCCACCTTGGTTTAAAGTAAACCTCAGTTAGCTCGAGCTATACAAAGTTGCCTTTCCTGATCTACAGCAGATCCACAGTTTTATCCCTTTAGGAAGTGCATCAATGGAGCGTTTCATTCTGCACGCGTAACAGAACTACACCTCGAGCTTTTCCACTCACAAAGCAACTGGAGCACCTATAAATTCGGACTACGTGATCCTTAGATTTTCTGCTTCCAGGATCATCTCTGAGTGGGAGAGCAAGGGGTCTGAGGAAACAGATGGTTCTATTTATGGGGATTTAGGTCAACTCAAGCCACTGGCACAGACCTAGGCTAAGCAACTGACTCAAGGTAACAAAGCTTGTCAGAGCTGGAAATTGAACCAACCCTTACACTAACAGTTCACATCCCATCTTAATTCAGTACTATAGAAACTTACCCACTTTTGAAAGTTGCACATAAACCCTAATACTCAAGTGTCATAGCATGCCTTTTTAGATTCCGGCCTACACAATGTCTCAACTCCTAGAGCCAAGACAAAATACACATTCAAATGACAGCCCTTCCAGACAACTGACTATTCCTTATTCTGCTTCCAAAGCAGTTTTTATTTTAAAAAAGTACTACATTAAGAGTTTAACTTGTAGAGGGACTTTCATTCCCGATCACTTGCTTCTCTTCCCACACCACAAAAGTTTGAGTATACAGAGAACATTAGGGTTACTATAGCAAGTCATATGGTCATAGCACACCACAAACCTCTGACTCCAAGGACGATTCCAAAATGAAACAAGTATCCTCCCTGTATAAGCAATAAATTATCCTCAAAGTCAAGATCTGATGCAAAATAAAAGGCCACCACCTTTCAGAAGTAGATACAAACACAGAAAGATCATACCAAGACTAGAGAAGTAGGCAAGACAAAGGAATTATTTTCCTGTGGGGGAGGGGATAAAAAAACAACATAAAGCAAAAAATGCTGAAGATCGACTGAAGATCTATGCTGTTTGAAATTCTCTTCCTCATTCCCAATCCCTGAAAACTGCCAGAAGTCAGCTCGGAAAGATTTTTAAATGGAAAAGATGTACCCATACATGGGAACTAGACCTAAACAAAAGTAATTTCTTTCAGCTCTCAGCTTGATTTATGAGAAACAACCACCAAAACTGAGTCTTCCCCCAGTTCCAAATGACTTTCTTACCAGTTGTAGTCAAACCAAGATGCATAGCTTGGAATAATGATGTGGTTGGTTTGTTCTGTGACATTATCTTCACCTGGATCAATTGACCGACTTTGATCGCCTTTGTTAGGATCTTCATCTTCCTGTGTCATGGAGGGAATATAACAGTTAGTAGGTTGCAAGAGACATACCTAACAACTCCCAGCCCACACAAAGTTAGTCCAAAACAAGTGTTTTCCAATCCTTTGCAGAATAAACTTTTCCTGATGCAATCTCTGGTCAATGGGAAAAATCTCAGGGACCAGAGAAAGTGTAATCTGTGTTCATAAAAATATTAAAGAAAGCATAAGGCCAGTAAGAAGTTTTTACAGAGCCAGCTCCCAAATCTCAAGGACACACTTGACTGTACAGTTAGATCAGGCTTTGCATCCTGTTCATAAAATTAAGCATGCTCTAACTATGGGAGAAAACACTGCATTTCAATTCTGCAGTATAGTGCGACCACGTGTAATGAAAACAGCACAAGTCTAGAGTACTTTGTAAGCTGTCAGCCTAGTTCTTGCTGCCATCTCCAGTTACTGACACTGCACCAATTTTTAATATTGTCTAAGACAGGTTATATTTTTTGCCACTCTTCCCCCATTAACCCTTTCACTCCTCAGAAGTGCATTAAAGGAAATCAGATTAATTACTTCTAGTTTCACTGGGACACACTTGTCAGCTCTAACAGTTTCGTGTCTGCAAAACTGTGCCTCATTACACTAAATTCTTGCTTGGATAAACTCAACTTTGATCAATCTTAAAGCTAGTCTTGGATATTTCTCTCTTGTGAAGAGGAGATACTAAGTTCAACTTGTAACTCTGCACATCCCTGCATTTGCTGCCACTCAGCAGGTGAACAGACCCATGAGTTTGCTCATACACGGCTACGAAGACACCAGTGAGCAAGATTTTCTAAGATTCCCAAGCAGAGGACAAGTCTTCTGTCACTTCCCACTGCTTCACAACAGAAGCCTCCTGTGAACACTAGGAGTTCTGCAGCCTGAGTTCCAGCACACTGTTGCTTCCTGATCCAAAATGATAAAGAGAAGGGCACAGAAGTAGTATGAAAAGAGGGTCAGGGCATGATATGAACTGTACGAGAAACCCTCAGATGCTATTTGAAGAGCCTGTAAGCAACTCAACATTAAATGGTTTTCTTTACCTGAATTACTAATCCAGACAGATTTCAGAGAAACAGAACAGACTGTTAAAAAAAAGGAAGTCCCTAAAGCAAGATCTTTAAGAGTCATTCGTATCAGCGATGTATCTTTGTCTGGGACTCAATTCCCCCAAAGACAACAGGGTATGACTCTAAATATATTTAGTGATCTGACAATAGCTATTCAGAAAATAAGTTCTTCCTCTCATCATCCCCTCAACTTCCAACACTCTTCTCTCAAAATGCATTCACCAGAGAAACAGACCACACCCCCCAAAAACCACCATTTAACATAGGACATAAAAAGCAAACCTCTTCCAACCTAACATGGAACAAATACTAATGTTGCTGCTTGAGTCCCCACAGTTCCACGTCATTCTACACCCAGGGATGGAGAAGTTACACCAGAAAAGAAAGAGCATTTCCCATGCTGGAAAAGCCTGCTGTCACATTCCTTCTGAGTTGGTTTCCCTAACTTGGAAAACAGTGCTTCTCTAAGAATCATATTTGGCAATCTGTGTTCACATGTCCATATCTAGATACTTAAACCCACTGTTCCTTAGTGTGATACCTCCTCCTAAACTAAAAGAAAGGTTGCTTACTACCTAGGCCAGTGGTCTGCATACCTAGAGTTGTTAGCTTTCCCCATTTTAAAACATCACAAAGATTTTTTAGCATTTCTGAAAACACATACACAGATTTGACATATGAACTGAAATACAGTAAAACTAGAAATACTTCTGTATTGGAAGTCAGATTTTCTTAATTATATGTATAACTAAGGTCACATCCAAGTGTCTGTGTCTGTGCAGGTCTGCAACTGTACGAACCTAACACAGGTGTGATCTTTCCTTACCTGCATGATCAGGCAGCCAGCTTATACTAGGCAAGCTGTGAAAAATAGTGCCTCGCATACTGACAATGCAGTTCAACACAGAAACTACCCCTGCATCACTATTAAAATGATTAGGAAGCCTATCCAGGGTTTAGATTTAGTCCTGAATCCTAAAGAAAAAGCATAACCTTTGAAAAATCTTACATCTGAGAAACGTTTCTTTGAAAATACTTTGCAACTGTCTCCTCATTCTCATTTTTAATATACTAGATTTAAAAATACAAAATAATCTCACAGCATTTGTAGAATTTTTATAATAGCAAAACAACATTCCTATCAGTAACTAATTTAATCTCATATAACACTTGAAAAACATTACAGGCTTAAGTTACTGAAGATGAGATTAAGATCTTGACAGGACAAGGGGTAATGGTTTTAAACTAAAAGAGAGTAGATTCAGATTAGATATAAAGAAGAAATTTTTTATGATGAGGGTGGTGAAACTCTGGCACAGGTTGCCCAGAGAGGTGGTAGATGCCCCATCCCTGGAAACATTCCACGTCAGGTTGGACGGGGCTCTGAGCAACCTGATCCAGTTGAAGATGGACATCCCTGCTCATGGCAGGGGGGTTGACTAGATGACCTTTAAAGGTCCCTTTCAATCCAGACCATTCTATAGTTCTACGATCTCAGCTTCTACCAAACTTATTAAGAAACAGCTGCTGTTACCTTTCCGCCAGTTGCCACTGTCTCCTCATCCTGTTCATCTGAAAGGTAAAAGCATTGACAATTACACTAATAAAAAGCGTCTGATTGCTCATAAGCCTTTCTAGCAATGCAATTGCTGAATTAGAAAGACTATTTCATTTGCTTTGGAAGCGAAGTGAGAAGAAAAACAAAGTGGACCACACATCATTAAGGCAATCTCATCCTTATGCAGGCACTCAACTATCCCAGACAAGAGAACAGATAAGAATACAGAGGAAGGATAATTAGAATTCTTCCACACTTAGGAATCCATACCTAATTACCGCCTTTCCCAGTGCCCTAGATATAGCCTTGTATAATAGGATATGGGACACTAGTTTGTATCTGTTATGCCAAAGGCTTAGCAATGCTCAGGGAACCTGTGATTCACCTTGATTCCCAGTAAGAAAATAAAAATACTGCCAGGAAAGAGCTTATATGTCATATAAAAAAAAAAAAGAAAGAAAAAGAAGCCTACAAGGGAACAGCCTTGCAAGTGAAAAAGAGTCAATACGTTTCAACTCAAATACATATGAAAACTGAATTAATTCAATAAAAGAGTAGGATTAGAGATTCCTTTTAAAATTGAGAGATTTAAAAAATATTTACTCTGTTGGCCTGCAAGCGAGATTTTACTATAAAACTTAGGGGACGGGGTGCTGGAGGGTGTTGTGTGTTTATTTTACCAAGGTCTGCTACTGTTCCTCCTTTCACAGGCGTGTTTTCACTGTCTTTCTTTGGGTTCACTACAAAAGTAAGCAAGATTGAAACTCTGATGAGTAACTGTCAGACTAGATACAATTATCAAAAAGTCTAGCATGCTTTTACTATCTTATCAATAAACTGTTTTGTTATGTCTTTCCAGTTCAAAAGAGTTCAGCTGTGCAGTTTGAGTACAACAGACCATTTGTTTGATTTCTCTGTAATTTCACATCTGAACACAAAGCAGCTTCTATTCATGCAGTTAGTGGACCAAGTACTGTACTTTTTCCACCTGTACAACACGTAACAATTCTTACACGCAAGTTCAAACCAGGTAAAAACCAAATAGTGTGGCACCCAAAATAGTTTGGTGTCAAGGATTTGATAGAAGGAATTATTTTTCTGACTTATCTTTACTTAACAGGTATTGCATAGATCATTGCTTTTCTGAAAAGGATTAAGAACTGAATACATTTGGCATGTTGCTAGAGTTTGCACTCATTTAATGTGCTTATCTTGGTTACTTGGCATACAATTATTTTCCTCCAGAAAACTCCATCCCCCCAAAACGTGAACTCTGTATAATGGGTGAGAGCAATCCTAAAATAGATGAAACTAAACATTTAAGTGGATTTTCATAAATGTATTTCAAAAAGCCAAAATAAGGTGAATCTGCTGCCCTTCTCAGCTGTCACATTCAAATCCTTGACTAGATAAATTTAGATGGGCACAGATCACCTGGCCCCACAGCCACAAAGTATTTCAAAGATTTGACAAAATACATGTGTATTTTTCAGTGCAGTTTAAGCAGTTTTAACATTCAAAGAATCCAGTGTATGCATTTTTTACCATTTTTGGGAAGTACCACTTCTTCTATATTAGGTACCGGTGTGGGATCCTCCATGTCCTTTGTAAGATCTTCTTGCTCATCTTCTTCTTTCTGCCCTCTCCTTTTCCCATATAAGGCTGTTTGTCTAAAACAGATCATATACAAATTCTCTGCCAGCTGCAACTGTCAGATGTTCTCATCTTGACGTTATTCTTCAGATATCCGGATTAAAGGACTAGGTTAAAACACTTATAAAAACATGAATGCTGTAGGAAGTGGTGCTGGTGGAGTTACATAAAATATTCTCTCTGTATTACTAAACGAAGTTTCAAAAAAAAAAAGGTATTTTCCACTGTTTCAAGACTGGAGATCACCACTGTATATAGATCTTGATTCCAAAACTGTCTCCAGCATGCTGGCAGCACTTGCATACTAGCGAGATTCAAGGGAGCAGCAATTCACTTACATTTGTCCTTTTTAAAGTTGCAATAAGGGCATGCGCTGCATAGAACAGAAGAGGCAACAGACCATTTCAAGGCATGCTGCCTTATTTAAGGAAAAAGGCTGGCTTGTACCATTGATTTTGTGTACCAAGGAAGCAATTTTGGGAACAAGGCAGAATCACTCACCACTCTCTTTACACAATCTAACTCAGGCTTTACATTTGTAACAAAGAAGTAATTCAGATCAACTATTTCTTTCTCACCTCAGATGATAAATTTCCAGTTTTGTCTTCTTAGAGCCCAACAGGTCTATTAAACAAGACCTGAATTTTTTGTTCAAAAGTGGCCACCTCCATACCCACACATATCCCAATAAAAGCTTATTTATGGGAGTTTGTAATATTGGCTTTTGTTTGTTTGCTTGGTTTAAGAGATCAAACTAGCATTGGAAAAAAACGCTACTCTGTAGGCCACAAATGCTACTCCATTAAAGTCGCATTTGAGAAGTGGACTTTAAAATACCTGGCTATGTAGATAAAGAAACCTCCTCCATTAAATGCAGTAATTTATGGGGCTATACTTCAAAAAGTGTACATGTACTACATGATTGCACTAACAGAACGAGTTTTGAGTTATTTTGGAAGCAGCTGAGTAACTTTTCATTTGAGAAATTCTACTCTTGATGCAGCAATGAATCCTGTCACTGACACAAATAACATGCCAACCTGCACTAGATGCTCCTCCAACCTGCAGGCAATACTTTTCTACAGAGTAAAGAAATTACATACACTGCACAAGCAAAATCACTCAAGTCTATTGTAGAAATAGTAGAATACTGTAATCTAAGGTGAGACAAATGAAAGGTGACAGAGATCTCCCCATAAGCATTTCTTCAAGAAAATTTGCCTCAAATTCCAGGACTCAGACACTCACCCTTTCTTCCCTGTCTTTTTTCTCGACTCCACAGGAGTGGGGGGTGGAGAAGGAGAATGCTTTCTCTTCCTTGTACTTGCTGCTGCTTTCCTGTCTCTCCTCTCTGGACTACGTACAGGCTGTTAGAGAAGCAAAGTAGTTAGCTCATCTCAAACACTAGTTATTGAAACACTGTAGGCTACACTCTTCCGTAATACATCCTACAACAGAGAAGCTAAAAGCAATAATACCACAACATACACCACATTCAGCTCCAGAATACTTCCATTTGTCAAGGTGAAACCCCCTAAATTTTCTACAGCCATCCCCCAGATGCTGCAATGGCTATGTACTTAAGATACATAGATTCAGAGCAAGAGTCAGAAGGTAATGTGCGACTTGGTCAATATACTCTATCCAACAGGAGAGATTTCCTAGTGAGCAGCCTGGCCTCAAGGTTAAATGAACATGTTTTCAGAGTCCTAACTTACGGCTTTGGGAGGGATACAAAAATTAGTTTCAACAAGTACAGAGAATTTGGAAATCAAATATTAACTGATGCTGTTTAACACACCCCGGTTTCACTTATGTGAAAGCACAGAGTGGGTCCTATCTCCTACCATCCTCAGAAAGGGGGGAAAAAAATAAAAATCAACATGCACACTGACACTTTTGGATAAAGGATATGTCAGAAGAAAGTTAAAACTAGACTGTGTTATCATAGGCACCTCAAACTGTTCAACTACCTTAATTTTAGCAACTTTGAGTCCCAAAAATGTGACTTATGCTGAGATAAAGAATATTGATGTATCAAGAGGTCACCCATTAAGCAGAGAACCACCTACCTCTTCATTTTTCATGGAGATCCTCTGTCGAAAACTCACCGATTTCCTGTTCTCATCTACCTCATAATCCTCTTCATTCATCCATTCATTGAATATATCTGTGTCCAAAATCCACTTGGCATGAACCTAAAGAACAGAACAACATGCTGATGTTTTTTGAAAAAATAACTCTATGACAGACCTCATAGAATGAAGTACTTGCGGCTTTGTTATCAGAGTCTGAAAGTCCAAATACCTTGTAATGGTTTTACACATAATAGATGACAGCTTCATGAGGCAATACAATAAAGGATAAACATGCACGTAAGTCTACTGAATGCCATGTCTGTTCCTCCATCATTTTTAAGCCTTCTGAAGTGTGAGGTCAGTTCTTACAGCTGGGACAACAGCTCAGTATTAAGAGTGTACTTTGGATGCTGAAATTACCATCAAAATCTTCTAAATACACAGATCACTGTAGCAGATGGGCCACAAAAGACCAAAAAAAAAAAAAAGAAGAGTTGGCTGTATCTTGGAAACATTTACTATCTTGACTTAAAACATCCATCTTCAAATAAAGTTCTAGTTCACATAGTTGAAAATAAATTCTTGAGCTTTAGGTGATTTATACACAAAAAGCATGTGTTCCAGTTATTTACAGGTAACTACTTGGAATAAGTAGTTTGAACAGGTATCAAGTTATTTTCTGACCTCAGCTGCTCTAATTCTGCTGTTCAGATGAACGGCATACACACAGAACAACACTGCATGTTACGTATAAAAGAGTAAGTCCAATAAAAGGACAATAAAGTAGCACTTACTAGTTTGATTATTACTGTTCTATATCATTCATTTGCAATGAGCTAAATCAGACAGGCAAATAATTTCTGTAGAAAGAAAACTCATTATGTAGAGAACGTAAATAAGGCTGATGTTGGTTTTAGGGCTCACATGTTCAACAGATTGAGAAGCACTGACTTTTCGCATCTTTATGACATGATGTAAGAGCAGGGTTCCCATTAAATTGAACCTTTCAATAAAGAAAGGTGAGATATGACCCTCAGGGATTCTTTAAACAGCTACCGGTTTTCTCATTCACTTCCATGTTGGCTCTAACTCTAGGGACAGTTGCATTCATACACTACAATTCATTAGCAATGCCAAAGATTTTAGTAAAATCAAGAAACTTAAACTCTGCCCTGTACTAAGAGCATACAGAAGCTGGTATCTACAGTGGTACTGAGCTAAGGCAAATGAACCCAAGAGCTTCTGTAGCAGTGTGAAACCAGGCGACGGGGGACCCCACGGCCACACACAATCTGTCAACCAGACCATAGCTCTATTTTGATCCCAATAGCTGAATCTGCTGGAAATCACGTCGCCATTACAATAACTCAAAGAGAAAAGACAAGATTTCAGTGGTACCGCAAACGTCAAAAATTCAGATTTGTTCTCCTAAAGCAGCTTCTTAACTTCCATGTTATCTAACTCCTAATATTTTTTGGCCATTTCTGTATTAGAGAAGAAGATTAACTTTCTGCACACAAAATATGTTTTAAGCCCTGTAATACATGTGTGGTAATCTCAGGTTTGTAACCTGACAGTTCTTTTCTCTAACAATATTCTTCAAAAAACATCACGAGGATGTCATATTTTTCCCCACTTCCTCTCCTTAAACACTGTACAAAGCCATTATGCCTTCTAATGAGTTGTCAGGTTCCATCCGAGAGAGATGGCTGCACTTCAGCAGTAAGGGAAGGACTTACCTTTAAAAGAAAACACCTCAAGTCAGGCCAAAATAAATATGGTAATTCTGGCGCTATCAGAGATGCATAAGCCTGTCCTTCTCACTCACAAATTAAAGTACTTTTTCAACAGCATTCCTCCCCAGACTAAAGCAATGTTTTAGACATTTTCATTACGGCTCTAGAAATATCACTCTGCTTTTCCATATATATGGAAATACAGCCATTGTTACTCAGCTGCACATTAAAATATCTATCTAGTAGCACCTGAGCATGAGCTATACCGATACAGTAACTTTGGGAAACTATTTAAGAGAGACTTACCTTCCATGGCTTTTCAGGAATTGGAGGATCTTCAATTTCAGCATCTATTTCATTGGCATGAACCCAAGTGTCATAGCTAATGAGAGGAGTCAAGAGAAAACAAAATTGGTCCCCTGGGCTGTTCATCCAGAAAGATCACCAGCAGGAATTTTATTCAGCAATTTTGACATGTGCAAATCATATCGCTGGGGTAGAATAGTAAAGTTTTTTCCACACAGTGAAATGTTAAAGCAATAATCACTGGTTTCTACTACAGAAATAGGACACACTGAAAAGGGAGGGGTCCAAGGCATTTAATGCACATTTTTAACTTTCTGAATTTAGAAGCCAGCTCAGTGAAGCCAGCTACAGCTTAAAATTGCAAGTCTACTCTCTAGATTCAGGGGTATAAATGCAGTTTTTGAGTCACTTTTTCAAACCCTGGCATTAAGTTAATGAACTTGTTTCTGTTCTTACGAGTTTAAAGCCAGAGATACTGGATTCCTCGAAGAAAGGAGTACGCATCCTCTCCTTCAATCCCTACTGCTGTAGAATTCATTTATTACTTACATTCACTTTTACACATACTATTCCCTCAAAAGCCTATTTATAAATGCTAAGAAACTGCACTCAGTAACAGCAAAAGCCAAAATACTTTGTAATCAACACCAGGCATGTACTGAGCAGCTAGAATAAGTCATATGCAAGAAAAAATGTGTATATAGCATTCCTCATGTTTATACTGATATTTATAAATACATATACACACACAGAGTCAACTGATATGATATAAATATAAAAATATTTAAAGGTTCTTCATCTATATGAAGAAAGAAACTTAAGTGTGACTGTTGTTTGCTCTCTTCCACTGAAATATGCATATGGTTCCTGAAAATTCTGTGCATGCACAGCAGAGCAGATTTTAGTACCCTGAAAAAGTTATTTAAATAGAAGTCAATGCTGGGTTATCAATCTTTTGAGTTTTCCAAAACCTGGACTCAGAAACCAGTTATTACAAATACATTTACATTACCAACAGTACATACGCCATCTTTTAGCACCTTCCAACAACACAGGTCAGCTTTCTCAAATATATGCTTTCAACAGTCACTTGCACTTGATTGAAGGCAACCCATGGAGTGAAATCTCTTTGTTGAAGAAAGCTGAACTAGGTGACTAGAAGTTCTCCCTTTTGACTTCAAAGTCTTACTAACTTTATGGAAAGGCTCACTCTGCTCTTTGAAAGCCTGGTTCAATTTGCAACCTTACTAGTGACTCTGCAGAAAAACAAACTCTCCTTTTCTAATCTCACCCACCTGCCAGTATCATAGATAGGTATGCATATTTTGGTTTTAAATCACTGATAAGTCTTTTCAAGCTTTGGACATTGAGATAAATGGTAGCAATACTAAATTATTGTGTGGTTATACTCCATAAGACAACCACTGCTTGTCTCATAATATAAACAGCAATGTACAATCATTCAGAATCAAAACAGGAATGCAGTACTGTATATTTGGGTTAAATTTTTAGACGAGCCAGCGTGAGATAGGTCTGAGCCTGTCATTCTGCATAACAAGAAAAGAGCATAGTTGTAGGCCACACAGCTGGGACGCTCCCCATGCAGGCTCACTACTGATAACCACAGAGCACTGCTATCAGGAGAGGTAAGACTCAGTAAGTGAAGGGAGCAGTTTGTTTGAGGACATGGATTTTCCTACTTGCAAGTTTTAATCAAGATTTTTCCTTCAACAAACTTAAGTAAGATTTGGGGTCTGCATTCTTCCCCCACCTTTCTTTACCTGTCTGGAAAAAAGCCCCAGTGTACCAGCACCTGCTTGTCTTTTTTCATCACAGGTCTCAGCCATTCATCTGCAAAGGGGAAAGAAATCTAGCATCAGCTTCACATTGTAAAGCACGTTAAACGCTATTTTGCTTTTCCACAGTAAAGTTACTGCAATCGTCTCTGATAAAAGTCTCCTGTAGTGCGATTACAATGGCCCAGCCTGCCACAGTGATACACTTGCCTGCATTATCTTTGCCATGTCTAAACATGCACGTGCTCTGCCTGCATACTACACAGATGTTACATTAGTAAAGTCATTTTAATGCTAAGAATTATCATGTTTCCTTTCCTGGCCACATACATTCATAGCCTAACACACTCCAGATTAAGATCCAAAGAGGCTTGGAACAGTCATCTGTTTCTCAACAGAAGCAAGAGGCATTTCTGGTTGACAGGTGGAAGCACTATCCTCTGCCAGCTCATCTTGTCCCATCTCATCTCCCAAACTCCTTGGCCATTTGGGACTGGAACTCAGAATGGAACAGAGCAAATCCCCCAAGAGGACACTCAGTAAAGACAGCAGAAATAACACGGAGAGAGAGACACATGCTCCAATTTGTCACTTTTTTTAAAAATCTCTGTATAAACAGAAAGACTAACCTTCTCCCCAAATGCTTTCTTGTCAAGTGGTATTTCCCCTCTGTCTTTGTATATCCTTGTTAGACATCTGAATCCCCTCATTAACTCCTTCTATTGATTTACATTTATTTCAAAAGACCCTCTTCCCAGTACTAAATTCTACTCTCAACAAGTATTTAAAAAAAAATAATAGAGTTTTGAAGGAAGAATATCAGGGCAAGGGGTGGTGGTGAAACAGATTTTAACAAAAAACTTCCAGGAGTCTAACAAAACTTGGATTTCAACTTTCTTCTTTCACAGCAGTGCTAACAAGGACTTCAAGTTAATACAGACTTACTGAGTAACACTAATACTTTGCTGATTTTGCAATAAGGCATATGCTCAGTCTGACTGCTGTTTTAAAGGGTTTTTTTTCTTTTAAACTGCACAACTGACACAATGTAATAACCTACCCCCTGCAACTCAAATATGAAGAATGTAGTCCAGAGCAGCACTAAAAGAGAAATCCTGAGAATCTGAACCTGTATAGTGTTACACTGCTTGAATTTATGGCTGTCTTCTCACCTTAGTATAATCAGGGATTAAGAGAGCTCTGTCTAGCACATCTGCATGTTCACTGACTACAAGACAGATGGGACCTACTATGCTCAACCCTCTTCTGAGAGCCTGAAGTGGTTAAACATAAATACAAACCTGTGGCTAGGCATGAGATTACCAGAAGTACAGAACACAGACAAGCACCAGAGGACAAACAATCCATGATTGTTCCTATACAGGAGTGAACACTTCCATCTAGTGGCCATCAGATGCCAGGGCATATCAGAAAAAGCTTATTTCTGTCAGTGAAACTCAGACGATCCACTAGACATTTAAATGTATTTACGGTAATAAAATTAGGAGCTTTTTTTTTTTGCTGAAGGATACAGCTGTTAAATTGCTTTTGTGGAACCTATGTGCTTCATATCGAGGCAGACTGCATTACAATAAAGCGAACAATCTCCAATTTATCAGGTCTGCTTGTTACAGTATCCACCTTGCCAAACCACCTGCAATGATAGATATCAGCATTCCCAACCTGTCTCCTGGAAAAACGAGAACACTGCAAAAAGTTTTTTCGATTCTCATTTACTGTAGCATCTATGCTACCTTTCCTACATATAGTTGATTCCTAAAAACATTTTACTCAACAATTTGACCCATACTTACATACTGGGGGACACCAAGAAAGCAATGAAAGAAAAAAAATTAATGGAAACTTTAGTTTCAAGCCCCCTACTTTCACTATCCTTACTTTTAAATTTAAATCTAAGTTAATTTATTTTTTAAGTTCTTCCAGTCCATTAACTTTGCTGCCCTTCAGCCTGCAAGTTATTTGGGACAAACAAAGTATCTGCATTCAGCAATAAATAATATCTCAATTTCCAACGCAATCACTGAAGAGCAGTCAGCGTTACACACCTTAATCTGAAAATGTTGCATCAATTAAAAATGTGAATGTTACACCCAATAGTTAAAAGCAGGACACAACGATTTTATTTGGAGTTGTTAATCCTAGAAATACTTTTCCAGTGGCTCTCAAGAGCAGGCTAGGAACATTCTGCATCTGTGCAAAAGCTCCCGTAAGTGCTAACGGAATTTAGTTACAAGACTATTTCCACTTAAAAATTGGAAAGCAACTTTACCATCATCCATTGAGGTAGGACTTGGATAAACATGGTGGGTAGCCTTTGATTTCTCTTCAGTTACTGTTCCCTGTGGGAAAGGTGGAAGAAGAGAAGAAACCGCATGAGAAACCTTCAACACATTACCCCAAACTTCTCGGCTGCTTCTTTGTACCCACATCCCATGCAACCTAGAAGTATTCAAAGCCAACTTCAATGCAACAAAGAATACCACCTCTAAGAAGTGTCAATTTTAAGACTGCTGCCAAACTACTTTGTCATCTCTTGCTCTTTTCATCTCAAATCCTTCCTCCTCCTAGTTCCTTCTGCCCCAGTTTCCATCATAAATTGTTCCACTATCAGTTCATACCAACCTATTGGTGAATACTCTGTAAGAAAGCATCTGCAACTTTTTTCCACTAAGTACACATTTTGGTCCAGGACAATTTACATAAGATAAAGTCTATGAGAAACTTAACTAGAAATGGCTGCCTTGAGTAGAACATCCTTAGTATTCAAGAAAGGCTGTATGTCAAAAGACTGCATAAACAGCCATTCTTTCAAAAAAGCCTCCTAAATCATAGAGCAAAGGGAATATATCAGAAATACACTAACATGATACTATTGTTGTCAAATATTCAAACACAAGAATACTTTTTCTTCTTGCTGGTTTAGGACATCATTTTCTTGACATATGAGAAGGAACAGGTATACTTCTCACCCTTACGCAGATGCCACAGAGTGGTACATAAAGCAAGTTCTCTACATATGAGTACAGGCCATAATTGTATTCCTACTGGACCTATATTATCATGCAAGAAAATTCTACTACATAATTAGGTATCTATTAAATAAATACGTAACACTGCTTAGTGTGGTCAGTCAAGAAAACTCTGTCCTTGCCTCACATGGAGAACCATAAGGATTCTCCAACACGCTGCAGAAACACCTCCAGTTTCCATATACAAAGAGTCATTTCCAAGGGCAGCAGAAATTCACAGTCTGCAGACTTCTGAAGAGGAATTATGTTTTGGAACAGTTTGTATGAAAATGTTATTCAAAATTTACATTCCATAAATACTTGACAGATTTATTTAAAGGACTTAAGAGCACATGGGATAGGTTACAGCCAACAATATGCAAACAACTTAGAAGACAGCATCAAAAGGAGGAAAATTAAAAAAGCATGAAGTTGCATTGCATTATGGTAGCAGTATTTGGAGACTACTCTGATATCAGGGGCTGAAGGGCAAGAGTTCCCACACCAACAAGAGTTCATAGAACAGGGTAAAGGGAAAGGAGGTGCTCTGAGCAACAGCAAAAAAGACAGCTGGAAAGTAAGAATAATTTCAAAGCATTTGAAGGGGAAGGAAAGAGCCCTGGCTTGAATGAAGAACCTGCAAACTGTTTAAGGAACAATAATGGAAATTCTCCCTTCATTCCCCATGAGCTAAAGACGCTTCTCCAGCTATCTAATCTGAGCTTTGTAAATCAGATCAGTAAGATTTATCTCCTATGCAGCTTTAAAAAAACAAATACACAATAGATGAACAGGAAGTCTCTCTTAGATGCTTTCTTAACTGAAAACAAACGGATGGATAACTTTACATTAAAACAGCTTTCTGAAAGACATAAGCAGATTGTAAGGCTTATTCCCTGCCTCTGCTAAACTGAATGTGACTGGAAGCTAAAGACATAACAAGATGGAAGAGTTCTTTACTGACAAAACACTTTTCTCGAAGCAGATAGATATAAATGCTGAATCTCACTCATTACCCGCTTTCAAGTTCCTAAATTATTACTCTGGCTCTCTCAAAAGAATTCTCAACATTTATAAAGAAAAACAGAAGCGTGACTACCAGAAACAGTAACAGCACCTTCATCAGCAGAAAGAACAAACATCTTACTGACACCTCTTTTTATAAGCCCAGAGATCATACTAGCACTGTGCTGGGACAAGAGATACGCAACTCTTCTGCACAGGCTGCAGTCAGAAGTTGGAAACACCAGAGAGGAGGGAGCTACAGGTACTAGGGATGGGGTAGAGGAAAGATGACAAGACAGGGTTGAAAAAAACAACCAAAAACCCACACAGGTAGCAACACAAATACAAGATGAGAATTCAGAGGCAGGGCAAAGGAAGACAGCCCAAAAAGCAGAATTAGGGACAATCTCTGTTTTCAGTTCTTCGCATCCCTTTAGAGACAAAGTGGCCTGCTTTACAAGTCCCTTAAATCATTCATGGATCTAGCATGCTTTGAGTTCACTATAGAATTCCTTTATGAAAGGAAAATTGAATCATTAACTCCAACTTAAGCAATAGCAAGCATCCTGAATCAGCTGAACAATTAAGTTGTGAAAAATTACACAACTGAAGTTGCAACAATGGATCATAACAACAACACAGGAAATACATTTAATCCAGAAAAGAAATGGTTTCGTTTGCCTATACCCATGAATTATCATAACACAAAAGGCTATCAGACCATCTAGAGTTCACATTCCAGGATATTTCTCCCAAGACAACTAAAAAAGACTGTTTACATTTTTAAGAGATGAAGCTATCAATCTTGTTCAGTTCACCATTTAGTATATTAAATTGCAATGGCAAGATGCTGACTCTGTTGGAAATATGCTGACTACCTAACAAGCAAGAGACCATTGTTGCTTGCGTTCTGTTCAGCACAAGCAAGAAAAAAAGCAAGTAAAATAAAGCAAAAAAGGCAGCAATCATTTTACAATTAAAGCTGGCTTATGCTGTCCCCATGTACCTAGAACACCCATATTACACCCTACCTTCTTTGGTCTCAGATTTGGACAAACAGTGAGCTTCTGCTTTATATAAGTAGGTATTCAACACTAAATCAACTAGTGCCTGCAGCCAACTCATTGAGACACTGTAACTACTGTTCACTTCAATAGCAATTTTGGATTTACTTTTAGAACAAAGTTATGATTCAATCTCCATGTGAGGATAACTACGAATGGCATCTTACAAATGGTGAATTTCTGGTCTTAAGTGACTTGCTGCTGCTGCCTTGTGTTGTCAGACACAATCCAGATGTAACTGGTAAGTCAGGCAAATACATTTTATCTTACAACTTACAAAGCATTTGTTTTAACAGTTACCTGGTGACGTTTGACAATATCCTTCAATTTATTAGCCAACTTCAATTCTATATCTGGAATGAGGTAGATGGTTGGTCTGCTCAGACAATTGTTCTAGCGGAAAGAATAGGAAGTTAAATAAGAAATTAGTAGGCCACCTGTGACATAAAACAAAAAAATTCTATTAAGATCACCAATGCTTGAAAAAGCTCAAAAAGAACACGTATCAGCTTGTGACACGGCACACTAACTCTAGCTCCAGAAACCCCTATGACAGCAACATTTCCTTTGCACACCTCCTCACCAAAGTCTTATCCTGGGTTTCTTTCTGGTCACTGCAGATCTGCTGTTAGCTCTGTCAGAGACATTATCACAGATAAAGGGAATGTGACCCAACCCAGATGTTCTCACATTCCTGCTTTCACAACAGCATCTTTAATGGAAACAACATCTTTGATTTCAAAAAAATTTTTACAGGCTCTGGAAGACTTTACTTGAAAGGGAATTTAAGTCCCCTGTGTGTCAACTTCCAAATCTGAATCTGTCCTGTTGCATTGACATGCAGATTCATTCATTTCTACAATATTGACAGGTATACATTCATTTAATTTTGAATTTTAACATGTAATCTATTATGTACTGAAACCACCATACAATGGCAATAGTTTTTTATAATAAAAGTATTGTTCCTTTTTGCTGTACTTCCTCCTATTTCCATTTTTGACAACTACCTGAAACTTCTATCTTGACTACATTATACACTGAGCTGGGTTTTAGAGTTTGGAAAAAAAATATTCTGTTATTCACACACAGCAGTTAAAAAAATTTATCTTCAAATTAGATCCCATACAGCTATTATCTGCTCTCTTCTGGTAGTAACTTGTTTGATAAAGCAAGTGAAAGAGTCTAAAACGTACCCTAACCCTGAAAAAAGACAAGCTTGCATCAAGCTGGGAATCTCAAGAAAGTCAGCAACTGAATGAATATGTACAGAACTAGTTACTCAATCCTAAGGGTTCCTACTTTCAATCCTACTTTCACAGGAAGACAGAGACACATGTGATGCTGCCTCCTACCTCACAAACAGCTGTTTCTCACCCTACGCTTATCCGCAGAATATCAGTGAAAACATTCTGAAGTTTTCAAGCGATAACATGGAATTGTGACCAAAACGGGTAGGAGAGGGAGGGAAGGGTATAATATTCCTACAGAAGTCCAGGATGAAACTCTTCAGTGGGTGACAACTGAGGTACACAAAAAGCAAGTGAATCCCTTCCCCTGAGCATGCGAACACATAGTTTTGTGTATGAGTTTCTTGCCTGCACTAGTGTTTTCTCAATGTTCATGAACATCTCCACATTTCGATCCATTCGGGATGGATTCTGCAGGTCAAACCTCCGCCTGTTAAGGAAAATTATTCAAAAATATTAAATTCAACTCTCCCACATTCAGCAGTCAAGAATCTTTCACGTTCCACATAAAAAACAGTGTATCATGGTAGCTACATAAGAACACTTAAAGCACAATCACAAATATTTTTTCTTCATTTGGCAGCCCTCACAAGCAAGAAAAATCACGATGAACCAAATCAACAAAATGCAACCAATTTGTGAAATGTTTAGGAAAAATGAAGGTTGACATTGTCCAACAAAACCCTGTAGCAGGGTTGTGCATTCCACTACAGTCACAAAGGATAATTAAACAGAAACATAATCAAATGCTTACGATGGATTTCAACAACTTGATGAGAAAGTTCATGAACAAGCTTTCATGTTTCTCTTACTTCTAGTTGCGCCCATCCACCAGACCCAGATTCTAATCCAGGAAAAACACAGCAATTCGCCTGCCTGAGACTTTCTAAACTACTTACCTATTTGAAAAGAGCCCGCCCCCCCCCCCCCAGCATACAGGTAGCTAATAATCCACGTAAGCATTTTATGATCATCTTTATTGGACTGTGGTACTTTTAAAGTTTTCTATTTCATTGACAAAGTAATAAAAATTCTTGAAATAACAATGCAGATTTAAGTGTCTATCAGAAATGGGGGGATAACACAAAATCTGAGACTTCCTGCTGGGAAGAACCACAAGAGTCCCCCCAAAGGCATTCTGCCACATCCACCTGAACCGCACACGTATTCAGAAGTCACGGATGAATCAGCTCAAATGAAGAATTTGAATGGCAACCCCCAAGAACCTGGGAGGTGGGACAATAACAGCACTAACGCCAGCCTTCGCCAAGTTCAGCACCCGCTGGTATCTGCACTGGCACTATCATGCAGGCTTATCACCACCAGCCAGGGTAAGCAGTGCTGTAGGAGCGTCTCAAACAGATTTGGGCCTGATCCTTAAGAATTCAGCCTTTTCCAAAGCATGATGATATGTTTAGGTAATCAGGTTGTTGACTCTTAGATGTAAAACACTGTCTGGGGCACTTCTGTACCTCCCAAGTTTTGGAAAAAGCTGTTGCTAGAGTCTGAAAACACTCTTAACTGGAGTTGGTGTTCAGGAGTAGTAATACTGGCAAAAGGGATTTCAGCATATAAAATAAAAAGTACCCTGCACACTTCACACAGTGAAAAAGCCATGCACATAATTACCATGCAGTGACTGATATGCTTTAAGTCAACACCCCAACTTAAAATACAAGAATTCATTCCTGTGCCTGTATCTAATGACAGCTTCTTTTAAACACATGCTTGTTTCCAGTAACACATCAAATCAATTTTTAAACTTTATAAATACACAATGAAGGTAAACCAAAGCAAGGTTGATTTTTAGTCACAAAACCCATTACCACACAAAGATGGCATCACATCAATATTACACTACTAAATTAAACAAGGACACTTCAGCTGAGACCACCATGTTTTTCTTCACTTGAAGCTCTCTAGCATTTTTCAGAAAGAATTTGCCCATACAGATGGTACTGCATAAATATGCTGTAGTGTTTGGCAGCACTAGAAATATTCTCTCTCTATCAGTGAATGATGGCTTTTATCCTAAAGCAGTAGTACAGACTCCTCCCTTCACACTAAAGACATGGCAAACAAGTTAAAGATAATATTCTGGCATATTTATTAGAATTGTCCTTCAATTTATGAACTTTTTAAATAGGGTTGTGCATGTTGAAAAGTTTACGCTGACTTCTAGAAGTACAGCCAGTAATTAGTAAGTCTGTCAGTTCACTGCACAACACAATTTCGTAAAGTATTTTACACCTATAATATATAGGATTTGAAGAGCCAAGATCAAGCCAGTTCTCCAGTATTCAGCCATTGACAGCTTCATAGTCTGTATTCAAAACATATATATGCATTAAGAACAAACGTAATAGTTTCAAGGAAGCGAAGGAAGATAAATGCCAAATAAACACAAACTAACCTAGCCACCTAATAAAGTCTTCAGTACCTATGAAACAAAGACACTTAAGGCATTGAAGTTGGACCAAAATTTTTACATTTGGCTGCCTGAAATCTGCATTACGTATTCATTTAATGCTACACAGGTCTCCAAATTCCTGCCTGCTTTTGAAACCCATACTTTAAGAAAAGCACGTCAATATATTAAGAAATAGCACTTTTTTTTAGTTGCCCCTTTAGATAAAATAGTAATACTAATTCTTCCTATCCTTAGTTTAACTGATACCCTCTGACAGGTTTTAGCAAACAACTACTTGAATTGCAGTGATAGACAAGGTATGTCCAGCTGCACTGGATAAGTGCATTTTTCAGACATACCTATTATGACGAGGAAAGGTACTTCTCCTATAAGACAGATCATTCACAAACAGGTTAAGCAAGAGTGACAATGCATACCATTAAAAAAAATAAAATCATATTTCAGGCAAAACACCACATATTATTTGGTTGAGTCAGTGAAGGATACATTCCAAGCTCTAAGTCTGATCCTCAGAGTTAAATTCAAGTATTACTTCCCTCTACATCCCACATGCACAAACACAAGACACTACCCACACTAGTTTTGAGGAAACAGCAAGAGAGTGAGAAGAGAAGAGGCAATCACATCTCAGAGTTTTGCTGACAAATTTCAATGACTGAAAACTAAATTTGTTTGGAAAAAATTGGAATGTTTAAATATTCATGAAGTAGGAGCCACTTTACTCCTCTATCTTAAGGCAAAAGAGGTAGCAAGACACTCCTTAAAGATACACCACACAGAACACTACAAACATGTATCATATCCTAGGTGTTGGCAATATTGGAGTAGGAAGAAGCCTGACAGCAGCTTACTCATACCAGTTCTCTGATATACCCACCTCAGATACCCATTTAGCTGATACAAGTATAAACTCCTAAAAACAACCACCATACTAAAACAACTTTATTTTTGCCTTTTAATTTGCTCTTGTGGGTAACAGAAACACAATCAATTCCAGCAATGCTGTTACAGGTCTGCACAACATCAGATCAGAAACTATTTAAATTCATGTACAAGAATAATCTCTGCTTACTTTTCATCCTTGGATTTTTTCCAGTGTTCTCAAATATAGTAATTCATGCTATTGCTGTCTTGGAAAGAGGATTAAAACTTAGAAACACACAGGTCAAAGCACTACTGGGATGTCACATGAATAGTTTTAATACTAGTGTCAATAGCTACATGGGCCATGTTTCTAGCCACTTACACTCCCCATTTATGGAGACTGATAAGCAGTGGAAAACTAAGCATTTATTAGTATCCATGCAATGCTTCATGTTTTCCCAACTGTAACTAAACCCTATACTCAATACAGTAACAAAGATTTACACCTTATAGATGGGAAACAGCGATTCTAAGACACTGGTTAATTTGCTCAGTCATACAGCAAGTAAATGGCAAAAAAAAAAGCCTCAAGCTTGTAATTAACTCCTAACCTACAGGCTCAAGACCTTAAGCTTGGACAACTTATCTTTAAACTTAGAAGTGTGGGGGCGTGTCTTAAAAAAGCTACCATCAGCAAAACAGGAAAAAAATTTCCTCTTCCCATCTCCAACTCCCTTGCCTACCCAAATCTCCAGCAAGTATTAAACTTTTAAGTAGTTTGCATAGGCATTTCATGTGCTTAATTTCATGCAAAAGGTGTATAAATCAAAAATAAAAACTTACCAGCCCTGTTCATTCTTATATTTGTAAGCAGCACCAAGAATGTGACATAATGTACCTCCAGCTTTGAAATCCATGAAGCACTTTGCCTAGAACCCAAAAGAAAAGTGAAAACACAGCGACATTGACTTTTATGTAATTATTTTAAATGAACACATACTTGTTAGATGTCTAAAACTCAGCTAACTTATCAAATGCATAGTTTAATTTTCAGATTAATCTCTTTGAGTTTTATGTTCTCCTTTAAGAGTGTTTCAAGAAGATTAAATGCATTTGGTTTACGTAGAATTCTTCATGTTTGCAAGCAGAACACAATATATCTGAAAGCTCCAAGTCCTTCCTTACGTGAGTAGCTTGCAAAAAATTCCTTGCATAGCTGTAAAACAGAAATCCAAACTACTCTTTGAACACCCATTTCACAGTAAATTAAGCCTAAAATCATAGCTGTCAGTTAAGAAGCTCTTCATCTGTATTAAGTAGACCAAACCAAATAATTAGAAATGAACATCTAAAACCAGGGCTTCATATTCTCTACGGCTCCTAAAGCTCTCCATTCACGTCCCTCCTCCACCACAACAAAAAATTGTTTGGCAAGATCTGAAAAGGTCACCGTGCAGATCTGCCCTAAAATACTAAATCCAACTCATTTTTTCACTATCAATTTTAGCAGAGTCACACATTTGTAAATAGGTACTCTGAATTCAAGAACTGAAATTCAAACAGGAGCATAAGGAGACTGAAAAGCTCTACTGAGTCCCACGAAGTTCTTTCTCCAAAAGGTTACTACAAAAGCAGGACTGTTTCCTACACAGAAAGGTACATTTTTCTGATAAATTTTAGTTTGGAATTATCTTTGCTGTTTTACTAATATATCTGGTCAGGATGTTTGTGTGGGATCAGAAAAAGTAAGCTACTGTCAAAGTCATCTCAGAAATGGAAGACAACTGGATAGCTCAGCTGAAGCCAGGACCAGAGAAAGGCAACACTAGAATCTATTTCAAGCATGATTCACAGAGTATTGACACACAGGGTGTCTGAGGTTCTCAATATAGGATTTGGAACAGGAAGAAGAAAAATATGCAACAGCATTGATGAACTAACCAGTGATAAAGAAAGCAACATATGACATAACAGAACAAATAAAAACTGCTTCTATCCACCAGGCCTTCTCTTCACAGTTACAGATTCCTTTCTAATATGACCAATAAACTTTTTTGTAGTTCAAACTGATTATTTTTTTGAAAAAAAGAAATTGGGGTTTTTTGGTGGTTTTTTTTTACGTCTTACAAGAACTTAAAAATTCATTTAGAAACATGCACTCAAGTAAGACTGCCCTGGAACACTTCTTTTATATTGACTGCAGCGCCAAACTGCTCTTGGCAACTTTTATATAGTATCAGGAAGACTTAAAAAAAGCTTCTTTGGGCAAACAGGTCCATTTCCCAGACAACTTCAGATATATTTAAAGAAAGCTGTTCTAACAATAAACTGAAAAGACAAAATGAGGCAGATCCATCACTCAGCTAAGCTTCCATTAACAGAAGGGTATATTCTGCCTTGAAGTCGGTATGCCCTGGCACTAATGAGGGTAATGAGGAAGGACCCACACAACGGCCATGTCAAGGGCCACTCTGGAGTTGCCCCCTTCTGATGTTGCTCCATTCAGTGTAAGACACCCAACTATTTACTGGAATAGGAAAGAAAACCTATCTTTCCATATGTATGCTAAACATATGGACCAAGATCAGTCTATTTTTGTGTTTCTCAATAAAAATAAAGAACTTGTACTATTCACAAAACAGAATTTGGGGAGTTGTTGAATGGCTTTCTGCAGGCTGCCTTCTGCTGGAACTAGAGAAAGCACAAAGCTGGAGACACTGCAGAGCCAAAAGCCTTCCTAGTAGTTTTTCTATATTAGGAATGTTTCTGATCTAGCTTCTATCTTACTTTTTAGATCAGAACAGGTCATTTCTTTAAAGTTTGTTTTATGACACCTCAGAAGTATTTGCTAACACAGAATGAACACCAAATTACAGATAGTCTTAGCATCGCTGACAAGCATTTTAAATTTGCTCTACAGCCAGGCAGCTAAAATGGTAGCATGGGATCTAAATGAAACATTGCCTTCCTTGGCTCTAGAGCTGCTAATGGAAAGCAAAGCAGTTCTGTGAGATATCAAATACACCAGTGTCCAAGAACGACATAAAAAAGATCCTTCGTAAGCATTCAACAAGAACAGAACTGCTCCTGGTCTACCATCTGTTTAGAGCCCTACTGTGCACAGAAAGTAATAAAGAGAGCTCAAAGCTGCCATACGGGTACTTGCCAGTTTATGAGCTGCATGCATTTCAGTACTATTCTTAGCAAACTAAAGTCCTCCATGGATGGAGCAGTGTCTGATCAGAAGCTTGAACTAAAACAAAATGCTTTAGCACACTGAATGATTTTATTGCTGTAAGACTTGGCTCCGAGAATACAAGCATTGGTTTACAAACAAGCAAGCAAACGCTAGCTGCTCTAAAAAGAAAAATAAATCCCAACATGAAGCCAGAAGACCCGCTGTAAGGAATATTTTTGCAGCACTATTATGCAAGTTGCTGTTACTTATCTTCAGCTGTCCTACACACATATGGTCATCCAGAATCGACCTTTCCCTTTGTGCCGACATGCCGGATGTATCACGCAACTGAATGAATTCGCTGCAGCAAAGCCCACCTCATCTGCATTTTGGGAAACTGTTGATCCCACTGTTGTACCCAATGTCCCCTACTTCAAGTTCAGGGGCTGCTGCAGCTTCACCTTCATCAAGCTGCCCGTCAGTAGCCCAAATTAACTTTTTCAATGACACCTTTCTGCATTACCAGGGCAATTCTGGAAGGCAGTCCTGCAGCCTGGCACAGGGCTCAGCGACGCAGGAGTCCCTGGCAGCGCAAGCAATCACAGCAGCTCTGGCAAGTTAGGATTTTACTACCACACACAGGAAGTTCAGCCGATACTTAACCATGAAAAACAGTATACGAATCTCTTTCATAGACATGTCACTTTTTTAAAGCGTCAGCAGACTCTAGCAAGACTCTCTCATTAAACTGCGGTCATTGCTACTAGCATAAAAGGAAATTGCTTTTAACAATTGGACAAAACCTGTTTCTCAGAAGAGATGCAGCGGTCAATAAACCAGATTCCCTTCAACAATTTTATCCCAAATCCATCATAACAAGGCAATTAAGATCAACTGGCCTTACAATTTGCCATCTTAAGAGTTAGTATCTTAATATAGCCTTTATCTGAAACATGCAAAACTGCCTTTAAGAGAATTAATCAGCTTTTTCTTTTTTGAGCATCAGTAAGGTTAGACAATATGTATTTAAATACAATAATCAGAAGACATGCACAGAAGTCAAGCTGTAACAGTCCTTCATTCACTCTAGATCCATTCAAGATCCTGTACTGTACAGCATCCTTGCCAAGAACAGGAGCTTAAACACAGAATTAACAACCCTCTCTCAAATGCAAAGTCTATTTCATCCACTCAAACCACTAAGTAAAGTGTTTGAACTTTATTTCAACAGATGTAGTCTGCCGTGATTCAGATGCAGTCAAGGTCAGAGAGGTTTACCTTGAATACCGATCGAAGAGACCAGTTTCCCTTTGGCACTGACTGCTCCAGCATTGCAGAGCAGACACTTCAGAGAACGAGGGTGAGGTACACTGGCTAGTACTTGGAAAATAGAAAGGCTCTCACATGAATGGGAAGAACCACCTTGGTTTGACATGTTCTCATCAGCAAGTGCTCCTGGTGAGCCACGTCCCTGTGTTTTACAACAGCTGCTGTTCTCAAGACCAACCATCTCAAATAAACCGCACTGATAAGGGAAACACTGCAGTGGGTATTAACAGAGAACAGCAACACGCAAGGAATGGACCATTAATGGTAACCTTTAGTGATGGTAGTTGCGAGCAGGAGTCACAAATTGAGGACTTCTGCAGTCATCTGCAGGTACATAGCACTCAAAGTTTTCATGGCTTGGGGGTTGTTTCTTTTACACAAGCATGACCTCCTCCTCTTCAACTTCAGATCCTCCCTTGCCAGGAACATTGTAATATTGAACAGTCACTAAGGTAACTACAAACTTTCAACCTCTTTTAGCTTCATTCAGTTTCTTTTCAATAGAAAGTCTGCAATGGCTTTTCAATATATTTTTGGAGCTTAGCAATGTCACTTAAGATACCCCTTCACCCCACCTCTCTTCCCAAGTTAGACATAGTCCTAGAGAACTGAAGCATTCTGTATGTCTTCAAAGTGCGTGGAATAAAAAAGCCTCCTTTGCAGCCTGAACCAGTATCTTGAATTACATGTCTAAAAAAGTGAACGCTAACCTCATCTTAAGAGTATATATTGCATTTTCTCATAAAAACAATATAAAGATGTACTGATGAGTTGTCTTCTATCGGAAGTAACTGAAAGCAGAGAGTTCCAACTGCTGTAAACTTAAGCTGAGCAAATTTGACCAGATTAGACCTTCGAAACACCAAGAATAGTTAAACACAGGAGCAATATATTTACAATGCCACTGAAATCTTTATTACCCATTTTTAAGATAAGACAAATTGATTTAAGACTTGAAAGCACTCAAATGGTTTATCAACTTGTTGAATATGGGTACAGTTTTATGGTCTACATTGCCATATCAAAATAAAGCACCATGTTCACCTCTGTCCCTAAAGCTTTTCATCACCACTGAGGTATAAGGTGATCAGAATGGAAGTGATGGTGAGCTACATCTTAATGGCATCTTGTTATGCTTTTGTGTGCATTCCTAAGCACCAAGAGATTCACCCAACAAAACTTAGGTTTGAAAACCGCTCTTCTGAAGAAAACACGCATGAATTCACACTCCTCACAAAAGAAGTTACATAAGCAAAATGTTTGGGGGGAAAAAAAAAATCACCATAAAATAATAAAAGATACTATTCTGTAAGTGGTGGACCAAAGAAGATAGGAGTACTTTCAATAGTTTTCCGAACAACTTCAGTTTATTGTATTGTAATCAGTTATACATATTTCCAACTTAGTATGTACATATAAACACAACTCTAGACTGCATGACCTTAGGTTCCCAGTAAGTATTCTGTGGCAAAGGTAAGAAAAGATCTTCCTGCTGATGTCCACAATGCTTACATTTATGACACTGGTCTTGGCCTACAAAACCTACCCGAAATCAGCCAGCTGGGTGCTTGATACCACGCTGCAGTCCTTGCCCTTCACAAGCAAAATCCCTTTGTTACTTTGACCTTACCATTTGCCGTATCCCTCTTTCCTCCATCAGTTGTTTAGACTTCACGCTCACTCGGACAAGATTCTTTTGGTGGCAGGCAGGGTTCCAAGCACAATGGAGCTAATCTCTGAACACAATCACTAGGATACCACTGCTAAACATGTGCCAAGTTTGAACTTTAAATAAGCAACCCTTAAAATGTTGATATTGTTTCTGTATACCAATATCCTGAGTGACCGGAAAACTAGCCCAGACTAATTAGGTAACTATGTGCTACTGAAGAACACGGTAAAGCCGTTTTTCAGTGTTGACAGCACTACAAGTTTCAAGTTTAATCAACAGAAATGCCCAATGGAAACCTGTTTGCTTTGGAAAGTGCATGTTATTCAGTCCATTTAGAATGCATCAGTCCAAACAGATCTGACTTAAAATTTACAAGTTTACATAGATTTATACTAGAAATTAAAACCTTTCCACAATATTCAGGAAATCACTTCCAAATGTATAGAAAATACTCTGGTTTACATTGAAAATCTACTTTTATGAAGGACCATACTATTTCACCCCTTCCAGAGGACGCATCAACAAACGCCTCAGACTAAGCACCGATCTCCCAATCACCTGGAAGCAATGCCAGCAGCAGATACCGGAGGAAGAACAAAATACACTATTGTAGTAGCAGTGGGTTAACCCCAGTACTCACAGGAAGCTTTGTGAAGGCAGGATTGGTGACATGTTTTCCAAAGGCATCTTCCTGGAATTGCAGCAGCTGCACCACCAGCCCAGCCAGTGTTTTATTGGTAGGAGCATCTGCTTGAACATACTGAAAGACAAAAACCACACGCTTACTTGCAATAGAGGACAGTAAAACATGAAGACTGATTTACTAATTCCCCAGACCACTTTATCACTTGTAGAGCACAGTTGAAGATTTAAGGATCACTGTGTGGCTGGGGGAAGGCGGGGGGTGGTGTCTCTGCGTGCACAGGAGGAACACCAAGCACAAACATCTTTCAAGTTTTAGTCTTAAAGTATAGCACATATCTGTGAATCATCATCAGTTCATCACGGTTGGCGGTGTTTTACAGATAGAGATTAACTACTTCAATCTGATTTGTAGTTCCTAATAAAGGAACAGCCTAATTCTGGCTCACATATACACAGAGCTTTCTACAACTTTACAAGCTCCTTCTGCAATCAACTACTACACATTAATCCTAAAAGCATCCATTTGGTACTATATAGCATGTCACATACAAAGAGAAAAACTGATCTGAACAACTACATCTGCAATACTTTGTGACAATCTAAGAATTTCCCAAGGTTATACTTCTAATAAAATGCATATATGTAGAAGGGGAAATCACAGCAAGCAATATAAAAAAAAGCTCCCGTGGCTTTTGAGTTTTCATTACTCCTAATATTACAATATTCACTTACCAGATGTAATCTCCTCACCATGCCAGAAGACTTCTAAGAGTAGAACAAACATTACTTGTTTGCATAGAACATGGAGTAATATTAGCTACCCTAGAGTCATTTACCTGGGTAACACTATGAACCACAAGGCTTTTGTTCTTCCCTCAAATCAGATTCTTCTAAAGCCCCTTAAAAAAATGCTGAGAGCCAGAACCCTCAAAAGTTTAAAGCAGTGGTGTTAAATAGCAGACAAATCTAACTAAGCTTTCCAAAGCACCATCTACATAGCAAAGGACACTACAAAGACATTGACTTTTCCATGACAATTTTACAGTATCTGACTACCTCGAGATGCAAATTCCTTCAGCACTTGTTAAGAGGCAGAAAGACATATTTGAGAAATTAAATCTTCGCAACCTGAAGGACACAAATACCTGTAAGACTCCCCAGGTGTCCTGCCCTGTGTATTAAATCTAATCTAGAAACATGAGCCTATAAAGAACAGAAGGCTAAATTTCCAAAGCTGTATTTTTCTTAGCACTCTTCCCTCCCCCCAGGAAAGGCAGGCAACTGTGACAATTTTATCCAATTAGTAACTCCTATCAATTCACATCCGCTACCACAGAGATATGAAGCAGCAATAACAGTCAGTCTTTATTGCTGTTAGAATCTAGCTGAAGATAAAGACTTGTGCTCTCAGGCTTTTTAAAAACCTCTAGTCCTTCACGCTCTTCTCAGCTAGCAACTATTCCTTTATAATTTTTGGACTAGAAGCTCTGGGTGCTGCGGCTGAATTCACCAGAGCAGTTTAAGCAACCTTTTGTTGGAATTACTGACCCTAGACAGGATGGCAAAAGGGAGCATGTGACTCACTCAGGTGCCCCAGTTAATCCAACATCTTTACTGAAAAACCCACCCCAGCCTCTGCATTAGCTTACCAGGTGCCGCAGCTCATCAGGAAGCATGTCCTTCTCTTGCCTTTGTTACAAGTGGTAAAATTCTCCACCAGGGAGGCACAGAATAAACCCCTATTGCTAAATTTGGCAGAATCCTTTTTATCAGTGTCCTAAGGGTTGCTAAACCAAGAAGGATGGTTACCCAAATGCATATAGTGCTGTGTATTTTTGTATCTGTTAACAAAAGATTTACCTTGTATTATTTTTTGTATAGTTTAAAAGTGACTATCACACCCAGGATGTGCACAGATGTAGCATATCACAGCTACTAGCCCTGAAGCTCCCATCATTTTGCATGTTCCACCTTCGCACCACCACCTTACACAAGTCTGAATAAAACTCCCGAGCTTTTAGTCCAGCTATGCCAATTATAATGCAATGAAACAAATGTAAATTCAAAGGTGCGGGCAAAACAGCTATCTGCTAAACTACAGATTTAAAATTTGCACAAACGTGAAAACAAAAGCGTAGCATATCAAGTGCCAGACTTCATAATAAATAATCCCATTTCTATTACCAATACAGCTTTGAATGCATTCACATGCCATACACGTTAAATATGTTCAAAAAGCAAAGCCACCAGTTCCAACCTAAGCCCCGCTATTTAAGACTGTCTACCCATGGAGCTGTAGCACTTTAAATCTGTCTAGAGCGACAGATACAAATTTTTTCCCAGAGTACATTGTAGTAGTACACCTTTAGTTTTGCATGGGAGGCATACTCCAGGAAGATAAAAAAATATGCAAAAGTAGCTTTTGCAGATCTTCTCTGAAGCTACACAATCTTCATTCTGGTAACATCAAATAGAAAAAAAACCGTCATAACTGTTATAACTCATTTAATGGGAGGGAAAAACCTCTGTATTGCTACATTTGCTTTTTTTGTACAGGTTAAAAGTCTTAAAGCTTTTTGCACCAAGGTTAACACAATATTTTAAATTAATAAAGCACCAAAAATGCATAAAATGCAACACAACAAAGTATTGATGGCTCCTACTAACAATGAAATAGAAGTATAAAGCAATTCTGTACTTATGGCCATCATTTAAAACAGAACAAAAAACCCAATCACCAATCCAAAAACTTGGAATTTCACTAATCCAGCACTCAACCCATACAGTCTATTTAAACTCTTTAGGGCTTCTTTAGGGCACCTAGAACAAAACTGCCTTCAGCATAACCCTCTAGCTAAGGTACTCTCAACTTCCAGTTTGAGGATCCAACAAACCATGGGAAGACAATTCATGACAAAGATAACCATAGAAGGAACTTAATTCTTCACATAAACAAGCCAACAAAAGCAGAAAATGAAAATCAATAGGGAAATAATCCAAGTTTAGGGTTTTCTAGTAGGGTTTCTTTGTCGCTTATAAATGAGAGTCAACAAGACAACACTGCCTGCTGTAAATACATGACAACTTGGAGCACGCAGCACTGCAACCTCAGTCAAAAAACTCAATACAGAAGAGGTGGTATTCTTGTATTGGCTAACTGTAATTTTTTTTCAAATGTCTTCCTTCACAAAAAAAACCCCAAATATTCACATGAGTATATGCCTGGGAAAGCATATTCTTAGACATGTGAAATTTTTCAGGCATTTATTCCTTTACTTGCAGGTCCCATTTTTACCTCTTGCAGGAGGCACTGACAGCTGGAAGCTATCAGAAAGGAAAAATAACATTAGGAACCCCTGATTCTATCTTCCACCGCCACTATCTTGCAATTATTTTTTTTTTTTTTTACAGGAAACTCATTACTTTACCTGAGGTTCCCCCTAAACAATAAGGGAAAAAAAACCTTCAAAACGAAACACAAAAGACTCCTCTCAATCACTCAGGCACACTAGCCAGCAATACAAATGGATCTTTAAAGCAGCAAAATCAGTAAGATGATTTCCTGATCAATAGGTGGTGGGTTTGAGGGGACCACAGAGGACTGAAGTCACAACCTATCTGTCAGTTTTCCGCTAGTCTCCACAGCGGACAGAAGCAGAAAACAATTCTGCAGCAAATAAAGGTTTTTAAACAGCAAATTCCAGAAGATAGAAATGATGCCCTGTTCCTAGACACACAGCTTTGGCATAAGAGGATTTTGTTCCAAGTGCTGAAATACCAAAGCCCCATTGACATAGCAAAGATTGTTCTACCATTTCCACGTTAATTAGAAATATAAAAATACCCACACATCCTTAAGTAGAAAACATGTATGGTCAAAAGTCTTTCAGTATAACTCAATAATTAAAAAATAAGAGAGTAACTGCTAGCAGAAGAAATCACTTCACCAGTAAGATTTGCCATTGCAGCTGCACTGCAAAGCCTTTGTCACAGGCATAAGGGACAGATTCATATACCCGGTTTTGATGTGGTTACTGACCTCAAATAACCACATTATGGCTCTGTGTTGTAGCCCTGATGCACAAAATCCTTTCCTTCTCCTAAAACAAAGAACATTTCAACTCAGATCACTAAATAACAGGGAAAGGAAAAGCAACATTAAAATACTTTGATTTAGGTTATAACCCTTGTTCCTTTTTTAAAGGTGAGAACACAAAAGAGCTGCAAACACAGAGAAAATCCTCCCTCAGATTAAATCAAAGTCTGACTGAAGAAACACTTGATAAGGCTAGCACTGACACAAGAAGTCAGAGCCAGCAGAAAGATAACTACAAATCCTCTAAATTCAGCTCCTGGCTGGTGGTGGACAAGCAGGTGGTCTCCAAACAGACATCTTCGGCGATAACAACTGCCATTTCATAACAGCTGCCAAGAAGCGGCTCGTCCGTCCTCGCTGTCGGGCTGAGGCTTATTAATAGAAGGGCATAAAGGGATCCCACATTGCTGCCCGTCATTATCGTCCTGCTGTAAAACAGACGTGCTCCACTGGCATCGGTCCAACACCTTACAACAGCACTGCACTCCATTAATGCGGAAAGAAAATTTATTATTCTACACTTGCTACTAGTGCAAGTGGGTCCCAGATACTCAACAAACCACCCAGACTTCCAAGCAATAATACGTCCTCATCCTCTGTGCGCTTTAGTGTCTATACAGACAGCCCATGCCATCTTCTCCTCTAACTCACCCTTTAAGACAACGCTCCGCTTGTTCTTTAAAAATCAAAACAAGACACCCTCCTCCCTGCCCCCCCAAAAAAATCAGTTTTCCAACCTTCTGGCTCAGAGGGGAGGGTGCAGCTTCCAGAGGCACTGAGTAGCTGAAGCTCCTACAGGCCAATATATTGAACTGGACGTGATGAACACACAGGGAACAGTCCTTAGGGACTACAGCGGTAAGGCCAAGGTTAGTTTCTGCATCCTTCATAATACATATTAAAAAAACCAACCCCACCCAAACTATCTTAGGAAGATACTTTAAATACAAGAAATAACTCTGTTTTACAAGCCATTTCGATATGAGCAATTTGTTGCTTAATGTCAAAGTAACTACCTAAACAATGCATAATACTAGGGATCACTGAGCATTCATAAAAAGTGAATTGCCCAGTTTATTTTTGAACTATAAACTTCTACTTATAGTGGACACCTTGATATCACCAGAGATAGTCCACCCAAAGGCTATGAAAGCCTATCAGGTCCCGCAGGCCTTGAAAACCACAGCACAAACCTGTTTCCAACTCACAGAAATAAACGCTCAAACATCCGTATTGCAGTCCAAGGCCTGGGAAGAAGTGGGGGACCTCCTGCAACTCTCAATGCAGAGACGTAGCGCAAAATGACTTCCATACATCGCACAAACACAAAAATAGGGAGCAGGAAGAAGTTTGGCATAAACAATTTTGTTTTCTGTCATTACGTTTGTTGTCGCTAACAGCCCCTCCAGTGTTCCTTCCATCTTCATAGGCATACCTTACCCAGCCACCTGAGCCTCCCCAAGGCAAGCTCCCAACGCACACCATCTTTCTGCAGGTCCAGGGAAGGGCCTTCCTCATTGCCAACACGTTAGCCAAGAAGAAAGGGGCCCAGAACGTTTGTGTCAGGAAAACAGTACATCACAGCAATGCAGGGTTACAAAACCCACATCGCTGCCCAGTAGTTTTTATCATCAAAAGATCTCTGGCAGAGATTGACCACTGCTAGGCAGCTGCTAGGCAGCCCACTCCTCCCCGACAATGGGAGTTTTCCAATATACAGTGCAAGTCTTCCATAACTGCTACTTAAACCTCTTACTTTTTTAGTTATACTCTAGAGATATGGAGCACTCGCAGATACTTGAAGACCTGTCTAATCTAGAGACAGGAACGAGAAGATTTATAATTGCAATTCTCTAACTCTCTCCTTGCCCACTGCAACTTCTGGATCCTTGACCAAGCTCGCTGCTGCTCTTGGAATTCTTTCCAACTGGTCCCCAGCATCCCTGGAGCTGGACACAAAACCTACTACAGCTGATGGGTTCACCACTGCCCAGATGTACATGTACGCATTTTTAAGAGTATAAACTGGACAAAAGTCAGCTATAATCATCACATACTTTTCTGAAAGAAGTCACGGCAAGACGAAAACACACGCAAGATGAACTAGAGTCTATTTACTGCACATCAAAAAGGAATTAACACTTCCATTTAAAGTATTAAAGATACATCTTTAAACACCAGCAGTAAGTATCAGCTTCCTTGTTTCCAAAGCAAAAATTATTCCTCCCCCCCTCTTTTTTAAAGGATTTTACAATACAGTATTTTGAAATTCACTTGCCCAGTAAAGATTTCTTCTTAGCCCAATTCTAATTACCTTCCAGAGTTTACGAAATAAATAGAACCATCTAATCTTTATAAGCAGTAATACTGTGTAAACCAATTATAATAAAGGAGTTTTTCTTTGGCATACAAAAGGAAAGCTCCCATTCCTGAACTACAGATAAGAGGCCCTACCAGGCTAGTAAGGTGAGAACCAGTTGTCTAGGTAGTTTCAATTCACAACAACAATGGACAATAACTGTTAATGCTTTTAATAAGGTGACTTGCTCTTCTGCAAAATGGCAGGTGCCACTTCAAAGTTATTTCAAGAGTTTATTGTGTTCTTGTGGGTATTCGGTTATGAAAATGAAAGGAAAGAATGCTCCTCCTCCTAAGTCTAGAAACGGCAGAGAAGCACAATCAAAACAAAGTCAAACTACAGATACATTTTTTTCTGTTACAATTTCCTTATCAACAAGACTAGCTGAAGCTGCTCGCTCAAAGGACGACCTCCGCCCCATTACGCCGATTCAACTGTAAGTGGCTGCACTGGAACAAGCTATGTGGAAGGACCGGTAAAACACACCTCTGAACGTGTTCTGGTTTTTAACCCCGATCAGTTCAGATACCCATTTCAGAGCACTGCCACAGAAATAATCCAATCAACAGCACCCGCAGAGCGACAGGCAAACTTGTCTGGGTGTTCCTGACACCAGACCTACTGAAGAATGGATGGACTGGAAATCTTGGGTAAATATACAGAGATTAAGGCACCTTTAGGTTTGTGCAGCATCTCCCCTTGACATTGCTCTGCCCCAGCTAATGCTCTTCCTCGGATTGCTACAAAGCTGTCTGGACAGATTTATCTGCCTTCTAACAAGTTCAGGTCAGGTAATTTTTCAAGGCTTAGCTATTGAAACAAAGTTACAAAATCATTGTAGAGGAAAAACATTTGAAAAGAAAACAAAGAAACAGAGAACAACACAGCCAGGCCTATGAAAGAGGAAGAGGACTACAAGGGCAATACACAGCGACCAACGACCCTACCAAAAAGTGAACTTGCCCCAAGTACAAGCAACACGCGCAGAGCTCTCCACGCGCACCAAATTCGGTGAGACGCCGTTCTGAACGGCACGAACGGTCTGGATTTGGGGGGTTTTTGGGTTGCGTTTTTATTTTTTATTTTTTTTTTAAACACTTCAGGGGTGCGGTTTAAGCGAAACCCGTATAAAATCCTGGCAACCTGAGCCGGGACTTGCCCGCACAAGAAAGTTACCGTCGCAGCTCGCCTCGGTATAAACATGGACGCGGGGTACCGGCCGAACCACCCCGTCTCTGAGGGAGCGGGGGCCCACGACGGATCCCCCACCACCCACCCACCCACGGCCGCCCCGGCTCCCCCCCGACCGCGCTGCGGGGCCGGGCCACAGCAGGAGGGGCCGGGCGCGGTGGCGAGGCCGCTGCTGACAAAAGGCCGGCGGCGGTGCCGGGCTTCCCGCCCACCCACAACCCACCCACCGGCCCCGGGGCACCGGCAGGGAGCTCCCCCGCCCCCGCGGGATGGGACCGTGAGGGAACGTTAAACCGCCGCCACCCCCCGCCCGCTCTGTGAGGGGCTCGGTGTGGGTGTGGGGGGTGTGTGTCCCCGTTCCCCCCCCCCCCCCGCCGCCCCCGGTCCGCACCTTCTTGTAGTGCTTCCCCAGCCAGACGCGGACCGAGTCGAGCTGGGACACCGTCTCCGGGCTCTCCCAGAACTTCCCCGTCGGGCCGCCGTCTTTCCGTCGAGCCACCGACAACGCCGCTAACCCTGGACCACCGCTTACCGCCACGGCGGCAGTCGCCGCAGCCGCCCCCCCCGCCGCCGCCGCGGCTCCGGGTCCCGTCCCGCCGCCCGCCGCCACCGCCGCTGCCATTGTTACCCTCGCCGAGCGCCGCCACCGCGGCCCTGCGCCTCCCACCCGCCTCACGCCGCGCATGCGTCGAGCGGCGGACGCCCCGCCCCCTCAGGCATGCTCGGGAATCCGGTTCTTCCCCCCACCCCCCACCCCTTTTCTTCCTCCTCCTCGCCCGCCCCGCCGCCGGCCCGGTGCGCTCGCGCTCCCCCCCCGGTGCAGCCCTCCCCACCCCACCCCCCCCCCCGCGGCGGCGCTCGGCGTCCGCGCGCCGCCGCCGCCTTCAGCGCCTGCGCCCCGCCGCCGCCGCCCCTCCCCCACGCAGCCCCTCCGCCATCTTGGCGCATGCGCCGGCGCCACGCTCGCTTTTTTAATTATTATTTGGTTTTGCGCATGCGCCGAGGCGTCCCGACGAGCTCCCTCCGGCCGCTGCTCCCGCCCCGCCCCCACCTCCTTCCACGGCTCGGCGCATGCGCGCTGCGTCCCGTCCCGTTCCCCCCCCCCCCCCCCCCCCGCCTCGCGCTGGCCGTTAGCGCGGGCTCACCTCAGCCGCTCCCGCCGGGGGACCCGGGCTGGGGAGAGCTCCAGCTGTGCTCCGGTACCGAAAAAACACCGTCCGTGCCCTTGGTACCGGCTGGGGAGAGCTCCAGGTGTGCTCCGGTACCGAAAAAACACCGTCCGTGCCCTTGGTACCGGCTGAGGTGGGATGCTCAGGTGTCATGAGAGATCTCGCCCCCTCCTCAGACCCTGGCCGGACACAGCAGCCCCGTCCAGCCACAGCAAGCTCACCTGGTGGTGATTTTTCGAATCCCTCTGCACGAGAGGTGCATCAATGAGTTTGGGTGGGTTTTTAACTTAGTTTGAATGTGTCCTCTTTGGTGCTAGTGTGGCTCTTGTCACTTCTGCTTGTCCCTCCGTGGATCAGCATCCACTGCCTTCACACAGGACGAGACTGAGGTAGGTGGGTTACTCCTGGTAGCTGTGGAGGCTGCAGATTTGATCTGATCCAGAACTCCCTTTTTAATCTAACACGTTATGCTGGTGGAGACGAGTTGGATATGTGGGGTGGAAAACCAAACTTTGCTGTTCAAAGCATCCTGGCACTCTGCTTGCACTAGGGTGGTGGCAGATCAAAATTTGTGATACTGCCTTTTTGGCATTAGATTTCCTCTTATATAGGAAACAGCTTTTTTTTCTTGCCGTGGAAAGAAACCTGTGCACACTTTCATATTTGCTCCTCCATCTTAAGGACAGCAGGCAGTGAAGCATCAGATCTTCATAAAGGATAATGGGACAGATCATCCTCAAATGCAGCTGCATAGATTTGTCACCACACTTACATTTCTTTTCCCTTCTGTATTTCTGAAGGCTGTTGACCCCTTGCTATCAGGCAGACAATCCTTGCATTCCTAAGCAGAAACGAAATGAGCAAACACCTCGCAGTCTTCAGACACCAGCCCAGGCTGTTTGTTCTCCCACTGGACACCACAGGATATGGTGGAACGCCAGTATTAGTGCCAGTGAAACCATCCTCGAGCAGCATGGCTGCGTGCACTGCTCCTATGGTGACTAAAGCTTTACACAGAAGAGAAGAAATGACGTAAGTAATGTTTTGGAAGAAAAAAAGTGGAAGACAGGGAAATGGAACCTCAACTTTCAACGTTTGAAGAATGTTACCTCTCCACTACGCAATGTTAAGTACTGAAAATGACAGGACAGCTTATGTGAAAAGAAGGCCGCGAGCGCTAAGCATACAAGTTAGCTTAGCAGTAATTCACTATTGCACATCAGCTAGAAGGGGCAGCTCTTCCAGAAGTCTCTTGACCATGTATTTATGTCAAACAAAAGTGAAGATATCATAATTAGGAACAATTCTTTAGATGGGTTTTGGGGAGATGGGTTATGTGGTTTACCAATGAGCTCCCTGAACTGCAGCTTGCTGTGGGACAGCTTCATAACATGGCCTGCAGGAATGCAGGTTGGTGCAGCTCCAGGTGGCAGAGTTGCAGCACAGGAGCAGAAAAACCTTTGGGAGCAGAAATCCTTGAAATCATGATTGCAGTCATGCCCCTCACATCTTGGAATCCCAGTGAGGAAGCATAAAAAATAAGGGAGAGGGGGAGGAATTGAAGAGAGAAGGCAGGTAGGAAGAAGGGAATGAAGGAGGAAGTCCTACCTCCATGAACAATACACACACCCTGATGTTTTGTAAAAGCTCCCAGAAGACAATAAAATGAATGCAGAATCTGATTTTCATGATTGTAGGGATTAAGGAAAATGTTTGTATTTTAGTTACATCAAAGATAATGATCTTGGTCTTTTTCCCTTGTTAACCATAGTTTTCTGCTGTTAGGGCTAACTCTCTTAGGTAGCATGGAATAGGATCGATCTGGAGCTTGACAGGGAAAAATATGAAATCAGATTTCATCTGGTGGGAACTGAGAGACATTTGATGTGCCATGTAAGAACCACAAGACTGCAAGGACATGGGAAGTGCTATTCTGGCCCTACACCTGGAACCCTCACATAAGCTGTCATTTTTCTTTCTTCCAAATTTAGAGCCCCCTCTGACCCTAACCTGAGGTGTCTTTTGAGACTGTAGAGTAACTTGCACTCTGAATCAAATGATTTGGCTCTCTTGGACAGAGGAGGATCTGGCTTTAGCCTAGTTTCCTAAAGAAACAAGACTTAGTCATACCCCCTCTGTTCCCAAACCTTTGTGAACTTTGGACCTGCTGGCCACCTTCAGTCAGGTTTGACACACAACACAAATGCTGCAATTCCCTGGACAGCTGAGCAAGTAGTTCGCATCCTTCCAGGAATGCTGTCAATGCCAGCAATGGTGTAATGTTTGGCCCCACAAAGAAAGACGACGACCACACGCACTCCAAGACTAGCTGATGAGGATTTGAGAAGCTTGTTTTAGGACACAGCTGGGTGTGCAAACACCAGAGGCAGCAATGGCAGTGCTTAGAATAGGAGCAGATGATTTGTGAGGTGAAGCTCAGGGTTTGCGTGTAGACCCCGAGTTCAGCAGAGAGATGTAATTGGGGAGTAAATGGGGTGCCGACATACATAATCACCCTACAGGCAGTTTTAGCCCTTGCATAGCTCCACAGCAGTGGAACAGTTGGATTGTCTTGATGAAGCACCTGATCAGGAAAGGCAGAGGGTTTTATATGTAACCTTAAGGCAGCCTTAAAAGGAAGACAAAGCAGTGCGTAGTGCCTGAGCTTGACTGAACAGAGCTGGTGGTACTAATGGATCATCAAGGATATTTACAAACACACAAACCTGCAGCAATCCCGCAGGACACTGATGGCACCCTAGGGAGGAGAGGGACAGGGGCATAGGTAGAGCTAACTCACAAGAAAATACACAGACTGGGGCAGTGCTCTTTATGGCTTCAAAATCAAAATGGTTTATGGTGAACAAATCTGCACCAAGTCTTCACTGCTGGGTACATTCAGAAGTTTTATTTATCTTTTCATAATCACATCTAGTCCCATGGAATGAGTCCTTATGAAGCAATTTTCCCCAAATTTCCTCTTTTAAAAACAGCTTTGATCAAGTCTTTAGTAATGCTTTACTTGTGAATCCAACCATTCAAAATACAAAAATTCAAAGTGACAGGTGAAAAAATCTGTATACAATTACAAAATACAACAAATTTTAGTTAAGAAAATTGAGTACATCTCCATGATGCACTCCTATATTCAACTCCAGAAAAATAAAGATGAAGTTGGGGGCTTCTCCAATTTTCATATGTTTCAAACCAACCTGAAGAAGCAGCAGAGTCCTTGGTCCACACAACCAAACAGTAACAGAAACCTGCACCCAGGTGTGGCAGTGCTCCACTTAACTCTGCAGCTTTGCTATTTCTTTTTGAACTCTCCATAATTTCACTCCATCTGTACACTTTTTGGTACAAACCAGATCAATTACTTCCAGCTGCCAAGTTGCAGTTACCTGTTTGCAGGCAGCATAACAGAGCACCACTACAGTGGTGAACCATATCTCTCTGGTGAAGGGCAACCTCTGGGCTACCTGACTCTTCAGCACAGAAGAGTATCACTGAATCATGCAATTTTCTTTACAGAATATAACTAGGCAATGCTTGGGCATTTAACTACCACTTTATCAAACATCATCAAATAGAGAGGCAAAGAGCTCCTTATCAAAATCACAGTCCTCATATAAGAACATCCCTGGCCTTACTATAGGCCGCAAGTGTTCCCCCTGCCCCCAAACACTCCAACCCAGAAATAATTCCTTGCAAGAAAGAACACTTCCAGAGATACAGAGAATAATAAAGACAACCACATATCCAGAAATCTAAATTTCGGAGACCATTTTGAAAGGCAGCAAAGTGAGTATATTCCGTAATGAACTGTTACAAAGAACTTTCTCTAGCATGTAAAAAAGAAGCATCCTTTGCTCAAGTTAATTATTTTAAGTGAGAAATTTTAGTCAAGCTAGAACATGGTTCCTGGTCACCTTAATACAGATTCAACTGAGTCTTAACAGCAGTTTTAGTTTTGATACATTCTGGTGGGACACCTATCAAGATTGATCAGGTTTGACATTCATTCCCTGAAAACAGCTCACCGCCCCGCTCACCTCAAAACAGCTGGCAGCTGGAAGTCCCTGTCACAGAATGCACATTTTTCTCAGCTGTATGGCTCTTCAGTGGCTTGTTGCCAGAATCCCTGAGACAATGTCTTCACTCCAAGGAGAGAAGGCAATTCAGAAAAGATAGAAAAAGTCAGAGAATTGTAACACATCAGTTTTGTTACAGAAAGGATACTGCATAACAACTGTGTGTTATGAAATTGACCTGCAGTTTCATTGAAGGAAGCCAATACAAAACTTCAATTATGCAGGGCAAGGGGAACCTGATTTTCATGTACTTACAAGATTAATTTTTTAAAGCTGCATTTTAGAGTACATACCATGCAGCCTTATCCTTTCCCCTTCCTCACCAGGTCTTTGGTTCATATCAAACTCACAAGACTTCCTCAGACCTCTGTGGCATTTGGAAATTGATCTGGGAGCAAGTGACCACCACCCTGAAACCTGCTGCTAGCCACTAAAGCACCCAACAGCCACCTGGTAGGCACTTTTGTAAAGAACAAGATTGAAAAACATTGTTTTCTTTCTACTGTCGCAATTAATTTTACTCAAATCTCCTTTCCTCTGTCTGTAGCAGCACCTAACCTTCCTGTGACAAGGCAGTTCAGCCTTGTTTTGCAGACTTGACGAGAAACTGGTCTTTCTGAAAAGCACTATCCCTTGGAAGTCTAGCACCATAGCTCCATCAGGTGCCTAAACCCCTCCTCATCCAGAAATCTACTCGTCTGCTGCTGAAACGAGGTCTGACACACAGCAATGCCACACACTGCTGGTGCTCCACTGCACCAGTCCAGCAGCCTTCTGACACTGCATGAGCACAGCTAACACCACAGGTCAGGTTTAGCGTTGTTGCCAAGCTTTCCTGGGTTGCAGTGCTGGACCATGAACTTCTCTATGGCTTTTATTGACATCTGTTCGCAGATGTGTATCTGAAAATTGCATCCCCGTGAGGCTGGGTATGACAGTGTCTACAGAGGTAGGTCTGATGCCCTGCTTATTGCTAGACACCCAGGGCTGAAAGTCGGCCTGGTTATAGCCATCTTCATTTGAGTGCTGGAGAAGACCTCGGTATGCAGAATCTGAAAGTGGAAATGTGCGAGGCTCCCAAGGCTGTATGTTCTGTGGAGCGAAGAGGAGAGAAATTAAAAGCCTAGAATCAAGTACTCAAAGAATGCTACAATACCCATCTCCTCCCTGTCCATGCCAATCTGCTGAAAGACCAGCAGATTCAGTTTGTCAGGACGCCAAAGCAAAGCCAACTTTTCAGAGCAATGAACACTGTGCGCTATTCACACTACTTCCAGGATTACCAGTTCAGCTTTCCATTGGTATCAAGAGCCTGCTTTGCCATCTCCACTGACATTCCTTGTTTTTCATAGTCTTTTTATCTGAAAAGGCTTTCAAAGCAAACACTGTGCCCTTGAGCCCAAACCAAGGACAGATCTAGTACGAAGTGCAAGACTGTGCTTCTAATACTTTGTAAGACCATCCCTAAAGAAGAGGGGAAGGAACTCCTCTGGTAGTTTCAGAATTTAATCCTTAAAGTTAACTCCTTCTGCCAAAAAGCATCCCATGATGTGTGCAACTGTCTGAAACTATTCACTGTCATGTAGGTGGCTCAGTCCAACCTACTGGGAATAATCTCAAACTCTGCATCAATATTGGTTTAGAATGATTTAAACTACAACACAAAAAAAGAATAATTTAACGCACCGTGAATGCTTTAACCAGCCCAAGTCTCAGCAGACACACAAGCTGAACTGTCTTTTGAACAGTGTGAAGCTCATATAGCTTTCAGAAAACTTACTTTATATACCAGTAAAATTGGTTTAGAAAAGAACACAGCTGACATTTGTTACAGCATAACCTCACCTGCACTGCTTCATCCAGCATTTCCAGGGAAGATCTGGTACCTTCACTGCAAGGCAGCACTGTTCTGGTCTGACTGTGGACAGAGAGGGATTGCAAACTGTTGCAAGTCTCAGGGCTGCACAAGCCAGTAGAAGCATGCACATACAGATCATTAAGGCCATTAAATCCAGTAACTGGAAATGCTGGCTGAGGCTGCCCAGCCCATCGGCTGTCTGCTTTGTTGGAGGACCTAAAGCAAAGTAGTATTTGGAGCACAGTCAGTTATGTACAGCAAGAAACACACATAAAAGTAAGATCACTGTACAGTGAAAAATGTAAGCTTTATCCCCTCCATACAAGGAGATGAGATCATATTGCCCAATTAGTGCTTTAACTAAGTAGCCCTTTTGCTCCTATCATCTCTTCAAAGAACATCTCATGGCTTCTTGGGCAATCACTGTCCATTTCACTCATCCTGAGCCTGAAGAGAACAACTAAGCATTAAGAGAGAGAGTAAAACCTTGTGAAAAGAAATAAGACAAAACCCCAAAAAACCCACGCCAGCTATGAGAGACAAAACTGCTATAGCTGAAGCTGTCTGGAGGTACGCCAACATTCTTCCCCGGTGTAACCACGCTATTTTGGCCTTTTTCCAGACATATGGATTACTAACTGTGTGACCCGTCAGTCCTCCTCCCCACTCAACTGCTCAACAACTTGTGAAAATATCAGACAATTTCAGCTCTGATAGAGGCAGGGATCTCAAAAATATGAAACAGATTGTTTCAAAAAGAACAGATTGTTCTTTGTCCAGGCAACAGGTAAAAAGGGAGATGCAGCAAATGAACCGAAAGCACTCTCCATAGCAGTAAGTTCTGTCAAACTGATAAAGTAAACCAGAGGAAAAAGTGGTTGGGAAAAGTATGCAGTACTACAGTTAACACAAAACTCTCAACACATGGGCCTGAGCTTAGTATGAAGCTGATTTTTAACAGGACTGTGACATGCTGCATTACTATTCTGCTGATTAGGCCCTATTTTAGCAATAATTTGTTTTTGTTATGTAATAGACTAATTCTATGAGCAAAACGATGAGCACCTAAGGATTTCTTCATTCAAAAGTAACTTCTTGAATTGGGATCTCTGTACAATTTAAAATTAAGAACAAATAAAGCCACCTTATTCTGTGTCTGCTAGCAAGAACAGTACCTGCTTCCCCGCTTATGGGAAGTAGCTGTGGCCCAGGAATCCCAGCAGGCTCGTTCAAGATCTTCATATTTGGAGTGATGGCTGGAGTACATCTTATCAGAAGTATCCTCCAACTAGGAAGAGAAGTTTTAGCCAAATACTTAAAGCATGAAAACTCACCTGCAGGCCAAGCCTACTGCTTTAAAAATCCAGGTAAGCAATATTCAACCCATTCAAACCGTCCGGGAACCAGCACACACACTTTGTATCACTACCTCATTTTCCTACTTTTCATTATGTACTGAACCAGGAACTCATTTGTCAGCCCAAGTTGTCAGGAGACAGATGCAGGCTGTTGTATGCACCATATAAATAGCTGCCAGGGGCATTAAATCACACACAATGGAAGGGTTTGTTCTGCCTGCAGCTAGCAGCGGTGACCCACAGCTGACATTCCTAACAGCTGACATGCCACCACAAGCCTCATCTCTGCTGCCCTTCCACTGGCTTCAGACACAGCTGCATCAGGCAGAATGGAAGAGCATTTCATGCAGCAGCTTTGCTTACTGGGCTGGCAGAATTTATTAACTGGGCAGGACTGGCTCTAGCACTCCCAATGTACCATTGGCACCTTCTCAGAATGGCTACAGACATTTCAGACAAACTGACAAAACTGTTTTCTTACCTCAGAGTCTGCTTGATTGAAAGGCTCCAGTTCCTCGAGCTCCACTATCCTCCAGCTGCAAGAGGTAACACAAGCTAAAGATCACTTCAAAGAAAAACACATTTGGTACTAACATTTAAGTCCAAACAATACTAATACTTTTTTTTAATTAAATGCCTTTTTTTTTTGTCCATTAGGAATAATTTCCTTATATTATTTCATTGAGAGGAACAGTGCTTATTCTGGCCAACTAAAGCCATTTCCTCCTGTCACCCACAGGACAAAGGATCAATAAGGCCTGGTCTGTAGGTACCTTGGTACTACGATCTCTTTGTACTGAGGCTTCTCCACTCGAGTGGCAGCTACCATTGACATGGGGATCACAACGTTGTCAGTGTCATAGGAACACACTGCTTTTCTGCTTTTTGAGGACTGCTGAAACACAGAACAAGGAGAACACCCCATGCAGAAAATTAATGTTGGCACAAAAGCATATTTGAATGTACCACAGAATACAACTTCTCTGTAACAGCAAGTACAGTGGGTTCTTTCCACTGTCACTGGCATTCAATGATATTTTTGTCACGTCATGCAACCTCTGTGGTTCAGTTTATTCCTATATGAAACAGGATAATACTTACCTACCTCGGTGGGTGGGATTTCACTTAGAACTTTGCATATATTTTGGTCATCCGTGTAGCAAAAAAATTGAAACAGGCAAAGAAAGAGGCTATGATGATGATTCAAGAAGTAAGAACCTGTCATTCCCTAGACTAAAGGAGCTTTACTTGTTTTGCCTTGCAAAATAAGGTCTGAGAAGAAAAAAGTAAAAAAAAGTAAAACCATGGAAGAACTCTACTTTCCTGAGGCTGAGGATACCGCTGTTGAGACAACAACTTGAAATATCACAGCATTTGGGCTGGAAGTCACAAGTATTTCCAAACTAAGGAGCAAGGCTCTGGAAAAACATCCTAGGAACAGTGGTATGAAGAGACCCCTAAATTATTTTGAGATGCATTTTGGTCGTTTTGTGAAGAGATCCATATATTGTGGTTCCCTGCAGAGCTGGAGATTAGACCTGCAATCCAGAATGGAAGTGTCCCCTTTACTTATAAGCCAAAAAGTCTTCAAGACACTACAGTTCTTTTGTTCTCAAACAAGCATCCTTTTGTTTCTAGGTGAGAGGCCAACCACAAATTGCAGTTCTTGGTGGCCACAAGGTTAGCTATGGTTTATTACTGATGTGATATTCTTTAAAAACCTTAATAGACACAGGATTACTCAGAAGCACCCTTAGAAATCTGGAAGCAGAGACTGTACCTGAAAGAGCAGCTTACAAGAGAAGCAGCCAACTCACGAGTTGAACTGTTAAATCTTCTGTGCACCAAAGAGGGAGAAGAGCACTTGCAAAGAAAGTACTAACAATGTGGGAGCCATAAAACCAGAAAAATAAATAGCCAAGGCAAGTGAAATGGGTATAACAAGGACTGCAGGCTCTGTGGAGGAGCTCACTACCCCTTTTTACAGGAGTCATAGAATCATTTAGTCCAGTGAAGATCCACAAGCACTGTGCTGATCTCCATGAGATGGACCTGAAGCACAAAACAGTCAAACATAGAAAAAGCTTCTTAGAATCACAGAACCACTGAAGTTTGAAAAGACCTTTAGGATCATCAAGTCCAACCATTAACTTAACACTGCCAGATCCACCACTAAACCATGTCCCTAAGTACCACACCTACACATCTATTTAAATATACCCAGGGATAGTGACTCAATCCCTTCCCCGGGCAACCTGTTCCAGTGCTTGACAGCCCTTTCAGTGAAGAAATTTTTCCTAGTCTCCAATCTAAACCTCCCCAGGCACAACTTGAGGCCGTTTCCTCTTATCCCACCACTTGTTACTTGGGAGAAGAGACCGACCCCCACCTCACTACAACCTCCTTTCAGGTAGCTGTAGAGAGCGATAAGGTCTCCCCTCAGCCTCCTTTTCTCCAGGCTAAACAACCCCAGTTCCCCCTCAGCTGCTCCTCCTAAGACTTGTGCTCTAGACCCTTCAACAGCTTCGTTGCCCTTCTCTGGACACACTCCAGCACCTCAATGTCTTTCCTGTAGTGAGGGGCCCCAAACTGAACACAGTACTCGAGGTGCAGCCTCACTAGTGCCGAGTACAAGGGGATGATCACTGCTCTAGTCCTGCTGGCCACACTATTTCAGATACAAGCCAGGATGCTGTTGGCCTTCTTGGCCACCTGGGCACACTACTGGCTCATATTCAGCCAAGCTGTCAACCAACACCCTCAGGTCCTCTTCCACCAGGCAGCTTTCCAGCCACTCTTCCCCAAGGTCTGTTTCTGTCAGTTAGACCTAACAGTTACCCATAAGCAAAAAGAAGGGAATAGTGGTAACAGTAGCAAGTCTGAGCCACCTTTCTTCAAGGTCTCCTTTGCTCAACATGCTTGGAGAGCCAGGAATTACTCAGTGCCTTCCTAGAGAAGTGGTTGTTGCACAACATATTTTTTAATCCTCCGCTACCTCTAGAAAAACAAGAAAATGTTAAAGATTACCTCTTTGCTGATATTCCTGCTTCATGGGGGGGAAGTCCGTAGCAATTAAGTCTCTACTATTAATTTGTAGCCAAATAAAACTGTAACATTATGTATATATAGCTATTTGCTGACAAATAAAAAGGAATCTATAGAGTATTGTCAGTACTAAAGGCGAAACCAACCAATCTGGCTGGGGAAATAGTGCCGCCTGAGGAACAATGAAGCAAGTAGCTGTTACTAACACCAACATCCAAACTGCATTTCCCAGCAGTCCATCAGCAGTAATGACCCTTCTGAATTCCCAGTGAGTCAGCAACCCCAAAGCAATGCTCGTAAGAGAGGTATCCCCCAGTTCCTCTCCAAGGCTACTCCCCTGTTGCAGATTCATTTGCCACAGCTTTAGTTTCAACTCACCACTGCTGGGCAGCCAGTGAAAGGGATCTGGCTGGAAGAAGGGGCTGGAGGAGTCTCTGGGTGCAAGGACAGTGGGTGGTGCAAAGAACTGTATTTATGTGCCTGAGGACTGGAAACAGGAAACCTGCAACTGGATGTTCCTTCAAGCTGCCTTCTCCCTTCAAACACTGAACCTGTTAATAAAACACAAACAGAAAACCCAAGGTGAAGTCAGGCTGACTTAAAACCGGTTGGTGATGTTGCTACCCCTGTAAGGTCACCAAACCTGCCCCAGGGAACAGAGCAGAACAAACGTCACCATTAGAGAACAAATGTAAAACAGAAGTCTCAAGTGAAGCATCAACGCTCTGCAGCACTGAAAGATGCTAGCCCAAAAATGTTACTTTTGGTGGGCATTTCCAAAAATAAAGTGGAAGGTGAAGTAGAAGTTACAGCCATCAAGAACTGCACCTCTCAGTCCAAAATACAGCCACTTAAAAAAAAAAATCTTTCTTCACTGTCAAACTGGTCAGGCTGGTCCTATTTCTAATAAAATCAGTGTGGTTCGTCATCAGAGTGATCAAGACAGATGTACCCTTCTCCATGAAGTTCTATATAACCTCAGCTTGATATGCTTTTTCTACATCAGTTAACTTGTTATTCTTTCTTCCATTTGCAACTGGCTTATTCCATGCTGAATAACACAAATGGAGCAGTCTTCCAAACCAATTGTGCCAAATTACTCCACTATTCAAATCCTTCTTAAGGATCTAGCTCTGTGAGGCTCTTAGAGAGTTAAAAATATATGAAAAAATCATCCTACATTACTGCATCATCCATTAGAACACACTCTTCATGGCAGGTGTCTACACCCCCATACACGCTGCCCGTAAATAATAGTTTTTCTGTAGTCTTGTGGCTAAATAGTTGAAAAAAGGAAGGAGTTATAGAAAGATAAATCAGAAGTCAAACAGCTGCTGACCAGGTGATAGAATCTACACTGGTGTGTTATTCAAACATCCTCTAGTAGGTTACTCATATTCATTCAATACTAGCCACCTGCTTGTTCTACCTTCATTACATCCTGAGCTGATTATTGGAAGGATATCTCCAGAACACTTCTCTTCAAAACCAACATCCTTCCCCATTCAAAGCTAAGTAACCTCAGCTCAGGGTTATTAAACATCATTAAATCAAGTTGTAGCTCAGATTGTTAGGGCCAAACACACAAGCTGAGGCTGCTGATGTACTTTCAGCATGGCAGTTGTTCGGGGGGGGAGGGGGTGTATGCGTGCTTGTTTTGTGGTGGGTTTTTGTTGTTGTTTTTAAATACTATCTGGTTTGTTCATGGTAGTTTGCGTAAGCAACCACAGAACCTAAAAAGTATTCCAGATGCAGCAACTGTGTCCCCTAAGAATGTCAAGAACATGGCCAGCTTGCAGTCCGCACATTATGTTACTTTCAAAAAATGCATTTGGCTTAAAAACATGCCTTTTAAAGAAAGTCAAATGGAACACCAACCCTAGTTCATTTAAAAACTAGGATGTGTTTTAGCTGGGTTTCCCTCTTCCTGTCTTGAGTTGTCTGTCACTTAAACTACTGTAGACCATTTAAAAAAAACACAACTCTGATGGACCAATGAAAAAAAAAATTAGGCCTTCCAAAACAGCAAGAGCAGCATGCAACTGGAGCAGCAACTGCTATCACAGCAGAGAAAAAGATGCCAGAGTTTTGCCAGGCAAATACCACTCTGCTTTCAAATAAAGGTTCATAAAAGCTTCTTTTTGGGGTTGCTCATTCCCTTGAAAGAAACAGAGAATTGCAAGATTTATTTATTTTAACTTAGCTGAGGCCAGTATTTCTGTGTCCTGCCAAGAGGTTCAGAATTTCTGTAGTTTGCAAGATGCTGGACTCAGTCACTTAGACATTACTATAGCACAGAGTTCAAATTATCTTCCACTGGAAGAAAGGGAGCCACTTCCTCCACTCCACCTTGACTGGTTGCCCTCAAGTACTGGTTAAAAGCCCACATTTAGTTTAACTTCAACTCAAATTCCATTTTGCTTAACTTACGGGAGGCATGCAGGAGCGACGGGTGTAGCTTTGGGAACATGCTGTTAGTTGGATCTTGCTTCTTTCCAAAACAGGACATCTTCAGAGTCCTGAGTTCACGGCTCAGTCTAGGCAATCCATCCTCTCTTAGTAAGGTTTCAAAGTGCAAGTGGAGAGGGTTGCCTGAAAGTAGGAAAACCAAATTATTTTGGTAAGCATAAAGTTACCTCTTTTCACATACAGCACTGCATACACATCCTTAGCAATTCACACCTGTCAGTACTTCAGTAAACAAATGAAGTGACACTGGTAGCTACAGTAAGCATGGTCGATTGCAGGCTCTCTCACCCCATGTATGCTGTGACAGAGTGAACAGGATGAGCATGTCCCCAAAGAGCAGCCTCTGCCCTGGCCCTCTGCAACCTGCCATGCTACAGCCAGAACCTGACACCTCACCATTGAGCTTCTCACCCTTACACTAACCTGAATCACATCCAGCTACGTACTACTTGTTTGCATCACTATTTAATAAGCAGAGGTGAGCTTGTACTTTGTTTTTTAATGATATAAGTATTTTTGGAGAGATGCTCTCATAGTTGCACAGTAGAAAGGGTTTTCCTCACTGTCCCTTAACCTACTTAACTCTTTAGTGCACATTCTTTCTCTTCCACGGTTAAAGGCACTAGCACTGCTGCAGCCACCATCATCATTTGTTTAAACAGAAACTAAATGTTAAGATTCCACAAAGCATAGTTCATAAAGCAACCACAGAGCACATCTAGAAGGCCACCAATGTTTAAATAACAGGAGCTTAGACTCAAAACAGTGATTTCACACTCAAAGCTGGTGCTCGTCATCTACCAAACCACTGCCCCAGAGCCTGTCAAAGTCACCATTAGATTGAGTCTTTCAAGTAGCCCTCCAGGACAGGGGTTTAACAGGAACTTACAATAGTTGTTCTGCCAGCCTCCAGAATTAGAACATTCCTTGCAGAAGACAGAGCTGATCCTGAAGAAGTGCCCTAAGCTTACATTAGAGATAGCAACTGCCTCAGATGCAGGCCAAGACACAACGTAGTTTCCTAGGCTCAGAAGTCACCACAGGCTGCGTCCTGGGACTGAAGATGTGTGTCTGGTTACTATGCAGAACATCGCTGGACATTTTTCGTTATCCTCTAGAAACACGCTTACAACTCTGTCAGCATACTTTTAACCGCCTTGCATGTAAGGAGGATGAGCAAGGAGGGCAGCGGCACAGTAAGGGATCCTCTTCCACATTATAACATGTGATCTACTCACCGTGAGATAAAGAGAGTATGGGGTGGAAGCCAGAGTCCAGGAGGGCTACACGCTCTTCTAGGGACATGGTAGCAGGGTCTATTGTCTGGACAGAGGCTTTGCAGCTACAGAGGATGCAAGAGCTGGGCCATTCACAGCTGCACTTCACAGTGAGAGGTTTCAGTGGCTAGCAGAAGAAAAGAGATCAAACACTTTAAAAGGGAAACGTGCTTCAGATTTAAGTAAAACTGAAGTTGAGATCCAGTAACTCCAGTCTGCTTTCTACAGATGCACTAGTTTCCATTCACCAAAAAAGCAAAAGCCAGGCAAGTTAACTGTAACCAAGCCACAGATCTGCGGGATGAAAAACAAAGTCAAGACCCAGGATCAATGTTAAAAGTGTGCAAGGGTACTACCACAGGCTGTTTCTCCTTCTGACCATGGATGAGTTACCTTATCAAAATAATTCACTGTGTTAAGGAACACATTGTGTGATTCCTTACTAGTATTTCCAAGCCAACAGAGCTGCTCCTCTGCAACTCCAGCAAAGCCTAAACACTATTAAATATTAGTTATTTAGCTTAAATAAGTTTTAAACAGAATGAATGTCTTAGAGTCATAATGTTGTGAGATTCGGTATACAGTTTGTTTAGCATTACTTCGTGCAAGTAGCTAGATTTGCGGAAGCCTTAGGCTGCAATCTGTGAACTTTTGCCTAGATATGCTGCACTTTTACCTAGTTAAGCAAAAGAGGGCCTGCAGAGCCAGCGCAAACCAGGAGACAGGGAGGCTGCCGCCACCAGCAGAAGCTGCAGCTCGGCAAGATTAGAACAGTTAACGGCCTGCCTGGAGACAGAGAAGGAATCCAATACAGTGTTAGAAGATCTCAGACCAGAAATCACCATTGGACCAAAAGGCGCGCAAAGAGAGCACGAGGGGCAGGGGCATAGATTGTAAGGGTATAATTGCCCAGGGATTTCTTTGTTCGGGGTCCCTCTCCAGAGGCACCCAGCTCAAGCTGTTTTCTTCTGCCTGTACCATCTGAATAAGTTATTTTTTAAATAAGTTCCAATGCCTGAGATTCTGCTACAGGAAACCTAGGGTTCAAACTGCAGGGATTATACCAGACACCTGTATGGCACAAATTACCTTAATATTTAATAATTTTCTTTTCAAAACAAACACCTTTGCACCTTTTCCCATCCTGTTCTTCCTTACCTTCCTTAAAGGCTTTTTGTAGCTCTGATGCTTCCAAAAAACTTGATAAAAAAAACTTGGGCAAGCAATCCACCACCAGCAGCGTCTATTATTCTGACCAGTATTGTCTTATTTTCCACTTTTCCTCACTTGCCTGTTTGGAGTCTAAGCTGCAACCACAACAGCCCTGATGTCTTTGTTCCACCATTTTTCCCCACACTGTCGCTAAGACACACCCAGTGCCCCTTCCCCGTCAATATATCAGGTTCTGTAGGATCAGTCAAACCAGAAGAGGGAGCATTAATAATGCTTTTACCTACACCCTACGCAGACTGAATTGAACTGTACTGGCTTTGCACTCTAGTGAAACAAAAGATCAGACTGGGAAAAGTAATACAACTTTTAAACTTTTTGTCTTAAATCTGCAGCTTGTTAAATACTTGTTACTTGTAAATCAATATTTGAGGAAAAGGCTACAAACAAGCAAATAAGATATAAGCAGTGTAACAAACCACCACTTGCCATCTGACAGATGTTACCTCACACATTCTTTGTCAGAATTAATACATTAAACATCTTTTAAATCATCAGGTAACTCACAGCTAGGTGTCCAAAGAGCGCTTAGTTCATCAGGCTTGGTAACTCAGCCTTCAAACAACTACAACCCAGTTACACTCACTCACACACCAATTTGCCAAGTCTTAACTAAACTAAGGTTATATATTTCTGGGGTTTTATTTTTGGGTGGGTGGTGGGTTTTCTGTTGTGGTTTGGGATTGGGTTTTTTTTGGGGGGGGTGGTGGTTTATTTTTCCCTGGACAATTCCAAGGTAATCAACTCCAACAGGTAATTACCAGAAGGTTGCTGCCCATGCTAAAGTCTGAGGTACTCTCTGGTCATTGTTACTCAAAAAACCCTGCTGCCTTATTTTTAAGAACAGAAATCTAGAATGAGTTTCTAAACCACAATTAGAGAACTCATTACTTGACATACCTAGGAATTTCTTCTAAAATTCTACATGAATTTTAGAGAAGTGCTCAGAAAACACTGCACTAAAAACCAGAGTCCAACATTATGATAGTTTCTGCTAAAAATAAATAAAACCACACGTTCTAAATAAAAATGCAGCATGGCTTAGTAACCACATGGCAAAACTTTCACTTACCTTCCTGCTGAAGTGAGACACAGAGGTAGCTCGGACAAGCTTGCGCTTGTTGTATTTGCAAACTGGGCGGATTCTAGCAGCAATGCAGGTATTGTCCAACACAGAAACAAGGTTAAGTGGGTTTGGTTTGCCAAATCTCTCTGCAACGTTCATGCTGATCAGAGAACTGCTGCTGGAGGAGCCAGTACGCCAACTGCAACCAAATGAAAAGCAACTCACTCAGAGCAAGAGTAGTAAGTTGTAATTCTGTATTTATTATTGCAGCTGTGATGCCCAAAGGCTCCTTAGTATTTACATCAGCAGCTAGGGCTTACCAGTTTTGTTCTCATCACATTTTTAGTATTTGATTCATTCTCTCTCAAGGGGTAAGTAGATTTCAGAATATTTCATTCTCAACATAGAAATAGACACTGAAGGATCTTAACAGCTATATTTTCATCAGTTAAGGGCAGAAAGTCTTAAAGCCACTGCAGATGTGGTAGCCACTAGTAACGTGCTCTTTCTCCAAAGACCTTCAGTCAGCAGCTCAATCTATCATCTGATAATAACAAAGTAATTTACTTCCCATAAAAAAAGATAGCCATTAAACCTAAAAACATTGGCAAACACTCTTTCCATTTCTCTCTGTTCACCATGGAGTTATGGTTAAATCTACAGTTATATTTAAATAAGCAGATACAAGTTTGTCTTTCAGTATATTCTTCTTCTGGAACCATCTGTAAAACATTGCCTTTGTAAAAGATCTTCTCTTTTTGTAACTGGTCATGTGTTCATATTAGCAGTTTAAAACTTTTACCCATTACATTTGCTGGTCCCAATCAAGCGTGATAATTTTTTTCTTGATTTGCATAGCAAACGTTCCAGTAAAATTAGAAGTTTAAAATCTGTATCTTTGTCAGGTGAACCAGAAAGGTTCTAACTGGCTATTACAGCTCCTTGCTGAACTGCAGGACTGCCAGGCAAAAATCAAAATCACCAGACATTGACCTGAGGTAGTGGTTGGTGACAAGTCTTTAGAACAAGCCTCCTCACCTGCCGATTCTTCACGAAGAGTTGCTGATTTACACCCAAGTTAGATCACTCTATACTGTTGTCCATTTGTTTTCAGTTTATAAGCCAAATCCTATTCAGCTATAAACATATACACACGAGGAAACAAATCTGTAGAAAAGATGTGCTTAAAGAAACCCAAATTTCCCCAGTGACCTCCTCTTAACTGCACAAACCAGGAAGATAAAATTTCATGGACAGGAGTCAAAGTGCAAGTGAGAAAGTATTCCACAAAAAATATATACTACTGACATTCCACAAGTAAAACCAAACTAGTTCTATATAACAGGGCATGATGAACCTCTGAAGTCTATACCAGATCTGCATGAGACTATTCCTTCCCAATGGCCTCATGCCTCCTGTTGCCCTACACAGAAAACACAGGTTTGCAGCAAAACTGGTATACATATTTTGGACCTGAAAATTCCAAACCACAGTAACTTCCACAGTAGGTAGCTCGGGTAGCGGGAAGAGGTTGCTGTAATGAGATGTCACTGCCCAAACCTGAAAGAACTTACTGCCTATGGGATCCAAACGGGCCATCTCACCTGAAAAGTGACTATTTAAGAAGATGTAACAGCCAGGAGTATTTGTCTTGGCCTCCGAAACCAGGCCGCTGCTCTATAGCTCATTGCCACTCTTGCTCCAGGTAAGCGGAACAACAAAGAAAGGAGAAGATCCTTGGCCAGAACCACAGTTACTGGGTTCATCTCCATCAAAAACCCGTACTCACTCACGTGTCTGCATCTGCCCTACTGTTATTTGTCAGCATAGGAAGTTACAGACATGGGTAATTTTATTTGCAATTTCTCCATATGTCTACTTAGTCTCACAAAATAGCCTTAGATTTCCACTGTGAAGTTTTAGTTAGGAGTATACCCAATGATCCTATAGAAGCTACAGATAACCAGACTAGGAAAATCCAAGATATATTTTCAGTGTATCATAGACGACTTGGGGTATAAGTGTCTCAGTGACGTTTTGAAAGCTTAACTCTAGATAATGCTTTTAAACTTGCATTCAAGTGTCCCAGACCTTGTAGTCTTTTAAGTGCATTCTAATGAAGTCTCACCAAAACCTCCAAGGGGCTCTTGTGAATAAAAATTTTGAGATATTTCTATTACCTTGTGTGTTACACAGGAGGTTCAATGTATCAAAAGTTGTATACAGAGAATTCTAGGGCTCTTACTCTACCGACTGCTGAATAAAGCTCTGTATTAAGAAAGTTTAAAAATAGATGGCACAGCTTGTAAAAGTCCATGCTTTCAAATCTACACAAGATACAGTTTTCCTTCCAAGAGAGGCAGAAGCTTCAAAAGCCATTATTAGATTAATAGAAACAAGTCAAGCAAGCTACTTCAGACAGTGCTTCCAACACAGACGATGATTTAACTAAAAAATCTGAAGAGAGAAAATATTTAAATTTTGGGATCATGTTATATATATCTACTCATTTAGGAGTGATCAAAGACAGATCATACTACACTGCACAGGAACTATCCACCGGAACTTATTTTTACAAGTTCCAAAATGGAAATCCTGATTCCGAGTATATGGTCAAAAACCTTTGGTCTCTTCCCTGACAAGGTCAAAATGAATTCCTAGTATATTAATAATTCCAGTTTGGGTACTTAAGAGTTTCACACTTATCTTGGCATGTGAGCTGGATACAACTAAATTTCTCAATTTTTCCAGAGTCTGCTTATTAGGGAACTGCCTCCCAATACAAGCACACAGCCAATTCTACAGAAGAGTAAACAGCACTGAAAGAAGTCTTAAAAGCGTTTAGGCACCAGAAGCAAACAGGGCCATTTCTTTAATATCTTAAGCACAGTCTCTTCAAGTTACACTACTCGTAACTCTTCAAGTTAACTTGAAGAAACTGTGCTTAAGATATAAATGAAAACACCATGTAATGCTGCATTTGCAAAAACAGGCTACAGTGATGCATGGTAGCAAGTTTGAATTGACATAACTAGACCTAAACAAAAGAGCAAGGCTCTTGTTACATAGCAGAAGATGACAGGTCCAAGGACTAAGGTAGAACAGAAGGGTCCTAGCAATTATCCTACTGGTCTCTGGCTCCTCGTTTCACACCATGGCAGTTGTTTCAGACAGAGCAGAGCAGCGGTTGTTCAACCTATTTGCAGCACAGCAATCAACCATCACTCTCCACAAAATCGGAACTTCACCGGCTCCAGCAGGTCAATTTAGAGATTCACATTCTTTCTAATAGGACTATTAATAACAGCCTGCCCTATAAGCAGACATGCATTGCTGATGAGGGAATATGGAGGTGCTCCTCCCAGGGTGCAAGTTCAAGCTGCTTCTACTTTTTCCTCTTCAGACCTTTCATAGAATTAGCTGTTAACCAGAGCCAGGCACTGGAGGCCTGGCAAGAGTTTGCATTATACAAAGAATAGTGACTACCTGGTATCCCTGCCACCCCAACTCTTCAGCCTTTTGGTTTTTCACAGGCAGAAACATGCACTACCAATTCAGTTTGTTTTATCAAGATTGGTAACTTATGTATAATAAAGCATACAATGCCTTACTTGCAATTAAGAAGATTAATTGCAAATGGAGCAAGCATAAGATTTCATGGCATACAGAAGCAGAAAATAGTATTTCAGCTGGGTTTAAGATCACTACATACTTAACTCTTCAAGTATGAAAGAGACCCAATACACCACACTGCAAATAACTGTGGATTAAAATAGCCATTTAAACAGATTTAGACTTTTATAATTTGGTCTAATACTTCCAGAATCCTCTGGATTTCTACAATATAAGTCAAGGGAAAATGAGGTTTATTATCTGCAGAATTAGCCCAGAATAAAAGCACAACTACTGAAGTATCTACTTTCAGAATATTACCAATCTTGAAGCTCAGGACTAATCTGCTAAGAATTTGTTAACCTATCAATCACTGCAGCAGAAACACAGAACTAAGTGTCTACTTTGAATAATCCATACTTTCTGTTCCTTCATTCTACTGCAGTCCAATCAATTCTAGGCTGAAACTACCACTGTTAAAATGCAAGCTAGTTTTACTGAATGAATACAGCAAGAACAACCTTTACTGGAGCCGTGGATGAAAGAAAACAAACTGTTGCCTAAGCAAAACACAAGATGTTTTATTTCATTAGGCAACACATCAGCCTGAAGCCTCTGCATGTTGTGATTACTCCAATTTCAAATCCCCAAGACTAAAGCTTAACCAATTGATTATAAGAGCATCAGGTACCTCAGGAGAAGGTGCTGATGATTTGCAAGAATGATCACGCTGGATCAGACCAAAGGTCCATCTTCCCATCTTGCTCAGTATCCTGTGGAGCAGCTGGGATAAGAATGGGTAAGGAGAAAGGGATGCAGAGAAGGCCTGGTGGTCATCGGGAGTTGTTGAAAGCCATTCCACCCAGCATCAGCAGCCTGCCACTCAGATGGCACTGAGGAAGAACACAGCAACCCGGGGACACAGATGCCTCACATTGCCAGGCACATCCTGACACGAGCAGGTAAGTCCAGGCCACCAAGTGCCAAGGTGCCTCTGAACACTGGGAGGGTGAAAGCAGCTCCCTGCTGTGCTAGTACGACATAGGCAAACTGAGGCTTTGCACAGGACCATCTGTGCTTGAACCATTTGTTCTTCACACACCACAATGACAATGGCAAGATGTGGCCCAGGAGGATCTGCCTACATTAACAGAACACCAGGTAGGTGGCTCTGCATGAAACAAAATGCAGTGGCTCTGAGGGGATGACTAGAAAATGAGTATAAGAATCAGGCAAGTACGTACAATACATACCCTAGTGCTCTAAAGAGTCTCTCCCAGCACCTTTAGCTCAAACCACACTTAGCTTAGGTAGTCCCAGTGTATTTAGCAGCTTTCAGTGAATCTTTCTACCACGCAGCAAAATGGAGACTGTATTCAGCTTTTTCAGGAGCTTCACAGAAAATGGAATGATGATGACTTCACAGAAAACATAAGGAAAACCCCACCAGAAATAAAAGTGGTAAGTACCCCAAACTTTACTCAATTTAATTAGCAACTTGCCATAAACTCGATGACATATTTGTTTGAAATGATGCAAACTACAACCTAATTGGTGCTATTCTGATGTTGAGACAGCTTGACTGAAACACAGGATGTCAAGGAATACTCAACAGTATATATCTTCTGAGTGAGTGGGCTCCAGCCTTTTCTCACTTTCAAACTTCAAAATTTTTCCATTGAAGTGCCAACCTGCCTTCTTGGGTATTTATGCCTCCTTAAACTAAAACTTGCTTATCTGTCTTTTGCAGATCCCTTAAAGTCTACAGGCATCCAGGACCACAGACTGAAAGCCTTCTCTCTAGATGTAAACAAAGTTGACATGGGAAGGGGAAAACTCATTTGAGACCCTTCTTTGTAAGAGAAGGCTTGAAAGGCCACTGAGTTGCAGCTGTGTGCTTATAAGAAAGAACTGAGAAAGCAGCATGCATCTGGTGAAGGAAAGGAACATTTTCTTCCTAAGACTTCAGCACAAGTTTCACAGTGTTATTGTCTCTACTGGGTTTACATCCCTCCCTCCTATCACTGCTTTATACAATTTATACAGGATCAGATACAAGAAAGAGAAGGTTTTGGCTTTTTTTGGAAGAGGCACTAATTCCTCCCTCTCCCAAGAATAACGTGGCAATAGGTAGAGAAATCTTTACAGAGGTGAAACACATGGGAAGGAAATAAGATGAAAAAAACTCAAATGGAACAGCCTAAAAAGCCAAGATACCACAAAGCTAGACATGAAAATGGACCAGTTGGAAGAACAGCATGGTAAATCATTGGGACAATCTGTGCATTTCATGGGCATACTTTTGAGGGAGCTTCTCCTAACTGATAGATCCAGTACTCCATGGGATGAAAAGCTTATTCAGCAATTCTACAGACTCAAGTTTGCCTCTTACTACTGAGCTTCTTGAAGACCACTGACTGCTTGCACAGGACATGTCCTCAAGTATTAAACCAAACTGAATGCTAGTTAAACACTGAACAACAAAAGGAAAGTTCCCAGTTTATTTAAAAATTACTGCCCCCCACCTCTCCCCAGGGTTTAACAAACAATTGATCAATAATATGTTTCTTATTACAGATTCAAGGCTCCATAAAAATATGAAGACTTAAAAGGCTAAACTCAAGGTATCTCTTCGACACCAACAAGACAGGTAAGATTTACTTCTCCATATATTGAAAATTAATAAGCAGAAAAATATGTTCTACATTCTACAGGAAAGACACTCAAAAAGTTCAGAAATCCACTCATTAAAAACAAAAATCAGGTCACCAGGATGCTGTACAGCATTCAGCCTTAATCCACACAGGCAAGGTACACTTTGGTCATCTGTGTATAAAAAGGAGGTAACATCTTCCAACAGGCTGCCTACAAGACAGGCAACATCACCTATATATTTGGCAGTTTTGGGCGTTTCAAGTACTTATTTCAAATTTTTACAACTGAACTGAACATACAGAAGTCTTCTAGCTAAAGTTCCCTTTCTTAGCCACTATCACCAATGCCTTGAATATGAAATTACTTTGATCAACTTAAGAGGAGGAGAACTAACCAGTTAAACACTCTGTTGACTTGGCGGGGTGACGTGACACAGGCTCTGAGGGGTGCTGAAGACCCACTGATGGGGGTGCAGGAAGGACTTTGACACACAGTCTTTCCCAAAGACTGTGTAAGATGAGAGGTCTGCAAGAGAAAAATGAAGTCTCAAAGTCAGTAAAGCTTAATGTGATAATGACTCTGAAGGATGAGGGCAGAGAGGCAAAAAGCCCAGAAAACCAAAAGAGTAATCTAAGGAGCATTCTGCAGTTATAACACTGAACTTAAATAGGCCCAATGTAAATAATCACATGCAATTTAATCAATCGCATTTCAAGTGACAACCTCCAAATCAATCTAAGTTCATATTTTAAATGCATTCTTAACCATCACAAAGTATCACAGAACTTTTCTCTGTTTTATAAGCTGGAGATGATTTTCAGAGCAAGACAGCCTCATTTTTGAGCTATTCTGCTTTTTCAACTAGACAAAAAGCTTATACTGTACCAAAAAATGTACTAAATGGTGTACTAATTTCATAGAAATTTTTCAACGTTTTAATGAAATACTAATATTATTTAAGAATATTTGATGGTTCACACAATTATAAACTCACTGGACATGATTTTGAAGTGTCAAAACCAAAACACTTGATTTCCACACCATTAAACCCCCATACTTTGTTTACTGTATGTGTATATCTACAAAGATAAAAGAGCAACATAAGTAATTTTCCCTCACACTGAAGTATCAATGTCACAGCTTTGTCAATCACTTTCCACAGACCTTGCACAGTAAATTAAGATTCACAGCAGATTTCTGTGGTGTTTGGGGTTTGGGTTTTTTGTCTTGTGGTTTTGTTTTGCTTTGTTTCTGTTTAATTTTGGATGACTAAGCATACACAAAAGTACAAGAGGTTTTTTTTAAAGCAAAAAGGTGAAGTAAGTTCAGTTATCACGTGTCAAATACAAAGAACTGGTAAACTGATATCAGCCGCTAAATTACTATATGAGAAAAAATAGCAAAAATGAGTTTTAAAAAACCATTAAAATAGTATATTAACACCAAGTTATTTGATGCGATTTATAAATTTGTTTCCATCAATCATATGGCTGTTTATTTAAAACTTGGTTTAGTGAAAGTTTCTTTCTTCGCTTCTATCACTGCAGAATTATGTGTTTCTTGATTACTGACCTGCTTCTGCATATTAAACAGGAAGCGGGAGGGAATGCCGTCTTCTACAGGGCACCTTGGGATAGAAGATGAAGGCAAGAGCCACTTATTCTTTTCGGAGGTCACCAGTGACCTAGAACCCAGTTGGCCCTGCTTCTTCATTAGATCTCCAGGCTGTCGGTCACCACCAAGGACTACTGGGCCCTGGGGATAAAAAGCAACAGCGAATTCCGCTCATGGAAGCCACAGCACAACAAATATTTCTTAAGTATACTCTAAAAGGGAAAGAAACAACTTGAGTTACATTCCTATGGCAACTTCATTAATTCAAAATTTAAGTGTTCTCTGTAACCTAGAGAAAGGAGTTTGTGTTGGTTTCAGCTGAGGTAGAGTTAACTTTCCTCATAGTAGCTAACATGGGGTATGTTTTGGATTTGTGCTGGAAACAGCGTTGATAACTCAGGGATGTTTTAGTTACTGCTGAGTCAAGGCCTTTTCTGCCTTTTCTTTTCACACCACCCCACCAGCAAGTAGGCTGGGGGTGCACAAGTTGCACAAGAACTATCCTCTGCTACCAATACCATATTGCCAGCTGGGGTTAAACCACAACACAGTTTAAGGAGGAAACGTTACCAGGCCAACATCAATGCCATTTTTCCTAGAAAAGCTGTCCACAACCATGGCTCATAATTAACATGCTGGTTTCAGGGTCCTCCATCTCTGCTCACAGCTACAGGAAGGTATAACTGAGATCAGCAAAAAGGAAATCAAGGCATGACAGTGCCCACAGGACATTACTTGCTCAGTATTATTGGTCATGGACCAGCAGACATTGGTGACTGCTATTGTAGACTAGACTATTCAGAGAACATAGACTAATTAGAGTAACATGGCAGTAATCAATGAGTATTGCTCAAAAGATGACGATTGCCATGAAGAACACCATCCTCCCTTCAGACTATTTCATTTCCGTTCTTATAATGGGTCAGGAGAGCTGGCCACTCTGCAGTTCAGTTTCTCCTGCTCCAGTCACACATACACCCTTCGTCCTTACCAGCATGTGCCTTGTGGCACACACACAATGCTGTAACACCAACTGATTTCTCTTGACAATCTTCTCTGTACTCAACAGTAGCCTGACAGTTTCTCACACCAGCAAAATGTCCCTTTAGTAAGAGATCAGTAGAAAGGAGCTGGAAATGTAACATTCCTTACAGGGAAATTTAGTGTTGTTCACTGTGTAGTCTACACTTTATAGCACCTGTGGTATAATTACACACATACTTGTGAATGGAAGAAAATATTATGCAGAACAATTAACTTATTTCATGCATTTGCATTCATGTCTGTATAAACATCATAATTGCTTGAGAACAGTAACTGCTTTACAGTAAATTAAAAGATAATCATAAGCTAATCTGGTTAAAGAAATACTGAAATACAGCCAAGACAAATTCCAGTTACTCAGAAAAGATTCAAAGCATCTAAAAACTTAGTATTCTCCTTCATCTCATTGTGCTGCATTAGAGACTAATGTTATGAAAGTCTAGGGCCCTTAGGAATCATTATTTTCCATAGCATTAGAGTAGAATCAAAGAGCAATTTAGATCAGAAAGTAAACCTGGAGGTCATCTAGTCTAAGCCTCCACTCAAAGCAGGTCTGACTAACCCTCTCATTGGCAATCCTAGCCAAGAGCACCAATAAATTAAGGCCTTCCTCACTCAAAATCTTGCAGGAGCACCTACAAAAGTGTACAAGGAGTAAGGCTATATAGGCACTGCTCTTTACCCTTGCAAGACACACATTATACCCCAGTGGAAAAATAAGTTTTAAATTTATCAAAAAAGTCATCCAACATGTTTGATTTATAAAAGCTGATGCAAAAGGAAAGTGCATTTATCCAGATAAGACATACACATATGCAATGAGGACAGTAATTAAAACAGTTTTCCTTCCAGACAAAGAGCAGGAGGAAGACACTCAAGCCAAGTAAAAATCCTCACAGTCTGCTTCCCCCCCCAAAGTCTAGGGAAATGAGCTTTGCTGTTTACACTGAAAGCCAAACAGATTAAAGTCATTTCAAATTGGAACATGAGAGTAATTTCAAACATTCAGAAGCACCTTGAAAGAATCAACTCAAGTGTTTCCAGAGACTTTTGCAGTAGACTGAGATGCTCTCAAAAGGGGAAACACCAAAAGGCATTTCAAGTTTTGAAGATGCAAAGCTTTGTTTAATTTTTTTCCAGGCAATCTAGTCACACAGAAGTAAATATCATTCCAGTCAAGAAATGAGTATTCATCCTATCTATTTTCTATCATAATGCTTCTCAGATATTGAAGTGAAACATTAAAAGGTCATGGCCTGGAAGAAAAGCATAAAACTTGAAATCTCAGAACACTGTGTACACATGTGCTTTAAATGATAACACTTTCCAGCAGGCATTGAGGCTTAAAATATAAATGGTACCTGCGAGTACCTCTCATGGTACCCTAGCACTATGCCAGTTTAGAAACCAACACTTGGAAGGACCAACTTCGTGGCTTATGCCACTGTGGAGCCCCATTCCATTACTGAACTGCTCTACCTGGACAAAATGATGAAATGAACCCCCCTGCCTCTCACAGCAAGCTCTTACTATGATCTTTGTGAAGTAGACAGAAGTCGCAGCCCTCAAAAGATAAAGGTAACACCTTCTACTGCTATAGGACTAACTCAAAAGCTCTCAGGCTTTTTCCCCTCACCCTTATTTCTACAGAGAAAATACCATTCTGCTAAAGAAACAGCCCATTAATAGCTTCCAGAGAAGCTCCCAAGTCATAAAACGGAAGGCTAAAATTACCTTGGCAGCACGAAGTTGCTTGTAGATATCTGTCTGCTGTCTTATTCGATACTCCAGATCAGAGATCTGAGCCTGCAGCCACGTCCAACGGCAAATAATGGCTGCTCTCTCCATCGCCCACTGGCACTCCGCATGGCGACGTCTGAAAAGCAAAAGTTTGCTTGTGCTTATCACTTAAGTAAGTTTCAACACTACGAAAAACAATTTGACAGAAATTCAAGAACAATTTCACTATTAAGAAGCGATTAATAGTTTGTGGGGGATATAGGACAAATTAGCTTCCCCCCCACAAATTCTACCAATATCTAGCCTTAATTTATAACTCCTATCCCCAAGATAGAGTGGTCAATACAATTCAACTGTGCAACAAAACTTATTCAAAAGGAACAGGTGTCATTATTTTAACTACCACAAACCAATGCAGGAGTCTAGCTCTTTCTAGGTAAGCGCAGAAACAACTTCCCTCCTCTGCAGATTTGGGGGTGGAAGTCACAAAAACAACTGCCCGAAGGGATGAAGTCCTAGCTTGTGCTGCTGACCACAGAGCAGGACTAACCTGTATTTGCGACACTCCTCAGAGCTGTTTGTCTAATGAGTTCTTAAAAACCTCTACTGACAGAAATCCCATATGCCCTTCAGGAAGGTACCCCAGTGCTTCACCACCTCAGCTACAACATTTTTAGTCTATTGCTTGAATCTCTACTGCTGTAACAGAAGACCATCACACCAGTGCCATGTAGAAAACCCGATTTAAGACACCCACACACAGATAATTCTTTATACTCAGAGTAAGTATTGTCTTCACTGAAAGTTACTGTTTGAATGAGGGTTTACCAAACAGTACCATACACTCTAGTGGGTTCAGCAGCCGATGTTTAAGCATCAAGCACTGTGCAGTAACCTTACCAGCCTCCCAAACAGCATCTCTGCTTGTCAGTCAGACCCTTCAGGCTACAGCCAGCCAAGCAATGACAACCCAAACTATGGCACTTTAAGGAGCTGTCATGCCTAGCACAAACAACAGCCTGTAGCACCTGCTATAACACTTGGCATGTGCATTATACCTATAGGGGAGAAAAAAAAAAGGCAGATAAGATCCCACATCTAATAAGCAGTTTGAATTTCTTTTGCTGACACAGAAAAATCACCTTGCATAACAACAAGTTTTTTCATAATTTTAGTATTATAATTCCAGTTATACTGCTTACTAAACAACCCCACAAACTACTATATCACTACAAACTGAAACACACAAGCGGAGTTTATTGACAAGAGCTTTTCCACAGAGGGAAGCATTTGATGCATGTACATTCTCGATCCACAATGGGGAGTTTTAATACACAGTTCTGCATTCAGTGACCTAGGGCTCTGGGCAATTCTCGGTGGCAGTACTGTGGAGGGGAGAGCTGGCATCACAGCCACGGAATACATGACAAGGCATGCCTTTGTACGCTGCGTGGGATCCTACAGCAAGGTCGCTTTTATGGAATGAAAGTGTTGTTCTCTTTCAATATCTGCACCCACAAATAAATCTACAATCCTAAGACAACCTTGTGGCTCAAAGACTTCCTCAGAGTTTTATTTCTAAGCAAGTAGTCCCAAGAAAGATTTCGTAGCTCACAAACACTAAATACACTTAGCATTTGATCAGAATTTACAGAGATGAAAATAAGCACACATTCAAATAATCCTCATAATATAAGCAAAATACAGCTACACAATAGTACTTCAATCATTCTAGAGTTGGAAACAATGGCTAATGCAAACACCACTTTACAAATGGAAGCATATGGAAGCTTGTGGAAGCTCTGGTGTATGCTTTTGCTATCACCAATAGTTTGCAAAAACTTCAAAAGTTTTTTAGTGCGGGCAGGAATCTGCCTGCAAAAGAATAGGAATAAAAAATTTTCAAGTTCAATTTTCTGTCATTACTCAGGACCACTCGCTTCACAATCTGAAGTAATTCAACTGAAACCTCTTATTGCCAACCCCATAGTGGGTTTTTTTTGCTCTCTTCAGAAAGCACATGACCTACTTTACCTCAACAGTAAAATGGCTAAAGAACAAAGACCAGTTAATGATTAGGGCTAAAACCACTTTTGAGAAATGTTAAGAGGCTCCTTTTCATCCATGTGGGGAGTCTGCTGTATCTGCACAGGATCAGATGTGGCTACAGGTTAAGAACTCTAATTTTAATAAAGAAACACATCAAAGAATTATTTAGAGCAATATATCAAATCTAAGAACAGAGCACTGACTAAATGAAAAAAATCAGATCTCTCAAAGAAAAACTTTGTATTTTCTTTAAATTAAAGCTTCTAGAAACAATTGGGAATCAATGTGAGCAGAGAGATGAAACTCAGAAGGGGCCCCAAGCTAAGGATGCAGCCTTGAAGCAATTTCAAAGAGTCCAGTTAGCACATCAATAAATGAGAGTCTTCTGATTGACAAGTTCATGCCAAAGGGAAACCAAGCCACTATTTGACTGACCAAACACCTTGTAATTAGGCTTTTCCACAGGAAGCTTAGCTGATAGGCACTCCTGAAAACAGACCAACTTTTACTGATGCAAAGACCTTAACCCAAATGCTGTACATTCAAAGTACAGTTTACCATCCAGCCTCAAATCTGGTTTATTGCAGACATTTCCATTTAATTCAGTTTTTGAATACTACCATCTTCCTCTTCCAAAGATCAGGGTGTTGCGGTTGTTTTTTTTTTTCTCCTCCATACTACAGCAAGAGCATGTTGTTTCAAATAGAGCATCTAATCTCTTCTCTCAGTCTTCAAATAGGGCAACGCGACATTCAGAAATTAAGGTGAACAGGCCTACTTTACTAGATAAAAACAAGCACTGTTCAAAAGCAGCCAGTAAAAAAAGCTTAAAAGTAATTCTGAGCTAAAGACATCTAAAAAGAAATTAAATAATAGGAAAGAGTTTTCAGGCTACAATTCCATTTGGAATTGGAGAACTGCCAGAACTCCTTCCAACTCCACTCTGATTAAACAAAATTATAGCTGATAACAGGGAGGGGCAATAGAAGATGTTAGTGTCCTGGAAGTTATTCAGCCTGAGAGACCACCACATCAGCTGGTAACACAGAGCCATAGAAAGATGAAAGGCAAACTGAATGCTGCCTCAGAATTGATACTTTAGCTTAAGAATTCATAAAGATACCAGTATATAGTGTAATACAAAAACCTGTTATAATCAATTGCAATAGTCTGTGTCTGTGGAAGTCTTGATTTTTTAGGGCTGGGTAAAGTGTCTCACATATTACATGTTAGCTGAGTACACTTTAACATAGAGGAAGAACAAGGGAGGCAAATGTGTGACTCATACCAGGTTGCCTGCTTGGCTTGCAGTCTTAATTTTTCTTCCTAAAGAGCATGGTATACTGGCTTTACTTGCATTTTCCATTCAAATCTTTAAGATACGAGTTAATCTTTCCCAATTGTTCCAAGAGTTAACTGCGACAAATTCACTACACCAATGAATTCTTTATATGCACCTTACTGAATCTCTCAAATACAGGCAAGTCCCCAGAAGACCCAAACAAAAATAGTATGATGCAATTAGAGTTTTAAAACCAAGTGCTTTTCAGATTCTAGTTGTACAGAAAATTAAGAAAATCCCTGTAATGTGAAAAGGAGTCTATCTGTAACAATAGCAAATTATTAGTACCAAATTGCTCTTGGGGAAAGTCAGAAAACAAATTAGATCAGATATCAAGCATTCTGAAAAAATGCAAGACAATCTGTGGGAGCATTCATACGGATAATTAGCTAAATTTCTAGTACATTTACTACCACCATTATGCAATTGTCACAAACAAGCGCATTAGTATTTTTGACATATCACAGCTTCCCACAGCCTTGATAATAATTGCTGTACTTTAGTAATAAATCAATTAAAGCTTGGATAACTGTCAGATTTTTTTCTTTCTCTCCCTAGAGAAAGGGTAGCAAACACACAGGTACTGAAATAGGTCACGCAGAAATTGAGTTTGATTAAAATGACATAGGGTAAGTGACACAGTACAGACCCACTATTTAATAGCATGTAGGAGAATCCATTTTCCAGGGGATTAACAGGCAGTACATTCTAGGGTATTACACAAGAAGAAAAACAGAAACTGCAAACAAATGCATGAATAAAATGGCTTGGTTATCTCATACTTTTAAATCAAGGTAGCAAGCTTCCCCATTTTATGCATATACAGTTCAATGGAGTTTGACTTGAACACGGGACATTGTAGCTGCTAACAGTGTAATGCCTGTCAGAGACATCACTGGCAGATCTAATCAGCAACATCTTCTGCACACCCACCTCACTAGAGCAAAGCTCTGGCAGTAAGTCAGCACTGGTTTTGGCCACAGACAGTGCTCCCTGAAGGTAACCACTCAGGGTTACAGCAGAAAAAAAACAAGATCACCAACACATATGCATAGAAAATGCATAAAATCAACTTCAATTTTAAGCAAACTTACAAAAATCTTGTTTATAGACAAATACCTCTAAAGCCTCCCACAGGACAAACCACACAGTACTAACATTTACCTGACCAGGTGTGGCAGGCTGACTCTGGTTGAACACCAGGTGCCCACCAAAGCCATTCTATCACTCCCCCCTCCTCAGCTGGACAGGGGAGAGAAAAAAAAAATAACAAAGGGCTCATGGGTCAAGATAAGGACAGGAGAGATCACTCACCAATTACAATCACAGGCAAAACAGACTCAACTTGGGGAAAATTAACTCAATTTATTACAAAACAACCAGATTAGGGTAATGAGAAATAAACCCAAATCTCAGAACACCTTCCCTCCACCCCTCCCTTCTTCCCAGGCACAACTTCACTCCCAAATTCTCTACCTACCCCCCCCAGCAGTGCAGGGGGACAGGGAATGGGGTTTATGGTCAGTTCATCACACATTATTTCTGCTGCTTCATCCTCCTCAGGGGCAGGACTCATCACATTCTTCCCCTGCTCCAGCATGGGGTCCCTCCCACAGGAGACAGTCCTCCACAAACTTCTCCAACATGGGTCCTTCCCATGGGCTGCAGTTCTTCACAAACTGCTCCAACATGGGTCCTTTCCATGGCGTGCAGTCCTTCAGGAGCACACTGCTCCAGCATGGGTCCCGCATAGGGTCACAAGTCCTGCCAGAAAACCTGCTCCGTGAGCTCCTCTCTTCACAGATCCACAGGTCCTGCCAGGAACCTGCTCCAGTGCAGGCTTCCCATAGGGTCATAGCCTCCTTCGGGCAGCCACCTACTTCAGCATGGGGTCCACCACAGGCTGCAGGTGGAGATCTGCTCCACCATGGACCTCTCCAGGCTGCAGGAGGACAACCTGCCTCACCATGGTCTTCCCCACAGGCTGCAGGGGAATCTCTGCTCCAGCACCTGGAGCATCTCCTCCCCCTTCTTCTTCACTGACCTTGGTGTCTGCAGGGTTGTTTCTCTTACATGTTCTCACTCCTCTCTCCAGCTGCTGCTTTCTGTCTGTCCCAGCAACTTTTTTTTCCTTCTTAAAAATGTTATCACAGAGGTGTTACCACTATCACTGATTGGCTCAGCCTTGGCCAGCAGTGGCTCCATCTCAGAGCCAGCTGGTATTGGCTCTGTCAGACACAGGGGAAGCTTCCAGCAGAAGCTTCTTACAGAAGCCACCCCTGTAACCTCCCTGCTACCAAAACCTTGCCACACAAAGCCAATAGACCAGGCAGAGCAGGTCACCATGCTCTGAATTAGCGCCAACAGTTTCTCTGGCAATGCACAAAGCGAGAACAGTCATTCATTCCCTTCGGAAACCTCTTACCTGCAGGGACTCTTACTTTCAGTTCTCCTCCAGTTATTTTTTACTAACTCTGAAAAGAGAAAGACTAAGTGCTTACTGATAGTTTCTTTCTAGTTATGTATCTGCTGCCACTACCAAGGTATGAAAACATCTGCAGAAAGTAAGCTTTTAAATAAAGACAAGCTAAAACAATGTCTGAAAGAAGTTACTACCTCATCTGTAGATATTTTGACAAACAAGGCTGTTCACAAGGATGCAGTAAATCATAATTGACTTCTTGAGCCTAGATATCAGACTTTTGTTTTCAGAAGACATTTATCTTGCTTGTAGTTTTCCAGGAAGCTTTCTCTCTTCCTCCTGACAATGACTCAAGCTCACTAGATCTAATGAATTAAAATATTTGTTTCAAGATGAGGTGGAAGGAACTCCATAAGCCTCAGGTTACGTAAGAACTAGTTGTTCACCTCCATCTGCAACTGCATGTGCAAGGTTGTTGAGGGTTTTTAAGGTAAGTTTTGTGTATCTATATAAAAACCCAAGCAGGCCATATTCAGCTTACTGAAACAGTATTAAAAGAAACGAGATGAGAATATGGGTCAAAATTCTTGTGATTGAGCAAGGGTGTAGAAAGCTCTGCATCCCACAGCCCAGAAGAGTGCTCAACCTAGTAGACCACCATTCAAAGAAGAAATTAATACTTTTTTCTTCTTTGGTGACATTTTTCACTAAAAGGTTTTTGAACGTCCTTACAACTGTGGGTAGCACAATCCTCACAACCTGATGACATCAAATGGGATCACTTGCCTCAGGGAACATAAGCAGAAGATACCTCTTCTGAGCATGCCACATGAATCTCATCCACACAACAAACTTCAGTCATGACACGATGGGAACGCAGAAGCAGAAAGATATTGCCCTAGGAACTTCACATAAAAAATAATCAGGCATGCCCAGATTTTAATGCACTAAGCCTGTGACCACAGTTATATTAGGCATAAGCATATGTACTCTCCTTCCAAGGAAAAGGATTTTCTAAGGATAATTCCGATACTCTGATAAATTCTTTCAAATCTGATAAATACTTTCACTTCAGAAACACATGAATTTCCCTATCCTCACTTTAAATCACTGTCTACAACAAGTTCTTGACAGGTTTGAATCTGCTCCTTACAGATTCATAGAATGAAGGTTTATCTTGGACTCGGATAAGGAAGAAATTTTTTACAATGAGGGTGGTGAAACACCGGCACAGGTTGCCCAGAGAGGTGGCAGATGCCCCATCCCTGGAAACATTCAAGGCCAGGTTGGATGGGGCTCTGAGCAACCTATCTAGTTGAAGATGTCCCTGCTTGTGGACCTTTAAAGGTCCCTTCCAACCCAAACCGTTCCATGATTTGAATATTGCCTTGTGGTAGGGAGGTCAAGAGCAGATTACAATGGTTCTTTCTAGCCAGAAGAGAAGATTCATGCTTTTGCCATTAGTTTAGGTACATTGCCACAAGGTAAGAAATTTCCAGGTGTAGTTATCCACATCTAGCTTTCCACAATATTGGGAGAGTTACTACAGCACTAACTGTAGTCATCAAAATGAGAAAATAAGCAATTAACACAGACTAGTTAAAAAAAAGTGCAATTTCAAAACATATTGCTTTTGCCAGACAATCTGACACGAGAAAAAGAGATCAATGTACAGGAGTATAGTCAACACTTAGGCAAGACTGATCTACTATCAATCACCTTTTTTCCACTTCAAATCTTATTCTTGACTTTTCAGAATTTAGCTAATAATGCAGCAAGCAAAGAAAACCAACATTTGTGTTTATTAAAGGAAACATAATTACACGAAGAATCTAGAAGTAGAGAGAGGATAAAATAAAAAGCAAAACTCTGCAATTGATTTTCAAGCTTCCACTGGGTCTGTTCCATTCTACAGGCTCCAATCCCCATTCCACAATCTCAGCTTCCCTCTGCTTGCCCACACTGCCCCTTCCCCAGCACAATATGCAAAAAGCACCAACTAGTCCAAAACCAAACCAGCACCAATTTCCATACATTTGGCTGGTCATTGCTAGCAGCCATCTGCCTTCAGTTAGGAGCAGAAGTTTGAACTGCTCCTCTACACAGCCCGTTTTCTGTAGATACCTTCCACAGGTCCAGAATCTAAACCCAGAATTATATCCAGGCAAGTTTTTTTCTGAGAGAAAGAAAACACACAAAAGCTAAAGTAAGATTTCACTCAGCCAAATGTAACCAAAGTATCCAACACAGCAGATTTGTGAATGCCTGCATGAGCGTACATGCAAAGGAACACAGAAAGGCAAGCTTTGTGCAAATCCTAGTTGGGATTTACACTGCTCTAATGACCAAAAAAAAAATAAATGCTGAGCTCAACTTGAAAGCCTTTGCAATTGAGAGATGTAAGAGAGCTGAGAGCATATTTTAAGTTGAAGGCAAAGTCAAAAGTAAAACAGGAAAATCAGCTGCTATGTATTCTACAATTTTTCAAGCCATTACCCACACCAAACATCAGTATTTCATTGTTTCTGCACTGAATTATAAATTGGAAATAATGACATTCCTTTAGACACACTGTTTTATGACAGATATGTAGATTAAGCAACTGACCTATGATTAAAGAGTTCATGTAAAAGTAAAGAACACATATAGGACTGTAAAGCCTCCAAAACAGCTGTAGCTGTTTATAGTTCTCTCAAACCAACCATCTGGGTTGAAGCTGTTTGTTATAAAGACCAGCTATCCCAAAAATACTCAGAGCAGTTACAACTTTTGATGTAGGTTGGTGAAGAAATAGTTGTTTCTTCACAGCCATGTTTCAGCAGCATGCAGTTTACATGGCAGGGCCATTGACTGAAACAGAGAAAACACTGAACAGCTGCCTATTCAGTCATCAGCATTCCATTTGCCAAACAAAGCAGGGGGGGGTTTTGCGGGGGAAAGACACAATGTAACATAACTTAAAACAATCCTAACACCACAAAAAGTGCAGTAGCAAGCCCAGTACTTCATGGGGGAATAATCCGACAACATCAGTACCTTTTAGAATATTCTTCCGCAAGTTTGGGTTTTTTTCTTGTTTTGCAAGACTAGAATTAAGCCAAAAATCAGGAAAAATACTTGAAAATTATACTTCATCTTAACATCCCTTTCCTACAAATAAATATAAATGTACAACACCCCTCTGAAACAGCTTGGATTTTTATGGGAACTCAAACGAGTGACATTAAAGGGAAAGTACATATCAAACCACTAGGAAGAAAACTGAATAAATATAGAATGTGTCTAAATACCACACATTTCTAAGCATGCAATGAAAGATCTGCACAAACAAGCCAGAGGAAGATAAAAAGGATCAGTGCTATGCTGGGAAAGGCATAATTTTATGAAGTTGCTATCTTGGATTTATGCACAAGAATTTTTTGATCCATTTTTGACTGCCACATAATCAATTCTGAGATTTTTTTTTTTTTAATAAACAGATGGAAGCAGGAAGACAACTAGACAAAGACTTAACTCAATGGCTGATGCCCTCTACTCTGCCACCTTCTTGGCCTCCTGGCAGATAAAAGCTCCCAACAAACTCCCTTGCAGTTTTTTGGGTGTCCTGTACCCTTATATGAATTACTCTCCAAAGGGCTGCAACTTCATTACATTTTTCTTTGTTGCTCTCCAAATGCCAAAGGAGGCAGAATCAGGACACTTTAGCTTTGCTGATGCTCAGAAAGCTCCGAGAGCCCGAGAAGACAGGAATGCAATGGTTTACTGGGAAGAGAGAACAAGCACGTGGAATTACATAGACTTCCATCCCAACAACCTGCAGGTTCTGAAGTGGAACGAGGACAATTAGCATACAAAACATTTATTTGTTCATCATGGACAGCCAAATAAAGAATAAGTTTCCGTAGGAAATGGCAGAATATGTAAGTCTAAGAGACAGCTTGCTTTACTCTCCTTCCTGCCCCAAGACAGTCATTCCAGCTAAGTCTCCACTGAACAGGTTATCTCAGAGTGGAAAGAACAGCTACTTCAACAAAACAGAAAAAAACTAACCCAGGATCTCCATAACTAAACATTCATATGTATCTGCAGCTAACTGCTCTCTCCCTTCTTCAGAAAAGCAAACCTCAGACCACTTCACAGATGAAACCCCACAAGGTACAAACATTATTTAAAGGATCTAATACATACACTGAATTGCTCAGCACAGATATCTGACAGGAATAAAACTTCACCTGGCTTTACAACCTGTGCCAATCAACTTAAAGTTACCACACAGAACCACTGCTGGTTTGGGTCTTTCCTAAAGAGCGATTAAGTCTTCCCAAGAGCTAACTGTAGCAAAGCCGGGTAGCCATGCTCCCCTCTCCTCCTTCCTGCTGCTCAAAGAGCCCCTCTTGGCAAACACCTAAAACCATGAACACCAGCTTCAGGAAACGGAAAGTGACAGAACAAAACTCATTTTTCTACACAGCTGACAGTTTCACACCATGAACCACCCCACCTGGGAGCCAGACACATGGCTGTGCTTGAACAGGGGCACAGAGCTAGGCCGTCCCTTTCACTAGCAGCTAGCTGTTATCTGACTTCTCTTATCAAATTGCATTCTTTGAAGCACCATGCAAGTGCTACTTGTGGATATAAAGTTGAGGAAAAAAACCCAAGCAGTAGAGACCTCTGTTCTCAGCATAGCTAGTTTTCAGACTACTGACTGCTTCACACACAGAAAACAAAACTGATCATTTTGAAAGCCCCACATGTTTATTGTGAAAGGCAGACACGTTGCCCACCACTGAGATCAACAACCCTGCCAGATCAAAGCTGATGTGTACTGTTTTCTGGTGCACTTCAAAAATATTCCTCTTGCAAAAACACTTTAAGTTGGTTTGGAATAATATAGAAGACCGTTGTCAGCACAGACACTAGGCTTCAGAAAAGCCTCCACCTTCATAGAGGTAAAAGCTTTCTCTTCATGTTATTTGATTCCCCCCCCAAGCACCAATTTGGTTAGCTGCTTTCTAGTAACATTACCACCAAACAGTCCTGTTCTACCTTTATTTATCAAACCAGGGCCAAAATTTATCCTTCCCCCGCCCCAGTTACATCAGGCAGCCTAACAAAAGGTCACTTCTTCCTATAAATCTGACCTCACTCATATCCTTAAACCAAGACAAACTCAACAGCGTTAGGCTAAGAAGTGGCACGCACTGCAAAGTTTGTTGCAGATAAACTCTTCGTTAAAAATACTTCTGACCTAATACATGCAAAACCGACGCAGAAGAGAAAGCACCGTAAAAGCACATACAGTAAAGAACACTTGGTGTCCAAGTTTTCAAGAAAAAAACCCATAAAAGCTCACAAGGAAGACGAAGAGGTGAAGACAAGATGAAATCTCCCATCCTTGCTGCCTTCGGACCAAGGCCACCGCTCTCCCCGGCGCTTCTTCCCCAGGACACCAGTGAGACCAGACCCCAGACACCTTCGCCCTCCCGCACTGGAACTCACCCCCGTACTCGCTCTGGGGAGGCCGCGGCGGGACGCCGCTGCCCGTCGCCGTCCGCCTCGCTCTCCTCGCCGGAGCCGCTGCTGCTGCCGGTGGCGTCCGAGTCGCAGGCGCCCTGCGTGGCGCGGAGACGGGCGGTAGCGCTGGCCGCCAGCAGCCGCAGGTCGGACCCCATGGCGGACGGGAGGCCGCCGGCGGGTCCCGCCCGCCTCAGGTACCGCGTCAACCCGGCCAGCTGGTGCCGGACGTGCCGCTCCACTTGCCGGGCCTGCAGCGCCCGCAACCGGTGGCGGAGACGCCGCGCCCGGCTCCACAGCACGGCCTGGCGGCCCCGAGCGGCGGCCGCTCGCCCGGTGGGCGGCGGGCACAGCCCGGACGCCACGGCCGCCATGCGGACCCGAAGGCGGGAAGGCGGCGGCGGCTCCGCACCTCAGTGAGGGGAAGGCACACGCGCCTCAGCACTGCGCAGGCGCAGACCGACTCCGGCATCCCCTCCGTTACCCCCCCGCGCCGGTCGCCCATTGGCTGGTGAAGCACACCCGCGCCACGGAGCCAACCAGAAAAGGTAAATAGTGCCAGCACGTGCTGGGGGTGGGGAGGAGGGCAGGTTGGTGAGCCAATCACAACTGCCAGCCCGCCTCCCTCCCTCCCCGAGTTTATATAAGGCCGCGGAGGGGGCGGTGCTTCTTCCGTGAGGGAAGGGCGCTGGCGGCCATGTTGTCCCGGCGCGGCGCGGCAGCCGCAGTACCGGTCGCGTCCCCCGGCCGCTGAACTGGCCTGGCCCGGCGCTCTGGCGCCAGCAGCTATCCCCGCGGCCCCCTGCGGCCCCCGGCCCGGCCCTGCTGCACCGTCGGCAGGGCGCGGCCCCGAGCAGAACGAAACAAAGAACACGTCCAGTACAAGGCCCGTTTCCACCGCGGAGCCCATCCTCCACCCTCGATCCATTTTATATGCTAATCCAATTATAAAAGCATCTCAGCCAGTGATTAATCCGGCCCAAGTAATGAAAAATCAACGTTCAGCTAACTCCCTGAGGGCTTTCCATCTTGCCTGAGCATGAGGGAAGGAGGGGCTGCACACCGGCAGGGCCGCGGCAGGCAGGAACCAGGTCTCGGCAGCAGGTAGCTAGCAAACCACCATCTCTGCAGGGCAGAGTTCTCGGTAATTCGGAGTAGTGGGCAAAACTGGAAAAAACTCAACTTTAACCTGTACGTAGTGGATCTTGGATCGAGTCAGGGAAAGCCTCCATTGGGAGAGTCTGCATGGGAAATTAAAGAGAGCGGCCACAACCAAAGTCAGTGTTTCAGGAATACATTGGGGTCTACCATCTCTAGTCTCTTCTAGCCAACGTCCACCTGAATTATCCTTTCATAGTTTCCTGCAGAATAACACCGCGAGGCAGAATACCAGTGAAGCAGGGTTAGCATGAGAGCACTGGGAGAGGAATCCGTTCTCTAGAAAACACCACCTGAAAACCACACAAAGAAGTGGCAGAGAGCTCCCAAAGCGCACAGACCACCAGAAGAAACGTTAAGACTGAAGAAGCAATGCTTCCACACATGCTCATCAGAAGGTGGGATGGTTCATGTTATTTAAAGAAGGGACAGTAATACTTTTATTTGAC